>NC_067405.1:144798103-145137269 GCF_009764475.1 Pristis pectinata
GGATGTGGAGGCTTTGGAGAGGGTGCAGAAGAGATTTACCAGGATGCTGCCTAGATTAGAGGACACGTGCTGTAAGGAGAGGGTGGACAAACTATGGTCATTTTCTCTGGAGCAGTAGAGACTGAGGGGAGACCTGACAGAAGTTCATAAAATTATGAGAGGCACAGACAGTAGAGCCAGTATCTTTTTCCCCCAGAGTTGAAATGTCTAATATTAGAGAGCATGCATTTAAGGTGAGAGGGGGAAAGTTCAAAGGGGGATGTCACAGAGCAGTGGGTGCCTGGAATGCATTGTCAGGGATGCTGGTGGAGGCAGATACAATAGGAAGTATTTAAGAGGTTCTCAGATAGGCACATGAATATGCAGAGAATGGAAAGATATCGACCATGTGCAGGCAGAAAGGATTAATTTAATTAAGTGTCATTAGCTTAATTAGTTTGGCACAACATCGTGGGCTGAAGGGACTGTTCCTGTGCTGTACTATTCTATGTTCTTTAAGCATGGTGGAATAAGAAGGAACCTGTAGACGTAGTGTACTTGGATTTCAGAAGTCATTTGATAAAGAGTGCACAGGGTTGGGAATAATATATTGCCATCCTGTAACTCCTCCTTGAAATGTGTACATATGTTGGCACAACATCATGGGCTGTAGGGCCTGATCATGTGCTGTACTGTTCAATGTTCTGTGTGTGTGGGGGTCAGGTGAGTGCAAAAGTGGGCTTCCCTTCATCGACCAGCTTACCATAGTCATGATTTGGCTCCATTAGAAACTTCAGTCTGATGAGACACTGAAAGGCTACTGTTATCTGTGGACATGTACCCATCACAATTCATGCACTTTGATAATAAACTCACCAAAATCACCTCAAGGGCTGGCAATATGCCCATATTTGATAATGTCTTGAAGAACGAATCTCTGTTTTGAGGTTGCAAGGTTTGAGAAAATGCACAAAATTCCTTCAGAAAATTCACCTGAAACAAAAGCATATTGCGTTTTGCCGATCAATTAGTTCAAATAGCAACATTCATTCCACTCATCCACAAGACAGAAAATTTGCTCCAGGTATCACAAACATAATTCCATGTTTTTATAACATCTGAACACAATTCACCATGAGTGATGGGACATGGGACAACATCTCCAATTCTTTAGTCATTTAGATCCTTGACATATGTTGCTTCTTCATAGAATGCGCTAAAGAGCTGCATGCTGAACCCATTCATCATGCGTCAAATCTGCTCAGGTCTCCTACAGACATGGTCGACCATGTGGCAGTCTTAATTCTAAAGTCACACTGGTCATCCTGAAGTCCCACACCACCAGGTTCAAGAACAGCTACTTCCCTTCAACCATCGGATTCTTGAACCAACCAGCACAACCCTAATCATTACAGTTTAGCAATACTATGACCACTTTGATCACTTTGCACTAAAAATAGACTTTGGTTTTTTGTCTTAATTGTGTTCTTTCTTATAAAAATTGTATGTAATTTATATTTAATTTAGGTTTTTCATGTGAATGCTGCTTATACGATGTTATGTGCTTATGATGCTGCTACAAGTAAGTTTTTCATTGCACCTGTGCACACATATATTTGTGCATGTGACAATAAACTTAACTTTGACTTTATGCCTTGCAAAAGAATTTAATTGAAAAGTAGCCATTAATATTTTTACTTGCTATAGATATTGGCACATATGCATTATAAAAGAATCTTTCAGGAAAAGAGCTTGTAATTAGATAAACCACCACAAATGTTCACAATAAACATCTTAAAAACTAAAAAGTTTGTCAAAACTGTAACCTTTTCCCATTTTATCAAAGCACCACTGTAGGCAACTCTTGCCAAAGTCTTACCAAAAAGCTCAAACCGAAGACAGCATCAAAAAGTGATGCATGCTGACATGGACAGGCTTGAACAATGCTGGTTAAGAACATGCAGTTTTACGATAGATCTGTACTACCTGTTAATGTTCCAGGCAGTGGCCAGTGGAACAGTAAAACATGGGAATTTTGTTTCCTTCTGGGTGATTTTGGGGATTGTACATGTTTGAGTGGGAATTACCAATGCTGTTGCATCATAGTGCAATTCCCACTTTTAGCAGCTGGTTTTGGGTATACATACGCACAAAACTATGTGTTTATTTCAAGAAATCAAAGTACGTGTATTTAATCATCTTGGTTTGTAAATGGTACTGCTTCCAAAGACTACATATACAGGTATATTCCTGAATATTATTTGGGGATCTGAGTAAGATTTTTTCTCTACCCAGAGGGTGGGTGGAATTTGGAATGAACAGCCTGAGTGGATGGTGGAGACAAGAAAACCTCATCACATATTATCTGGTATCTGGATGAACACTTGAATTGCCAAAGCATAGAAGGTACAGTATGGATCAAACACTGGTAAATCAGATTAGTACAGATGGGTACTTGATGGTCATGGTAACCAAAGGGGTCTGTTTCTGTGCTGTATGACTATCTACAACTCTACTATCTTTAGTCCTGAGAGATAAATACCAGCCTAAAATGCAATTACGAAGGCATGCTCAAATTCTGTGCACATCCCCAATGACTCTTACATACTTTAGGTCATGTTCACACTTACCAGTTCCTGTCTTTTGTCATCATCTGTGCTATCATCCGTTAACTGTGCAAAAAGTTCTGTCAGGAACTTCTCATCTTCCTGGAAGTTGTTAAAAAGAAATGCAAGATGTACTAAATGAATAGATAGAAATCTACATCTAAGTCACAGAACTGGGATTTTTGTAAATACACCGATAATACACCGATACAATAAACCCACAAACCTATGACCAATGCAATGATGAGAAATAGATTTATACTTCAAAAGCTATAATCATTGTGACAATGAAGATTCTATCACTCAACGGCACTAAATACATTTGACTGTGGACGTCTAGTCAGTTAGGTATATCGATTTTCAATTAGATTCCTTTAGAAATACATTGAAATTCCACTTCCATACAAATAGGCAGGGTTGCAGACCAGTAACAATAAAGTTACAAGCTTGAAATTAATCAAAAACAAATCTGATGATTTTTGGGAAAGCAGGTTTAAAAACAAATAACCACAAATGTAGCCAAAGTATGATGAAGTACATTCACTAAGTGGTGTGTGTGTGTGTGTGTGTGTGTGTGTGTGTGTGTGTGTGTGTATATGAAATATTCATATCATGTCCATTTACTACATACACTCAGCAACACAACTGTTGATTTTGTTTCCTGCACCTAGAGACAACATTGTGAGACCAGGGTAACATTGTAATAGGTAAGGTATGGTGGCTGGTAATTACGGAAAAAATTAAAACCATGGTTGGGGGCTTGAATTCAAATGTTATGAAGGCATGAATTTATGCAAGTATAGGCAGGGTTAGGCCAAATGTTCCTGCAAGCCTGGTGCATCACCCCATAAGATCCTGTCCATTTCTTCTTCCAATTTCTAGTGTGCAAATTCTACCGATCTCAACCCTAAATGTATCAGGGCATCCACAGCCTCCTGAGGAAAAGAATTCCAAAGGTACATCCTCATTAAAGAAAGCTTTCCTTGCATCAGTCCTAGATGGCAAAATTCTTATTCTGAGAATAGAGGAATTAGCTTAACACCTCCTCTACCAATCCCTATGTCACAGAGATTGCATACAATTCTTCCAAATACCATGTGTAGGCCTTCATAGGACTATCCCTGATTTCAGGAATCAAAATAGCAAATTTAAGCTGCACTGACTCCAAGGCAAACGTTTCCTTTTAAAAAAAGGAAGGAAACCAAAACTGTACAGGTTAGTGCAAATGAGTTTTTGCCAATGCTCAGTACAACTTCAGGAAGACTTGCTTACTTTTGAACTCCTCTAACCCCCGGCACTAAAAATTATTTAGATCCACTTCATAGAACGCTATTCTGAAGGTGGCTGTCCTGCAGGCTGAGACTGCAGCTATTTTTCAGACAAGACACCGAAATCAAAGAGAAAAATGCCTACTAGCTGCAAAAACCAAGAATACTGACTGGGGCACGAAGAAGTTCTGGCTTCTTTGAAGCTGTCATCTCAGAAATTAGGAGAAAGTTAGGAAAGGGCACAATTGTGATTCTAATCATTCACTAAAGATTTCCAGTAACACAGCTAACTCAACAAACAAATTCAACCTCATTCTCAGGATTTAGTTTGAGGGAATCTGCTCATATCAAAAAATAGTCTACAGTACATCACTAGTGAGGCTACAACTGAAGCACTGATAGTTTGAAGATATGGAGGTATTTTTCCTGTGCTTTTGGTTATTGCATCTTAAAGTATGTCACACAAAAAAGACCGGTATGATTGCGAACACTGTAGCCATTTGGAAGTTTTTTTCTTAAATAAAAAGGAAAGCACCAGTAGCCAAAATATTAATGAATTCTACTCATCTACACATTTTTTGACAAGGTCATACTGGAATAGTTGAATTCTTATGTAAACTAGATCACCATCACTTGCATTAACATCTCACTAGCCACAGGAACAATAATTTTTAAGTGTGAATACAAAGGATGAAATGCTTGATGCAGTCCTCAAATTCTACAGATTTCAATAGAAATATTAATATAAACAACAGAAGCGATTTCTTTGGTTCTGTAACACAATCAATTTTGGAAACACTGGTAGAGAGGCATCTTCCAAAGTTCAGGAATGAGCTGAATGGAATTTGCTACTGATCTGGCTAATGAATTAATGCCATAACCTTCCCGAATTTGCCTGAAGTTTTAAAAGTACTGAATCCAGCCAAATGCACACACAATCCAATGCACAACTGAAATGATCTCTTAAAAACTTCTGAAGCAGATCAGGAACTGCAATTTTATTCATTAAAAATATCAAGGCAAAAGCAATTAAATATCCCGTTTTTCCACTGCTCCAGACAATCCTTCTGCAGACAAAACAGGCTTCTTCCTTGCATCAAAATCAAAACTAGGTTTCACCAAGGCTTCAAAAAGTTAAATACTTCCCCTATCATAGGGCTCAGCACCACTCAAGACAAAAATTTATTTTTATACACCACCCAATTTACCATAAGATAGAGAAGAAGAATTAGGCCATTCGGCCCAGTGAGTCTGCTCTCTCATTCAATCATGGCTGATTTTTTTTTCCGAGCCCCATTTCCCCACCTTCTCCCCATAACCTTTAACCACCCCCCCCCCCCCCCCCGCCCAACCAATCAAGAAGCTTATCAATCTCTGCCTTAAATACACCCAATGATTTGGCCTCCACAGCCCTCTTGGCAACGATTTCCACAGATTCACCACCCTTTGGCTGAAGAAATTCCTCCTCAACTCAGTTTTAAAAGGGATGTCTGTTTATTCTGAGACTGTGCCCTTGGATCCTAGACTCCTACTACTGGAAAAATCTTCTCCTTCTACCTTTTAACTCTTTGTTCATTAAAATAGAGGGATATGTGGGAGGAAGGGGTTAGATAGTCTTAGGTGAGGTTTAAAGGTCGGCACAACCGTGGGCCAAAGGGCCTGTATTGTGCTGTATTGTTCTATTTTCTATGTTCTATGTTCATCTTTCATGGGGTTTTATAGAACACAGAACAGTATTGCACAGGAACAGGCCCTTCAGCTCACAGTGTCTGTGCCAACCATTATGCAAATGAAACTAATCCATTTGCAGCAGTTCCAGGCGCCAACCACCCTGTGTAAAAAACTTTCCCCCGCTCACCTTACAGATATGCCATCAAGTACTTGACATTTCTACCTGGAAAACTGACTCTGACTGTCTACCCTATCAACACCTCTCATAATTTTATAAACTTCTATCAGATTGCCCCTCAGCCTCGAAAGCTCTGGAGAAAACAATCCAAGTCTGTCACAAGATCACAAGATAAGGGAGCAGAAGCAGGCCATTCGGCCCATCGAGTCTGCTCCAAGGAAAAGGGAAAAAGAAATGGGGTGGGAAAAAAAGAGAGAGAAAAAAAAAACTATTCTAATCCCATTTGCCAGCCTTATCCCCATATCCCTTGATACCCTGACTATTTAGATATCTGTCTATCTCCTCCTTGAACACCCCCACTGATCTGGCCTCCACTGCTGTGCGTGGCAAGGAGTTCCACAATTTCACCACCCTCTGGGTAAAGAAACTTCTCCTCATCTCTGTCTTGAAACTGTACCCTCTAATTCTAAGATTGTGCCCTCTGGTCCTGGACACGCCCACCAAGGGAAACAGCCTAGCCACATCTACTCTATCCTTACCTGTCAACATTTTAAATGTCGCTACGAGGTCCCCTCTCATCCTTCTGTACTCCAGCGAGTACAGTCCAAGAGCCGACAAACGCTCATCGTACTTAAGCCCTTTCATTCCTGGAATCATTCTCGTAAATCTCCTCTGAACCCTCTCCAACGTCAGCACATCCTTCCTAAGATGCGGGGCCCAAAACTGCGCACAGTATTCCAAATGAGGCCTCACTAGCGCCCCGTAGAGCCTCATCAACACTTCCTTACTTTTATACACTATACCTCTCGAGATGAATGCCAACATAGCATTCGCTTTCTTAACCACCGATCCAACCTGGTGGTTAACTTTTAAGGTATCTTGTATAAGTACCCCCAAGTCCCTTTGTACTACCGCACTATCAATCTTCTCTCCTTCTAGATAATAATCTACCCGCTTATTTCTACTTCCAAAGTGTACAACTGCACATTTCTCAACATTGAATCTCATCTGCCATTTTCTTGCCCATTCTCCTAAACTGTCTAGGTCCCTCTGCATTCTTTCTATTTCCTCTATGCTCCCTACTCCTCCACTTATCTTGGTGTCATCCGCAAACTTAGCCACACAACCATTTATTCCATCATCCAAATCATTGATGTACAAGGTAAAAAGGAGAGGCCCCAACACCGACCCTTGCGGCACACCACTAGTAACCGGTAACCAACCAGAACGAGATCCTTTTATTTCCACCCTTTGCTTCCTGCCAACCAGCCAATTCTCCACCCATTTTGCTACCCTGCCCATAATTCCATGACCTCTCATCTTATTAATCAGTCTCTTGTGAGGCACCTTATCAAAGGCCTTTTGAAAGTCTAAATACACAACATCTACCGCCTCTCCCTTATCCACCCTACCTGTGATTTCTTCAAAAAACTCCAATAGGTTGGTCAGACAGGACCTCCCCTTCACAAAACCATGTTGACTAGGTCCTATCTTGCCTTGCGCCTCTAGGTATTCGGTAACCTCCTCCTTGAGGATAGACTCCAATAATTTTCCCACCACTGACGTCAGACTAATAGGTCTGTAATTGCCTTTGTGCTGCCTCCCACTTTTCTTATATAACGGAACTACATTCGCTACCCTCCAGTCCTCCGGAACCATGCCAGAATCTATCGATTCCTGAAAAATAATCGCCAACGCCTCCGCTATCTCCACAGCCACCTCCTTCAGAACCCGGGGATGCACCTCATCCGGTCCGGGAGACTTATCAGCCTTAAGCCCCTTTAGTTTTCCAAGCACCTTCTCCCTATTAATCTCAATTGAACTCAGCTCCAATTCGTGAGACTCCTGACTAATGGGCACATTGCTTATGTCCTCCACGGTGAAGACCGATGCAAAATATTCATTCAATTCCCTTGCCATCTCACTATCATCCATTATAATACCTCCTGCACCGTTATCAATTGGTCCTATGTCAACCCGTGTCTCTCTTTTATTCCTTATGTATTTAAAAAAACTCTTAGAATCCTTCCGAATGTTGTCCGCCAGCTTCCTTTCGTAACTCATCTTTGCTTTCCTAATGACCTTCTTAGTTTCTCTCTGCAGATTTTTAAAATCGTTCCAATCTTCTGTTTTCCCACTAATTTTTGCTACTTTGTACGCCGCCCCTTTTGCTTTTATTTTATCCTTCACCTCCCTCGTTATCCACATCTGTGCCTTTTTTCCATTCAAAACCTTCTTTTTTCTTGGAATATATCTGTCCTGCATTGTCCTTATTTCCTGTAGAAATTTCTTCCATTTTTCCTCTGCCGTCCCTCCAGCTAACTTACTCCTCCAATCAATTTGGGCCAACTCATCTCTCATACCTTTGTAATTTCCCTTATTCCACTGAAATATCGATACACCAGTTATCAGCTTCTCCTTCTCAAACTTGAAACTAAACTCAATCATATTGTGATCACTTGTTCCCAGTGGTTCCTTTACCTTTAGTTCCCTAATCACCTCGGGTTCACTACACAGCACCCAATCCAAAACAGCCGATCCCCTGGTGGGCTCCTCAATAAGTTGCTCCAGAAAAACATCCCTTAGACATTCCACAAACTCACTCTCCTGAGTACTACCGCCTTGCTGCATTTCCCAGTCCACCTTCATGTTAAAATCCCCCATAATTATCTTCACATTGTCACTCTGACATGCTTTTTCTATCTCAATCTGCAACTTATGGTCCACTTCCTGACTGCTGTTCGGGGGCCTATATATGACTGCTATTATTGTTCTTTTACCCTTGCTATTTCTCAGCTCCACCCATAAGGATTCCACCTCCTCTGACCCAATGTCCTTCCTTTCTATTGATTTTATATCGCTACTAACCATCATGGCCACACCTCCCCCTCTGCCTACCCTCCTATCCTTCCTATATACTGTATACCCCTTGACATTCAGTTCCCAATCACATCCATCATGAAGCCACGACTCAGTGATTGCAACGATGTCATATTTATTAACCTGTAGTTGTGCCACTAGGTCATCTACTAGGTCCAATCTCTCCTTACAGCTAATACTCATTAATCTAGGCAGCATCCTGGCAAGCGTCCTCTGCACCCTCTCCAAAGCCTCCATATCCTTCCTGTAATGGGATGACCAGAACTGAACATAATACAACAAATGTGGCCGAACTGAAGTCCTATACTGCTGCAAAACGAGTTCCTTACTCTTATTCAATGCCCTGACTAATGAAGGAAAGCATGCCATACACCTTCTTTACCACCCTATCTACTTGCATCGCCACTTTCAGAAAGGCATGGACCCCAAGATCCATCTGTACATCAATGTTCGCAAGGGTCCTGCCATTTACTGTGTATGCTCTCCTTACAGTTGACTTCCCAAAGTGCAATACCTCACACTTGCCCGAATTAATCTCCATCTGCCATTGTCTGCCCATATCTGCAACTAATCTGTATCCTGTTGTATCCTTTGATAACCTTCTACACTATCCACAACTCCACCAATTTATGTTGTCTGCAAACTTACTAGTCAGCCCATCTACATTTTTGTCCAAGTCATTTATATGCATCACAAACAACATAGATCCCAGCACTGATCCCTGTGAAACACCACTGGTCACAGAACTGTAGTCAGAATAACACCCCTTCCCCACTACCTCATGTCTTCTATGGCCAAGCCAATTTTGAATCCCACACTTTGGTTACTTAATGAAAAAGCAACTACTGATAATTAACATTTTTAAAAACTTTAGAAATATGTCAGTGAATAACCAGTTCAATACAATTCCAAATTGTATTGAACTAGAGTCATTGTGTAAATGTTAAGAAACTCAAAACGGCAAAAGATTCTTGATCAGGAAGTAAATGCTCATCCAACAGCCATGAGCTAAAGGAAAAAAATGCTTTTACAGAAATATTACTGCGTTACGACATCGTGCAGACATGATGTTCTTTGCCACTTCAATAGTTGATTAAGAATAGGGGATGAGGACTCTTTTGAAATAATGGGAAGATATCATGAGATTCTGCTATCATACTTGGTCCAGTCTTTTAAGGAAACCATCATATATTACCACCGTCAGTTTATTCAAGAAATCTACATCAATTAGTTTTTTGTAAAAGCTCTGCAGCCTTGACACCGTGATAATTTAATATTTTTTGATTTCATATTTCAAATATATTGTTGAAAGGGTATAAATAAACCAACCAGCTACACAAGAAAGTAGTTTATAAAAAACACAAATTTCTGATAAGTCTGTTCAACTTTTTCCATTGTCAAATGTATAGACCAGTTCCCTGCTCAAGCCTGTTTTCTTCTGTAAATGCATAGTGAATCCAATCGAAACAAAATTAAAATGATCTTTGTCATTACTCTGAAAGAATTGTTCTCAGGATGTCTTAAAAGTCTTAATAGTGAAGTTTTTTTTCTGAAGTGTGAATGGTGGACAATCAATTACTATGGTGCTAGTTATGGTTTTGGGATGCATGTTGGTCAAGGAATAAGAACATCAGAATTGGGAACAGGATCTATCCCTTCAAGCCTGCATCATCACTTATCAAGATAATGGCTGATGGAGGATCTCAGCTCCATTTTGCTGAACTATTCACGTAGAATTCTGAATACTAAAGATAATTAAGGATAATCTATTTTAGATGAACTAAACAATGGCGCCACCACGGCCCTCTGGGGTAGAGATTTCCAAAGATTTGTCATGGAATTTCTCATTTCAGTCCTAAATGGCCTACCCCTTATTCTGAGACAAGCAGAATGTTTAGCAGTGTAACAGCACTGAAGTAACTTAGAATAACAACATGTTCAAATGTTACAGCAGTGCTTGAATATAACATTTAACAAGTTTGCTTTTAAGAACCACTTAAAAGGGGGAACAAAAACATTTTTTTCCAACCAAATATGGGGACAATGATATAATGTTGACCTTCAACATAAATGAAGCCAGATGGCAACATGCTTCTCAGTTTAGATCTCAGCTGGATATGTACCCTCCCAAGGCAATGCTACAAATTTGGAAAATTTTGCATTGCTGATGTATAACATGGCAACTCAAATTCTAGTCACTGTTACTGTAAAACTTTATACATTGAATGCAGTAATAGAGATACGGTAGTTGACTGGCAAAAGCAAGGTTAATAAAGGCAAGTACACAAATTACACAAACTATGAAAGGTGGATGTACATTTTCAATTTTATAGAAAGCAATTAAATTCGGCAAAATGGCGACATAACAGATGAATAACGATTGGATCCATTGCGGTGTCCTATTTAAATTAGCAGCGGGAGATTCTCAAGGACCTAGAGTACAAGCAATGCTGTCTGCTTAAGATTCTGCACAAATATTCAAGTCATAAGATTAACATTATCTTCCTCTCCTCAAGTGAACGCAACATGCCACAAAGCAGTGATCTGCTATGAACTTTGTCGGGCAGCAAAGCCCCAGGTTCCAGACGCAAGCACTTGAGCTCAGCCATAACTCCTCCTCAAGAAGAGGGCAAAAACCAAGGAAGTTCTTAAGGCAAAAGGTGAAATACTGGAATATCTACACCAACTCACAGATTATTGCCCAGGTCTGCATCATATAATGACAACAAGAAAAGCATTAACAGTGTTGTGGACCAGATCAATAAACAATCCACTGGGAAATGGGTGTTCAAGTTGCAATATAGTCTGATCAGCCATTTATGGACCTACAGATAAAGTATTCTTTGAGAGTCAATCATCCTCAACTCTAAGGGATAGTCAGTGAATGAATAAACAACTTACATAACATAGCTTCAATAATTAAAGGATAGTTCAACAAGTTGGTGCAGATGAGAGATTAACTTTTCCGATTTCTGTGGGTCAGGAACTTTCTGTAAGCCCTGTAAGCAGCTAGGAGACCATCTGAGTAATTTAATTGTTTGATTTTATACTCTATCCTAGAATGATTCTTTACTACAAAGTAAAGTATTGAATTACTAGCAAAGTAATCTGATGTTTTCTGATGAGTACTAATCCCCTCCACTCCACATCAACCTACTTAGGACAGGTCAAGATTTGCACTAATAGTCCAATGCTTTCTAACCTGCCCTCCCATTCTCCGCTCAACCAAAAACTTTGACTGCCTGTTCCTATCAAGTTCCAAACACTATTAGTGACCTATAATAGCTCACATTTCTGTCTCTCTTCATTATCAATTGCAAGAACATTAGAACCCAACCCCAAGCTCCACTTTCCACCCTTCATTAAAGGTCTTGTTTAAAATTTCTTACAAAATTTCTTTGTGGACTTGCCATTGCACAACCCACATCTTCCCAACCCCCTAATGTCTATAACCTTTCCTTGTAGGTGAGGTAGAGAGAGATGAGCAAAATCTTATAAGTAAAAGTCAGCAATCTATAAGACTGAGGATGTGAACATACATAGAACAGTAGGGCACTGGACAGGCCATTCGGCCCACAATGTCGTACCAATCTTGATGCCAATTTATACTAAATGTCCTCTTCCTGTGCATCATCCATATACCTTCATATTCATGTGTCTATCTAAAAGCCTCAAATTCTAAACTGCCCATTTCCACTACTACCCCTAGTAACCCATTCTAGGCACCTACCACTTCTTGTATAGAAAACTTGCCCCTCACATCATCTTTAAACATTCCCCCCCTCTAACCTTAAAAGCATGTCCTCTGATATTTCTATTCTGGGGAAAAGATTCGGACTGTCTACCCTATCTATGCCTCTCATAAATTTTAAAAACCTCTATCAGGTCTCCCCTCAGTCTCTGATGCCCTAGTGAGAACAACTCAAGTTTGTCCAACTTTTGTGAGATAGAATGAGGATGCCAATCCTTAGCTAAAATTACCTCAGAGGCAGCAATACAGAAATAACATCAGTTAAAAGCAAAAAATCAGTTTTGGTTTTCTAATCATAATTTTACTTCATCACTGATGAACCAAGAAATATCTTTTCATAAAACCAAATGCAACCACATTTCCTTTTAAGATGGCTGTACACAGAGAAGTTTAAACAGGGATAGGTTTAATGTGGCTTCTCAATTTAGAATAAGCATTGAAAACTTGCCAATTTAGCATTCATCATCACTATTCAAGATAAAAATTTGCACTGAAATCAATATGCTTCTGGTGTGCTTTTAACTTAGCACTACAAATTGGGTTCAATGGTATCAAAAGTCTTGAAATATTAGTGAAGACCATTACTTCATTCCAACATTAAAACAGGTCAAAAATGCATACTCCAGAAAAGGTTTGCAAGGACAAAAATCTACATTTGTATTGCCAAATGTTTTTAACTAATTCAGAAGTTTCACAGATCTCGCATTAAAGTCCGGTGAAATACCTGTAAGGAAACCAGCATCAAAACTTAGTCATATCTCTATGCCATACTTGGCCAATTTTTCCTTTGTGTGATGAAAGATGCAATGTGCTTACCTGAAGCATACCAACTATTTCAACTTTATTAAAAAAGATGAAGGAGTGAAGTGTTGATAACATGTTTTCCTCAAATACGGAGGGGGTAGGTAGAACCATATCCTGTATGTACTGCACTCTGTACGTCTGATGGATTTTCTGTTTAAGTTCTGGATCAGATATGGGAATCACCTCTTTAAACTTAGCTGTCTTTGTCAGGAATTCTCTGTGTTTTCTTGGCAGGGATAAAGAAGGGTCATATTCTAGGCATCCTATTACGTCCATTATACATTCTTCTGAAAACATGACTTCAAAAAGTGCAGTTCTGTTCAAAAGGAAAATTCCCTTGATTATTTCGTACAAGTGGTGTAGTCCTTCGACATTTTCCAAGTCCTCACACACGTGAAAAAGTTCCAAGAGCTTCTTAATATAGCCCTCATTTTCCAGTGCAAGTGCAAGCTTCTCTCGCCGCAGGGGTGAAGGTAGCGATGCAGCAACCAGTTCTGCCAGCTCTTCCAGTCTGCTCAACTCACATGGTGGAAGCTCCAAACCTGGAGATGACATGTCATCGAAACGCTCCTCCTCAGACTCGTCCACAAGGTCCTGCGTAATGTCCACTGAGGGATCCTTACCTTGAACCTGGCAGGAAAGAACAAGCAGAATTATGTTGGAGTAAAATCTTTGAAGTAAGGATGCAAGAGTTAACAGCATTTATTGTGACTTAAGAATATCAACTAAAGATACAATTAATTGGGAGATTCTGTGGTTAGAAAATTCTTCCTTCATACTCAGATGTTCTTGCAATTAATTCTAATGGAGTTCACCAAGGATCAAGACTGGAAATGCTGCAGGCAGAAAAAAAACAGCATACCCCCAGCAAACTAATCACCTTGTTTTTGGAATCCAGTGGTCCTGATGAAACTCAAATTCAGCAGTGGCAAGCAGATTATTAAAATTACTAAGTGCTGCTTGATAGCACCTGCCGATGACATCTTCCATCACTTTGCTGATGACAGGATAAAGTGAATGGCTGGTAATTAGCTAATTTGCATCTGTTCTGCTTTTTGTGAACAGGAAGATGCCAGTATTGTACTGAAACAGTTTGGCTGGAGACGTTCTTTGGTATTATACCTCAGATCCTATCTGCTCTCATAGCCTTTGTTGTATCCAATGCTTTCATCCATTCCTTGATATGTTACAGAGGCAACTGAAAATCCACTTCCATGATAGTGAAGATCTGAGGAAGAGGCCGAGATGGATTAACCACTCAGCACTCTGAAATGTACACGGTTGTAGATGCTTTGGCTTCTTTATTTTTCACTGACTAGGCCCCAAAATTGATGAGGATGGGGTATTCTTAGAGCCACCTCTTCCTGTTAGCTGTTTGATTGCCCATTATCATTCACATGTGACAAGTCGGAAGAGCTTTGATTTGATCGTGATTGTGAGATCACTTTGTTCTACTACATGCCTTTTTCCCCGTTTAGTTTGCATGTGTTATAGCTTCACCAGGTTGGCAGCTCATTTTTAGGTATGCCTGGTACTGCACTCCTTGTTGATGCAATGGTATACTGGACTACAAGGTTATGGATTGTGGTGGTGTACATTTCTGCTGCTACTGATGGTCCAAGGATATCACAGCTGGGCAATTTTGAGTTCGTCTCATTTAATGCCACAAAAAAAAATGCAGGGTGCTCTCAGTGTGAAGAAAGGACTTTGTCTCAACAATGACTGTGCTGTGGCCACTTCTCCCAATGCTTTCATGGATGAATTCAAATGCCACAAGTAGACTGGCAAGGAGAAGGTTAAGTTGTTTGATGTGTCATGTTGATTTATTCACATGCAGACCAATTCTGGGCACCATGTTCTTCAGGAATGGCTAGCTCACTCAATGGTGACACTACCAGGTCATTCTAGGTGATGGATACTAATATCCCCTTATCCAAAAATAGATTTCATAATTTTGCTATTTCCTGTGCTTCTGCTAAATGTTATTAATTGCACATGTATGGCAAAAGACATAGCTAAGACAGCAAGTACTAGTTTACCCGGCAGAACAAGGTAATTTTAATCAGAATCACATTACAACAAATTTAAATCAAACAGATGAACTTTTTCTTCCAAAATCTGATAAATTACCAAAACATATATATTACAGACCTGCACAGGAGAAAACAATCCAGTTGTGTTGTCAGCGTACATTTCTATCAAGGCAGAATTATAGGAAGCAACTTTATAGCATGAAATTTTGCATTTCAGTCCACTTTCTTTATAGCAACTGCAGAGTTTATATCCTACCACAGTACTATTTATTTTGAACATATGATACAATATATCATAACCTCAGGACATTTCTAAATAGTTATTAGTTAATGAAATACTTTTGAAAGGTAGTAACTGCTGTAACATTTACAATCTCAGCAATCAATTCATGTGCAATAAATAAATCATGTGAATTCAATTAATTATGGCCCCTTCAGTTCATAATCTCATCCAAAAACACAGTGCAATATTCTGTAGAACTTCAACGAATGTCATTATCAATTTATATGCTCAAACCCTAGAACATTGCTTGAAGTTGCAAGCTTCTTGTCTAGAGGAGAGAATGGTACCAGCCGAGCTATGCCAAAACTATAATTTTGAGATGTTTCTTTCCTTAGCACATTCTTCAAAGGCAAATTAACTAACTTCAGTAGGCTATCATGCTGTGGCTAAATAACAGAAACCACTTACTGTTTGTAATTAGATGTAAAGTCATTGTCATTTTCTCCACAGGTGCACAGAGAAAGAAAAAGTGTGCCCTGAGATAAGCCAAAATGGCAATGACCAGGGACTGAACACAGGAATTCTTGTCCATATAGTTCAGTTACAAATAGCACTTTTAAGTTGTGGAGCACCACAGCACCCTCACTTTTCAACTTATCCACTTATTTTCAACTTATATATGGAGGCCCAGCCACCATTTACTGCTCATCTCTGATTACCCCCAACCAACTCCAAACCTTTTCAAAAGGCCAGGTCCGTTCAGCCAACTACATTGCTGTGGGTCACAGAGCAAGATTTACTTTCCTGAAGGACATTTACAAATCAGATTATTTCTGACAATCCAGAAGCTTCATGTTCATCAATGATACTTGCTTTTTAATTCCCAATTTACTTAGCTACTTGGAATTGATGGGATTTAATACTTCTCCAAATTTTTCTGGACAAGCATTCAGAGTCCAAGCCTCTGAGTGCTAATAGTTTAACCAATTTGCTATCAGTATACTGAAAGACAGAGCAGACTACATTTAATTAGGGACCTTAATTACAAAACAGGATTGAAGGTACAAGCATACTACACCGAGGAAGTGATTCAATGCAGCTGACCACGTATGCTTTGATTTAACCATAGT
This sequence comes from Pristis pectinata, assembly GCF_009764475.1. Lineage (NCBI taxonomy): Eukaryota > Metazoa > Chordata > Chondrichthyes > Rhinopristiformes > Pristidae > Pristis > Pristis pectinata. Next base: position 144,814,627 of record NC_067405.1, read on the forward strand.
GCAGTCATGTTAAAAATTAAATAATGTGCAAGCATTTATTTTTAAACTGGTAAGAACAAAGAAAAGCACAAAGAGAAAATGGGTTTTCAAACCCTGCAAAGCACTTGAAATTACTTAGAAAGTGCAATCACTTATTATGTAGGCAGTAGCTAATTTGCACATAGCAAGATCTCACAAACAGTGATGACATTGACTGGGTATTTATCTGGTTCGACAATGTTGCCCGAGGTTAGAATGCTTACAAGGACGTGAATTATAGCTTAAGCTTATTTTTAAAGTTTAAGAAAGTAAGAAGAGCACATAGGACTTAAAAACAAAATCACTAGAGAAGCAACCACAATCGCCATCAACCTCTAAAATAACTTTACAAGACAGACTCATACTTCAATATGCAAATATCAGGGGTCACTTAGGAAGATGGGAAGAACATTTTCTACTGACAACTATCGAAGGGGATGTTATCAATGAGTAACAGATAACAAAAAACTGAAAGTGAAGAGACTGTCCTTGATGTAGCTCTCATTATAGAAGGGCCAATGTAATGGGCCTAATAGTTCACTGCATTCCAAAAATTCTGTTTCAAGAATTCCCCAAAATTGAGTTTACTGTAACAAAACATGGACAAGGGAAGACTGCAAGAGGGGGCAGGGCAGTAATTTGATAATAGATTGAAGGAATTGAAAATAATTAACCTTCTTTCATTCTTACTCATCTCATGAATGTCTTTTTCAGCTTCTGAATGCCAAACTGCGAACCTTTGTATTCCTGAAGCTGAACAAGCCACTGCCATGACAGCCCAAAAACAGGATTTCAATATTCTCAATCTGATACTAATATAAATATAAGACCACTACGTAGTTATCATACAACTGCAGTGCTGTTTTACACCACTGACTGGAGTTACTTCCTGTATGGGAAAGTTTTCCCTCCATATTCATTGGGGGGGGGGGGGTGGCGGTGGCGGGAGGGAGGGAGGTATTACTGAGAGGTAAATCAGCTAATTCCTGCCCATCTTAGAAGTAGCTACTTTCAGTAGGCAGTACAAAGAGAGAGTCTTGATAAAAATATATTTACTTAGACACATTGTGGTGTTATATAAAGGCAAGCTTGGGATTTTGATTATCAGTGGTAAGTTAAGTCAGCCATTCTGAATTTAATTTACTCCTCTCATTTTGTTTCTAACCAAACACCATCATTGAGTCCTTCACGTCAGCTGCAGTTCAATCAACTCTACCACACAGAATAAGATATTTGGCAAATAAAGAATATTTACTTTAAATTAGTTAGTGCAATAAATATAGCAGTACACCATTTTAATACAAGTAGCATACAGCAATTCCTGTACACGCGGGAAGACAAAAGCACGAGGGCATTCTTGATGAAAACAGTAAACCGTGCTGAAAATAGCCATTACATCATTCTACACAAACAGCACCATTTTGTTATTTCAGATTTTAAAAAAATCCTGTAATTAAATCTATTCCTGCTCCAATTTTAGCCCATGTTATCAATTTTTTCTCCCACTCCACCCAAACCTATCTGTTTATTTTTTTTAAAAAAATAGGGCAAAATGTTGTAACTGTAATAGATCTTTTCTAGGTTAAAAAACAAACAGTGCATGTACTTGTGTTTTTTCTAGAAATCTTTGAGTTTAATTATAATTTTAGGAATATTCACAAATATAGCACTGTTAAATACAGAAGGAGGAAAAAAATCCTGTTTGATATCTGACCCATTCTCTAGAATGAGTACATGTGATCATTAGACGAGGAGAGAACAGTCTTGTGTGGATTAGTTCTCCATAGTCAAAATTCAGCAAACAGAACCATTTAGGCCAACATTAGAAAAATGGAAAGCATCTGAGGATGTTGGTACCTGCAAAGCTAGCATGAGTAAACAGTACAAGGCCACATCCAAGATGCCCACTGTCACTCTCAGTACAAGTACAAAAAGAACCCATTCAGTCCATTTTGGCTCCCTGTAGAGCAATCTATCCAATCTCACTCCCCCACTCTTTCCCAGGTTCTGTATGTCAGGTCCACCGCAAGTCCACCAAATTCTTTTTTTGAGGTCTTGAGTGGCTGCGTTCACCACTCTTGTAGCCAATGAGTTTCTGATTATTACCATTCCCTGCATGAAAAAACAAATTCTTTACATCACCTGCATCTTCCACCCTTCACTTTAAACCTCTTCTCCTTGTCCTTGAACCAGTTGCTCTTGGAAACATCATTCTGTTTATTTCAACCAGATTTTTAAAACAATATTACGGTTTGTTGCTGCTGCAATAGGATTCAAAAGCAGCAAAGAGCAGTGAAGTTACCCCAAAACAAAAGCAACATGCTGCAGATGCTGGAAAATCTGAAATAAAACAGTGGAAGTACTCAGTAGATCATTTAAAAAAAATTATTATCCATTCAAGGGATGTGAGATTCCAGCCGAGGGAGAGACTTGATAGAGGAATTTAGATTATCAACAGGTTCAAATACAATGGACATAGAGAACATATTTCCAGTTTGGGCCTGACCATAAATAGAAGCCATAAATATATAAAACTGTTGACAATAAAACCAATAGAGTGGCTAAAATAAATGGAACATTGTCATATATTTATCCATCTTTCCCTTAAATGCCCAAGAGGGAAAAAAAATCAATTGTACTGCTTGGGTCAGATGGTTGTAGAAGGCACAACACAGGATGGATCACTTGGGTCGAACAGTCTGGTTCTAAGCTGTCCCTTCTATGTGATTCAATTTGATGCCTTTTACCTGTTTTTACACCTGTACACAAAACAATCAACTTCTAGACAAAATTGATTTCTTGCAACACTGCCATAACAGAACACAAATATTTGCAGAGATTTGTAACTTCTGAACCACTAAGTTACAAATTCAACCTTCAGCAATTTACATTATTGTCACTTACAAAATGAACAAAATTTTATACCAATGAATTTAATATTTGGAAAAATAATTTCAACCCAAAAGCTCAAGGATCAGTTTATTAAAAACAGAAGCCCCAACAACCTGAAACAGTGACAAAGTTTCAATAAAATAATCATAAAAGAGAGTTGGTGTCCTAGAAGGGGCAGGCGCAGTAGTGTAGCGGTTAGTGCAGTACTACTACAGTGTCAGCAACCTGGGTTCAAGTTCAGCTGCCGTTTGTAAGGAGTTTGTACGTTCTCCCCGTGTCTGCCTGGGTTTCTTCCAGGTGCTCTGGTTTCCTCCCACATTCCAAAGACGTACAGGTTAGGAAGTTGTGGGCATGCTATGTTGGCGCCGGAAACGTGGCGACACTTGTGGGCTGCCCCCTGAATACTCTACGGAAAAGATGCATTTCACTGTGTGTTTCAATGTACATGTGACTAATAAAGATATCTTATATTAAAAAGATTCAACATATTCCAAAATGACAGAATAAACTTGATTTTATGGGTTTTAGTATTTTTGAAAGTGGATAAGTTACCAATCTCATATAAAATACATTTCAGACTGTGAAAAGAAGCAAGGGAGGAAACAGCAGAGGCTCTGACTACAATCTTCAGTCCTCAAAATACAAAACAAAACTCAGAAGTTGTAAGTCTGAAATAAATACAGGAAAAAGGTCAGGCAGCACCTACAGAGAGAAACAGAGTTTACTTTTTAGATTGATGACCTTTCTTCAGAACAGTTCTGATGAAAGAACATCAATCTAAAAAGTTAACTGTTTTTCTCCCCACAGATGCTGAATGACCAGCTGAGTACTTGTAGCATTTTTTCACTCCTCCCTGTCTATAGCGGTACTCTCAAAGGATAGAAAGACTGCTGATATTACACACATTAAAAAAAACTCAGAAGGGGAAAATAAAGAATAAAATCAGGACAGAAACGATTTAACTTTAGTGGTAAGCACATTATTGCAATCAGTTTGAGGGAATAATAAAATTTATTTTAGAAGGCATAGATTAATCAAGGATAACCTGGATAGATCTATTAGGGAACAATATGACTATATTAAAGCTACTTCCTGCACTCGTAAGGAACTCAAAAATTTTGTTACATTTGTTGCCAATTTCTAACTTCACACTGTCCTTCTGAACTCTCTTTCTGGATCTCTCTCCATCTCAGAGAATGATAAGCTACCAACATCCATTACAAAGCTCACCCACAGCAATCTTGACAATGCATCTCCCACCCAGCTTCCCACAAGGGCTCCATTCCATTCTCCTACTTTGTCTATCTCTGTTGTATCTAAGATAAGATTTCCTTATTAGTCACATGTACATCGAAACACACAGGGAAATGCATCTTTGCATAGAATGTTCTGGGGGCAGCCCGCAAGTGTCGGCATGCTTCCGATGTCAACATAGCATGCCCACAACTTCCCAACCTGTACGTCTTTGGAATGTGGGAAGAAACCGGAGCACCCGGAGGAAACCCACAGACACAGGCAGAACGTACAAACTCCTTACAGACAGCAGCCGGAATTGAACCCAGGTTGCTGGCGCTGTAATAGTGTTACACTAACCGCTACACTATGTGACAAGACATCTTACACAGGTGCTTGTGAGACGTTCCCTCCATGACATTCTAATCCACTCCTTCATTTCCCCATGCAACAAGAAATGTAACACCTAATCCTTCACCTCATCTCTTTCCACCATCCAGGAGATGCAGTGATTTTCTTGTTATTCTTCCAATCTAGTTTATTACATTCAGTCTCCACTACACTGGAGAAACCGAAAGCAGATTAGGTGACCACTTTGCAGAGTGCCTTCATTCAGGTGATAGGCCTGACCATGAGCTACCAGTCTCCCATCACTTAATTCTCCATCCCACACCCACCTATCTACCTGTGGCCTCCTGCACTGTTCCAATGAGGTCCAATGTACAGTGGCATGCAGAAATTTGGGCACCATGGTCAAAATTTCTGTTACTGTAAATAGCTAAGTGAGTAAAAGATGACCTGACTTCCAAAAGGCATAAAATTAAAGATGACACATTTCCTTAATATTTTAGGCAAGATTACTTTTTTATTTCCATCTTTTACAGTTTCAAAATAACAAAAAAGGAAAGGGCCCGAAGCAAAAGTTTGGGCACCCTGCATGGTCAGTACTTAGTAACACCCCCTTTGGCAAGTAGCCAGCTAAGAGTTTCTCAATTCTTGTTTGGGGGATTTTTGCCCATTCTTCCTTGCAAAAGGCTTCTAGTTCTGTGAGATTCTTGGGCCGTCCTGCATGCACTGCTCTTTTGAGGTCTATCCACAGATATTCAATGATGTTTAGGTCGGGGGACTGTGAGGGCCATGGCAAAACCTTCAGCTTGTGCCTCTTGAGGTAGTTCATTGTGGATTTTGAGGTGTGTTTAGGATCGTTATCCTGTTGTAGAAGCCATCCTCTTTTCACCTTCAGCATTTTCAGCAGTTGTTTGCTTCCAGAATTTGCTTGTACTTAATTGAATTTATTCTTCCCTCTACCAGCGAAATGTTCCCCGTGCCACTGGCTGCAACACAAGCCCAAAGCATGATTGATCCACCCCCGTGCTTAACAGTTGGAGAGGTGTTCTTTTCATGAAATTCTGCACCTTTTTTTCTCCAAACATACCTTTGCTCATTGCAGCCAAAAAGTTCTATTTTAACTTCATCAGTCCACAGGACGTGTTTCCAAAATGCATCAGGCTTGTTTCGATGTTCCTTTGCAAACTTCTGATGCTGAATTTTGCGGTGAGGACGGAGGAAACATTTTCTTCTGATGACTCTTCCATGAAGGTCCTATTTGTGCAGGTGTCGCTGCACAGTAGAACAGTGCACCACCACTCCAGAGTCTGCTAAATCTTCCTAAAGGTCTTTTGTAGTCAAACGAGGGTTTTGATCTGCCTTTCTAGCAATCCTATGAGCAGTTCTCTCAAAGTTTTCTTGGTCTTCCAGACCTCAACTTGACCTCCATCGTTCCTGTTAACTGCCATTTCTTAATTACATTATGAACTGAGGAAATGGCTACCTGAAAACACTTTGCTATCTTCTTATAGCCTTCTCCTACTTTGTGGGCATCATTTATTTAATTTTCAGAGTGCTAGGCAGCTGCTTAGAGGAGCCCATGGCTGCTGATTGTTGGGATAAGGTTTGAGGAGTCAGGGTATTTATAAAGCTTTGAAATTTGCATCACTTGGCCTTTCCTAACGATGACTGCGAACAAGCCATAGCCCTAACAAGCTAATGAAGGTAAAAGTTATCTGAGAGCTCAAATCTCTTGGGGTGCCCAAACTTTTGCATGGTGCCTTCCTTTTTTCACTCTAAAATTGTACAAGACAAAAATAATACACTAATCTTGCACAAAATTTTGAAAAGAATGTTTCATCTTTAACTTTGACTTTTGGAGATCAGTTCATCTTCTACTCACTTAACTATTCACAGTAACAGAAATTTTGACCAGGGGTGCCCAAACTTTTGCATGCCACTGTATAGAACATAGAACACTACAGCACAGTACAGGCCCTTCGGCCCACAATGTTGTGCCGATATTTTATCCTGCTAAGATCTATCTAAGCCTTCCCTCCCACATAGCCCCTTATTTTTCTATCATTCATGTGTTTATCATTATTTTCTATCATTAAGAGTCTCGTAAATGTCCTTAATGTATCTGCCCCCCACAACCTCTGCTGGCAGTGTGTTTCACACACCCACCACTTCTCTGTGTACACTTGAGGAAATGTTCTTCATCTTCTGGTCAGACAAGTTGAAGCCTGTGGGACTGAATACTGAGTTCAACAGATTCAGGCAACTCGCTTTGTATCAGAACCGACCATAGACGATAAGATTATTCGACTGCAGTATTATCTGGGTTTTTCCTCTCTCCATAGACAGTCCTTGATCTGCTAGGCACTTCCAACATTTTCCATTTGATTCTGTTTCTCTGCAACAGTCTGACCTGCAGCACACAGCTTTTACAGATTTCTTTGTTTTCTCTCCAGCTTAACAGTCCTCATTAAAATTAACTAGATGACCTTTTGTACAGCATATCCCCACAGCAACCCTGGCCTCTTCATATCAGAGATATTCCCTTTGGCCCACCACCTCTCCCCCACTCACTGCAATTTAAAACTATGTTTTGTCACTTTCGCAGTTCAACACTGAAGTGTCTTCAGCTTTACTTCTCTTTCCACAGATGATACCAGACCTGCTCATTGTTTCTAGCTTTTGAGCATGGCTAACTTGACTATATTTTTTTTGAAGAGCTAGCAAGGAGGTCATTTGAACTGCAGCAAGGCTTTTGACAAGGCTACCTGATGGGCTAGACAGAAAAGTAAAAACCCATGGAATCCAAGGGAGAGTGCTAAAATGGATCTGAAAATCAGCTTACTTGAAGCAAAATCTTTTGGTTGAAACACTTTTAATAATTGGATTGTTATTGCTAGCAGAGTTCCACAGTGCTCAGTATTTGGTTGCTTTTCGTAAGATACATTAAGGATTTAGATTTAAATTTGGGGGGGGGGGGGGGGGCACCATAAAACAAATTTGCCGGATGACAAAAATTGACTCTGTTGGTGATATGTAGGGTAGTTTTAAGACTGCAAGAAGATATAGATAGCCTGCTCAATTGGGCAAGAAAGCATTAAATGAAAGAGAAAAGGAGGTAATACAATTAGGGAGGTGTAACAAGGCCAGGGAATATGCAATAAATGGGAGGATACGGAGTTATCTAGAGGAACAAAAAGGTAATCTTGGGAGTGTACATTCACAGACGCTCAGAAGCTAATAGGAGAGGTCCATAAGGTTGTTTAAAAAAAGGGATCATTTCCTCCATTAGCTGGAGGCTAATCAAAATCAGGGAGCTTATGCTAGGACAGTGTTCCATACGAGGTAGGCCAAGCTCAAGTATTTTGTATAATTCTGATCACTGCATAGCAGGAATTACGTAATTGGAGTGCAGAGAGTGCAAGGGCTATAAAGATGTCTGCAACTTTCCAATCATGCCAACATGAGGAAAGACTGGTTAAACTGGGATTGTTTTCATGTATTAATCTCCTTGTGCGATGAGACAAAAACTGAAGACTAAACTTGGCCACGCTCAAGCTTAATTAGTTTATAGAGTACAATCAACTGGAGTGTGATACTGGTGTCAGTAGAATGCATTCCCAATTAATGAACAATACATTACAGCACAAGGTGGCTAAGGGGAGCCAAGAGAATGTCTTCAGGAGGCTAGCATCCTTTTGCCTAAAACTGGAGAGATCATATATACTGACATAGAACATCCATTCATCCCATTGCATTTATGCTAGCTCTCAGAGCAATCCCACTCCAACAATTATTTCCCTATAACCTTTTCTTTCCTCACATGCCCATTGACAACTGCACCTCCCTTCCCCAACACACACACACACACAATTCTACCACCAACATGTTTGGGATGTAGGAGGAAAACAGCATCTGAGGGAAAGCTCTGTTGTTACAGGGAGAACATGCAAAATCTACAAAGTCAGCAAGAGGTCAGAAGTAAACTCCAGTCACTGGAGCAACAGTGTAGGTAGTTACAGTGTCACTGTAAAATGGGAGTCTGTTGCTATTTATGGATCCACATTCACCTATAATTGCCTTTCCAGTCATTGCTGCCACTACCAACTCTAGTGCTGAAGTCTCCCAGCAGAACGAATTTATCACCTGTAGGGATTAACTGGACGATAGTGCCCAGGTCAGAGCAGAGCTACTCCTTGCAACTCAGATTCACAATAGTGATGCGCCATGAGGAATTCAGGGTGGGTCAGGTGATAGAGGATGGCAGGAGTGAGCGTTGATGTGAAGCTTTATGAATCATTCATTCAAGCTAAATTCAGGGGAGATATTCGGATGGCAAATTCAGCTCCAAGGGTCCTGTCTTCATGCTCTTCCTTTGAAAGTATGGTCACCTCAACTCAATGATAAAAATTTCTCTGGCCAGTCTAGTTTGACATTATCATATAAATATTGCAGTGGAAGGTTCTCTACTGACAAAAGAAGAAATATTCTCAGACTTTCTTGCTTTGTCTTAGTCTTTAAGGGTGCAGACATTTCAAACTATTGGACTGAGCTTGTTTCTCCACCATTATGAAGATGATTTGCCTGCTGTGTTAATCTGAGCAGATAATTTCATTTTCAGGTAGGCACTACTTAGGACACCTTTTCTAACACTTTGATCAGTGCTATCCTAAAAAGAATGATCAATTGCCTGAAACAACATCTCAATATATGACCATCAGTCCCAGGACTACCTCAGTGAGCGTAAATGCCAATGGTCATCTTCTTGTGTTGCTTCACTGGTTTACCAAACAACTGACAGGATGAGATTTGCAAAAGAAATGTGGGCAGGAAATTTGTTTGAGCAGGAAACCCACTGAACAGGGACAGTTTATACTTGACCTGCCAAAGAACATTTGTTTCAGCGGCAGGAAGAAGCTAAAGCCTTGCCATACTTGCCCACATCACAGCATGTTGCTGAACCGCCTTCAAGGCCACTGAATGACATTGGATTTCTTCTATTCATTCCTCTAGAACAGCCTTCATGTGCCAGATTTCCTACTTCCCCTGGGCCAGACTCCTAGGCTACTTCCATTGGTATAGCATACTTAAAGCAGCTTGCCCAGGTGGGGCTGCTTACAACAGCCAGGTGAATTGAGTCCAGGTCAATAAATGCTGGCAAATGAGATTAGCTTGGATGGCAAGGGCCAGTTGGGCCAAGGGGCCTGTTTCCATGCTGTATAACTATGATTCTATGAATAAAAAGGGATGTGATCATTCTTTGATCTCATGCCAAGATTCCTGATCAGTACTGATGAGAAACTACTGGATGAGCCACATGGCTCTACAACCTTCAAAGGACAAAAGGGGGTACAGGCACTGAATAGTCCATTACATAATCCATCAGAATACTCACAGACACAGAAAGAGCAGGAGATACCTGATGATGCAGACACATGACCATAAGACATTGGAACAGAATTAGGCCATCTGCTCTGCCATTCGGTCATGGCTGATTTATTTTTCCCTCTCAACCCCATTCTCCTGCTTCTCCCCGTAAACTTTGACACCCTTACTAATCAAGAACCTATCAACCTCTGCTTTAAGTATACCCAATGACTTGGTCTCCACAGCTGTCTGTGGCAATGTATTCCATAGATTCACTACCCACTGACTAAAGAAATTCCTCCTCATCTCAGTTCTCCTTTTATTCTGAGGTTGTGCCCTCTGGTCCTAGATTCTCCCACTACTGGAAACATCCTCTCCACGTCCACTCTATCCAGGCCTTTTAATATTCTGTAGGTATCAATGAGATCCCCCCGATTCTTCTAAACTCCAGCAAGTACAGGCCCAGAGGCATCAAACACTCCTCATACGTTAACTCTTTCACCCCCGGAATATTCTCGTAAACCACCTCTGGACCCTCTCCAATGCCAGCACATTCTTCCTTAGATATTGGGCCCAAAACTGCTTGCAATACTCCAAATGTGGTCTGACCAACACCTTATAAAGCCTCAGCATTACATCCTTGCTTTTATATTCTAGTCCTCTCCAAATGAATGCAAACATTGCATTTGCCTTCCTTACTACCGACTCAACCTGCAAGTTAACCTTTAGGGAATCCTGCACTAGGACTCCCAAGTCCCTTTGGACTTCTGATTTCTGAATACTCTCCAAGTTTAGAAAATAGTCTACGCCTTTATTCCTTCTACCAAAATGCATGACCATACACTTCCCTACACTGTATTCCATCAGCTGCTTCTTTGCCCATTCTCCCAACCAGACAAAAGTCCTTCTGCAGACACTCTGCTTCCTCAATACTACCTGCTCCTCCACCTATCTTTGTATCATCTGCAAACTTGGCCACAAAGCCATCAATTCTGTCATCCAGATCATTAACATAGTGTGAAAAGTAGTGGACCCAACACTGACCCGAAGAACACCACTAGTTACCGGCTGCCAACCAGAAAAGGCCGCCTTTATTCCCATTCCTTGCCTACTGGCAGTCAGCCAATCTTCTACCCATGCTAGTACCTTTCCTTTAATACCATGGGCTTCTATCTTGTTTAGCAGCCTCCAGGAGCAGCTTGTGAGATTAATATGGAAAAGCCATCTGCATTGACTGGCGACTTGGCAACAATAACAGAATAAATACAAGATCATTAAAAACCACGAAGAGTCAGGGTGCTTTTATATTTATATGCACAGGGATTTTCAAGTCATGAAAATACCCCCCACACACAAAACAATGGTGGAAGCCAAGTCTAGATAAGCCAAGTCAAAATAAAGATCTGTGGTTGGAATTTAAATCTACAGTGCACCATTTAAATAATAATTCCAAACCTCTTCTTTGGATGTGGTTTTCAAAAATACCCCACAGAAAGCAAAATATATAATTAAGCAGGAAATGTGGTATTAATATTGAAAACTAAGTTTTATTTTCAGCAGCAATTGACACCCATGACCTTTATAAATGTCACACTTTGTAGGACAGATTCATATAGACTTGGGTCAAAAAAAAATATAGGCTGTTGCAAGAGATAGCCAGGTCAGAGGGTTAATCACTAATTTTGAAATGTGTGTTATGTGCAGAAAATTAATACTATTTCCAAATTAAACCTCTCAATTAGGAATTTACATTTTATTTTGAAAAGTTAAAGCCAAGCTAGAAGTTAAACAAAAAGGAATTCAGAAAAAAATAGGGTAAAAGGGTCTTTGGCATTAGAGTGTCACTACCACAATTACATCAAAAAGACATACAACCAGCATTTGGTAAAATTTGTACTTTTAACACATTTTAAAAACTCAAATTGTCGGGTTATGAATACTTTGGAAACAAACTTTCAGAAGGTAGCTTGTAACCAATAACACAAGTAGAAGTTGGATAGATATATGGAGGGGAGAGGTCTGGAGGGTTATGGGTCAAGTGCAGGTCAATGGGACTAGTGGAAAAAGTTTCAGCACAGACTAGAAGGGCCGAATGGCCTGTTTTCTGTGCCGTAGAGTTCTATGGTTTTATGGTTCGAAGTGGGAAAAGGCTATTTGGCCCCTTGTGTCTCATTCACTATTCAGTAACGCTGTAGCTGATCTTTTACCACTATGCCACTTTGCTGCATCAACTCATTTCAGAAGTCCTTTAAAATCTAAAAATCACCTTCTTGAATATACTCCGTGATTGATAATTAATTCCAAAGATTCATTACGTTCTGAGTGAAGAAATTTCTTCTCATCATCTAGAAATAGATGATCCCTAATTTTGTAGATTGAGGTTCCCGGTTCTAGATAACCCAGCCAAAGGAAACATCATCCACACATCAATGCAGTTAACTCCTTAATAATTTATGTTTCAAGAAGATCACCTCCCATTCTTCTAAACTCAGAATGCGTAACCTCTCCTCATTTAACAAACTTGCTGTCCCAGTAATCAATCTGATGACCCTAGCGCACACTCCCCCAACCACAAGTATATACTTCCTTGGGTAGGGAAGCCACATGTACACAAAATTCCAGATACATTCGCACTATGGCCCCATGGAATTGGAGCAAGATAGTTTACTCTTGTACTCAAAGTTCTTGCAATACAGGCCAACGTATTGTTTTCAATCCTAATTGCTTGCTGTACCTGCGCATTAACATCAGGGATTCCTAGGTCCCTCTGAAAATCAGTATTTTTTTTTAAATGGTTAGAGTTTTAAAAGACAAATCTTTTTTTTATCTATCAAAAGTGGATGACGTCACAGTTTCCACACTACATTCAATCTTTGGAATGGATTTCTGCTTTTGTTATGAATAATCTTGTCCTTCCAAAATGTTGTGTGCAACAATCACCAGGACCAAGTAACATGAGAGTTATTGAATACTGGAAGTAGCCAGAAGTATACTGCACAGAAAGAAAGAGAATACCTTGGGAAAATATTACAAGCATTGGCCAACTGCCATTTTTAGTATATATACACCATTAAATCTAGACGATAATGGATGAAAAAAATGCCACATGGATCGAAAGGGAAGATTCACTGGCAAAACAGAATATCCAATAACACTCAGTCTGGAAGTATAATTTTCTATTTTACAGCTAAAACACCATTAACTCGGTCTCAAGTGCCAAAATAGCCATCTTCTACATTGAAAACTACAGAAGGTAGAAATTAGGTGTAAAACATTATCGATAATTATGGTTAATTTGGTTCATATTTCTGAATCTTTATGTGAACAACAGCAACACAGTACTTAAGTCCCGCCCTAGTTGCTCTCAGGGAATCAAGAGGTAACTCCATAATGTGGACCTAAGTAAATAGTGTAGACTTGACTATGCAGAAGTGGCACGTTCAAATCCTTGCAGGGCATCAATGAATTTTAAATAACGATTTGCTTAATTCAATTTTACGAAGTCAATGATAGGTTTTAGTTCAATTCCAGCAAGTTTCTGTAATTTCCCTTAGATTCAGTCTAGGAAACATACCCAGAAGAAACATAACCTTGCTCCACAGAGTTTCTGCATTATTTAAGTCCATTCCACTCAGTGATGAAGAATGTCCTGTTATTAATCCTAAACTTGCCTTCAACTAATTTGAACTCATGAATATTTTTCCCTCACTCTCACAATTTAAAATTGGCAGAGTAGTTAATGAACTGGTATCCAGTGGTCTCCATTGCTGATAGCAACACAAATTCAAATTCCCATTGCACTTAAATTCAGCTAATTAAATTCATCTATAATTAAAGTTGGTATTGGTAATGGTCATCATGAGACTAACACATCGCTGCAAAAATCCAACTGGTTCACTGATGCTCTTCAGCAATGGGAATCTTCGATCCATACTCGGTTTGGCCGATGTGTGACCCCAGCCCCCTAAATGTGGTTGATTCTTAGCTTCAAAAGTAATGTATTTTGGGAAGTTAAATCGGATAAGGACTTGCACAGCGAGTGGCAGGGCCCTGGGGAGTGTTATTGAACAGAAAGACTTGGGGGTACAAGTACATAGTTCCCCTGAACGTGGCGACACAGGTAGACAGGGTAGTGAAGGCGGCATATGGCATGCTTGCTGTGGTATTGAGTACAAGAGTTGGGATGTCGTTACAGTTGTACAAAAAGTCAATTAGATAACACTTAGAGTATTGAATACAGTAAAGATTTACGAGAATGTTGCCTGGATTGGAGGATTTGAGTTAGAAGGATAGGCTGGGACTATTTTCCTTGGAGCAAAGGAGGCTGAGGGGTAACCTTGTAGAGGTTTATAAAATCATGAGGGACTTAAGTAGGGTAGAAGGTCACAGTCTTTCTCCCCCAGGGTAGGGGAATCTAGAAGTAGAGGACATAGGTTTAAGGTGATGGGGAAAAATTTAAGGGGGACCCAAGGGGCAAGTTTTTCTACACAGAGGGTGGTGGGTATATGGAACGAGCTGCCAGTGGTGGTTAAGGCAGGTACAATCACAACACTTAAAAGACATTTGGACAGATACACAGATAGGAAAGGTTTAGAGAGATATCGAGAGAGAGAGAGATAGGCATCATGGATGAGCTGGGCTGAAGAGCCTGATTCTGTCCGGTATAACTCCATGACTCTTCTCTTTAAAATTGCTTAAAAAGCTAGAAATCCAGGAAACAAATGGTGATGGACAAACAAAAAAAATTGCTAGTTTGACCACAGGCAATCCAACATTAAATTAAAATCTCAGGTGACCATGTCCCACCTGAACCCAACCAGAGCCATAGGACTTATTACTTTGTTGGTACCCAACCCAAACCTGACACAGAGACAGGTTTCACAGAGTTCAAGTCGGGTAGCTAGGCTCTACACAGGACTATCTTGACAATGCAGTCAGCAGAAATATACCTTCTATGGAAATTTAAAATCCAGCAAGCATCTTGCATATATAGGCAACCCCCACGTTATGGCCATGCGAGTAATGGAAATTCGCCCTTACAGAATTTACAAATCACTACTCAAAAATTAGTTACGGAATAAAATTCACTCTCACGGAATGTGAGTAAGCGAATCAACAAAAGTATACATTTTTTTTCAACTCGTGTTTCTTGATGCACGAGCAGATGAGGAGGATTTGTGTTATGGGAAAAAAAATCACAATACAGGCTGTTTCCTAGGAATGCAACCCCCCCCCCCCTCCCCCTTACCACCATGGTAAGTGTGAGTAATGAGTATTTATGAAGAGTGAGGTTTAAAAACACAGCAACACCTGTGCAATGAAGAGACAACTCACATCTGAAAAATCTAAAGGCGGTGAGACTCCAGCTGCTGGGATGCACGAGGAAGGGTAAACATTGAGATGTCACTTCCCTCAATCTTACCAATGGCATCACCACAGCTATGGTGCAATGGAACACTGTGTCCAATCCCTGGAGTATTATCGTGACAGGGAAAGAAAGGTTTTCTGCTCCCCTCAGCCAATCATAGCCCTGCTATGGCAGATGGCAGCTTTATAAAACCCACATCTGGCAGGTGGAAGATAGCAGTGGCCAGCTCTACAGTGGCAATATATCTCACCTAAATGGGACCCTTTACAGATCTGTTTCTCTTTTTAATCCAGATGATCACATTCAACAGTATAACTGGGAATATATATTTTAATACAAATATTTGCACGCGTAATGATTTTCCATCTCTGACCCATCCTAAACCTAACATAAATACTTGGGTGTAGCAGTCAGGTTTTAATTCATATTCTGTGAACAAATAAACAAACCTCTGTACTGCTTATACAAGATTATATTTCCAGTTCCACAGATGACAAACTTTACAATACAATCCAGTGTTGTACAGTATATAAAAGGCTAAGACCAATAATGGGGTCCGCCAACCATCATACAAATATATAGCATTTCAATCAAATGCCATTAAATAACAGTACATCCAGCAAAAATACAAATACCTCACCCTGTTTTTACTTAAATCTTGATTAACCATTTTAAATGTAATATTGAGCTCCTACAAACACAACATGCTGAACATGACAATAATCCACACATATCAAGTCAGACAAAATTTGTGAAATGGTTTAAAAAAAATGGTACAAATTCCATCAACATCAATGAGATACTCACCTGGCATATCTTTTCCCATATTTCATCACAGCCTGCCTTTTCTTGAAAGCTGAGGGCCAAGTCATAGTTTTCCGCTTCTGACCACACAATCAATGTATCCTAAAAATATATTAAGATCAATAAAACAAATACACAAATATCAACATCAGTACAAAATACTATCAGTTTTCAAAACAGCATATTTTGAATTATAGCAATAATAATTATAAGGAGAGTTAAAGAATACTATGCAAACTCCCACAAATATAGATGAAACAATAAATTCTGCAAGCAAAAATGACATTACAATCATCTTAAGATGCAAAATTATATTTCTGTTCTTTTTGATTATTTCCCAATGCATCAACTAACATGTCGGCCTTTGGCTAGATGTCAATCTTCTTATACCTTTCAAATTTTCCCCACCAAAAAGAGGCTCATTCTTAAATTATGGTTCAACATATACTAGTAGGTATCTAGAAGGAAGCTATCATCTGAGCACCCATGTACAAGCCTTGGTAACCTAATTAATAGTGAATGCCAGGAAAAACAAAGGACAACTAGGTCCACAATGTGCTTTACAGTTCTGGTCAGCATCAGGAGCGTGAAGGTATTGACCCAAGAAGTTTTTTTTTATAATTTTTTTTCTTCCACTCTATATTATTACATCCACCAAAATTCTTCATATTAAAAGAGCATACAAAGTGTAACATGTGTAGTTGTTGTGACTGCCATTAATTACCCACCAAACTTCAAGTGATTGAAGTGAGGAATTGGACAAGCACCTGCTTACAACAATGCATGCCAGCTTAATGCAAACTGTATAGTCTGAGAGAGATCAAAATAAATTCTCCACTTTACAATTAGTATTCTACAATTTAACTAATTAGAAGGTAACTGTCCTCCAACAAGACAGGAGCTAAAGGGTTAAAAGAAATAATTACCAGTTGATACACAAAAATAAAAAATTTGCCAAGTACCCATTTTTTTTATTTCATAGCAATGTACAAATGAACAGCACTCTGATATGGTTTCTATACTTTTGCAGCATCATAATTAGAAATAATGTTATAACTATTTATAACTATTCTAATAACCTCACTTATGTAGGCGAAGATGGTGGCAGGAGAAAACTATTCTTCTGTGGGAGTATTTTTTTAACCTCTTAACCATGATTAATTTTGTGCTATAATTTTTCCACACTTTTTCATGCCATTTTTTCCATTAAAAGATTGTGAATATTGTAGCAATATATGCAGTGTAGGTTAGTGATTACAGAGCTGAACTAATACTCTAAATGTGAAATTAAATACACCCAGGTGCAACATGAATGAAATCTGGGAGAGGCACCAGCATAAAGGGCAAGCAGCAGCAACTGCTCCCCAACATAATCTTGTTTAGTGCCCAGTTGCTTTGCCAAGACATTTTTCCTTAACTTACTCTTACCTTGATTTTAAGTTTTTCTTAGCCCATTATATTCAATTCTCATTTCTCCCCCCACTCCCCCCCAAAATATCCGAGAGATCGGAATGAAGCAAACTATCTGGGCAATTCTTTCAAGCACAAATGCAAAATATGGATTTTGTTCCCCCTTCTATTCTGGTTAACTAAGCACAAGTACAAAAACAGGAGAACCAACAACATACAGGTGAAATGAAAGTTTCCAAGCTATTTACTATTATCAGGTAAAATCTGACAGTCACAAAAGGAAGAGATGGGCATAAGATTGGTCAAAGAGTTACATTTTTGAGTGTTTCTGAAGGAGTGGAAAGGTTTAGAGAGAAAATTACAAAGCTAAGATCTTTCTCTTGGGCTGTCCAATTTTGTGGGTATGGAGGTGTTGGATGAAGTTGGTGTGAGAACTACAGATTTTCCCTTTGGTAATTGGTTTATTATCACTAAGATACAGTGAAAACCTTTGTTTTGCATGCCATCCATTCAGATAATTTCAAAACACAAGTATATCAAGGTAGTGTAAAGGGAACAGCAATAACAGAATGCAGTTACAGAGAAAGTAACGTGCAGTTAGACTAAGGTGAAAGGACCACAATGAGGTAGCTGGCTGATTTTCCGAGGCAGGGAGAAGTGTAGAGTCCACGGAGGGGAGGCCCGTTTTCGTTATTGACTTACCCGTGTCCGTAACTCTCTGCAATTTTGTGCAGTCTTAGGCACAACACTTGTCATACCAAGCAGTGAGGAATCAGATAGGATGCTTTCTATGGTGCATCTATAATAATTGGTGAGGGTCAACGGGGACATGCTGAATCTCCTTAGCCTTTTGAGGAAGTAGAGGCTCTGGTGTGCTTCCTTGGACATTATAGCTATGTGGTTGGACCAGGACAAAGTAATGGTGATGTTTACACCTAATTTGGGCAGGAGATGCTTGCAGGCTGGGCAGGTGGTTGGATTCAGTGATGGGGTACTTTTTCTGTCACTTATGCTAGGCTTTGCATACCCAATATTCTCTGTGGCATCCCAAATACTCCTTCTATACTTTGAATGATCATAGACCAGGAATGCCATGGGGATGATGCACTTTTTCCAAGGATATATTGAGACCATCCATTAATAGTTTCTACTATCTATCTGGTAATCACTCATCATAAAAGTTCAGAATAGAGTGCCTCTTTCAGAAGCCTGGTGTTAAGATGTGAATGATGTGGCCTGTCCAACAGAACTGACTTGAATATTATTATTGACTCAATATAGAGGATTTTGATCTAGAGAGGATACTGACATTGGTTCGCTTACCCTGGCTGTGGATTCTAGGAAACTTTCAGGCACAGCATAGGTGTAATTTTTGCAGTGCTTTGAGATGCTTGCTATTAGTAGTCCAAGTCTCAGAAACAGATAGCAGGGCAGAGGTCACTGCTGCCGAGTAGACCACAAGCTTTGTGCCAGGTTTGGAGGTCTTGACCCCTAATTATCCATTTTCGCAGTCCATCAAAGACCAGAGGGTATCCTGAAGGCAATGGCGAATTTCATCATTGACATTTGCCTTCGCTGAAAGACAACTCCTAATATGTGGTAAGTGGTTCACATTTTCCAGGGTGAAATACAGACTTGAACCCTGGAATTTCAGGTTACAAGTTTGACACCCTATTGACCAACCCATCAAGGCTCCAGGGCCCAGGTCTTGAGTAGTTGAAGGCAAGGCCATAAATGGTGGAATGATTAAAAATGTTATATTATTTAAGAACAAATCAAAACTCTTCTGGAAAACCATACTAGAATATTAATTTTACAACTATTATTTCACTGCAAACTTAATGACAATGGTACACATTAGTGCATTCAAGTCAATTACACTGTCATTAACCTGGTCGTAAACTTATTAATTTTTACGTGTTAATGGGAAAAGAGTCGGCAAGTGTGGAGTAGAGACAGGACTGTGAGCCCCAGCTCTGGGGCTGACTGTAACATTTTCTGTATCCCTCCTTCCCTCATCCCCCTCAAATCGGGAACCACCTTTCAGAATCCTTACTCAACTCCCCTTCAATATGTTACTCACCTCCCCCCCCTCACAAAAATGTTGTTAGTTTAGAAGTATAACCAGGGTATTTGTCTGTGGGTTTCATTATTGCCAACAGTGGGGCAAAGATGCAACCCACAAACAAATCAGGAATGCACAACAGGACACAATATTACGTGAATGCAGAGATTTGAACTTTATAGGACAATGGGGCCATGATGTGAATTTTAAATCATTATTAGCTCATCAAGGCACAGAAATTTCCATTAGACCATTCAAGATTTAAAATCACAGTGTTTTCCTTTAGACCATTTAAACAAAAACATTGGTATTCTAATATTTGTTTACAGTGCAAGTTAAGCTGCAATATGAGATTCTTTTTCCAATCCTTTTCAAAAATAAATCACTCGTCAGCCCAACTGAAATGTATCAGTCAACTGCAAGCCTCCTGTGAGCCAAATAAAAAGCTTTGTATAATAACCTGTACAAGTATAAATAGTGTGCACAGAAGTCATATTTTAATTCTTTTATTAAGTCATTTAGTTTCCTACAACATCTGCTGAAATTTTAAATTTGATATATCTAATTTCACTAAATGTCAAATTAAAAAAAATCCAAATGCATGCGGACGTTTAACTGGAACTTTCTTGACGATAACTGCTAGTGGACCTTCTATGTTGTACCAGTGACACAGTGGGACTACTGCACACAGCAGGTCCAGAAAGCAGGTATGATAATATGTGCTGGTTATCTTATACAGAACATGTAATTTGTTCTATGTAATGGAGATAGCAATCTGACCAAAACTGCTTCCAGCTAGCCACCAGTTGTTTAAAAATACATCAAAACAGCTGTGCACTCACACTAAGTGCATGACTGTATCCATAGCAACTCCCTCATTATGGCTACCCTCTAAGCAGAGAGAAAATATTCACTGCTACTTCACAGCTGATTAACAGTTCAAAAATCAGAACCCAAATTAAAATCAAGCCTCCTGACCAAGATCTCGTGTACCAAAAAAAAATCTGGCATCATGACATTCAGCAATCAAATCTACAGACCAAAACCAAATTTTAGCTTGGGTGTGTGAAGGGTACTGCAGGGAGGGGGTGGGGAGAAGAACGAAGGAAAAACAAACACTGCTGTATTTTTCACATTGCCTCATTTGCCGTGAGGTGCTTCAATGGAAAATGCACTTTAATGAAAAAACTTCAGTTGCTAGGCTCCTTCAAAAGACAACTATGGATCAACAATGTATTGTCTGCAGAACTTCAGTTTCATTAATTGGATTTAAACAACAAACTAACAACATTCATGGTTAATTTCCTCATGCCAGAACACACACAACCAGATTTACTGAATTCATTTTCACAACTTGCCATAGCAGTATTTGATCTTGTATTCTCTGGTTTACCACAATAAATACTAAAAATAATGCATGCTGAAAAACAAATTGTGAATTTCATTTAATTGATGACTCCAACTTTAAGCATGATAATTGTCTACTCATAAAACCTGGGATCCCTACACTTCATATGTCTATGATTATAATCCATAGCAACAAGTAACAAAAAACATACAATATCCACGATATAATGGGAGTTCTGAAGCAGAAGCCAGAAATGACTGAACGACTTGAATTTCATATTGTTATGGTGATTCAGCCCATGGCATCCATACTGGTTTCTTATAACCTATTCAATCCCATTCCCCTCTTCTTTCCTTATAGCCCTACAAATTACTTTTGCTTATTTATAGAGTTATAGAGCACGGAAACAGGCCCTTCAGCCCAACTGGTCCATACTGACCAAAATTTCCATCCAAGCTAGTCCCATTTGCTTGCTTTTGGCCCATATCCCTCTAAACCTTTCCTATTCGGATAACTCTCCAAGTACCTTTTTGTTATTAAAGTACCTGCCTCAACTACGTCCTCTGGCAGCTCATTCCATTTACTGACCACCCTCTGGATGAATAAATTGCCCTTCAGGTTCCTATTAAATCTCTCCCCTCACCTTAAACCTATGCCCTCCAGTTCTTGAGTCCCCAACCCTGGGAAAAAGACTGTGCGCACTGACCCTATCTATGCCCCTCAATTTTGTACACCTCTCGAAGATCACCCCTCATTCTCCTACTCTCTAATGATGAGAGTCCCAACCTGCTCAGCCACCCTTCATAAATGAGTCCCTTGAGTGCTGGCAACATCCTCAAATCTCCTCTGCATTCTTTGAATTCCTCATTGACTGTTTCCATCACCCTTACAAGCAGTGAGTTTCAGATAATTACTACACT
Organism: Pristis pectinata; assembly: GCF_009764475.1. Lineage (NCBI taxonomy): Eukaryota > Metazoa > Chordata > Chondrichthyes > Rhinopristiformes > Pristidae > Pristis > Pristis pectinata. The sequence goes on from NC_067405.1 coordinate 144,836,397, forward strand.
GCATTAAAAAGATATTCCTCACACATTCTCCCCATTGCTTTAAACCTGTGCCCCCTAATCTTTGGATAATCTGCTGATGGCAATAGTTTCATTCAATTCACCTAACCCTGTATGTGATTGGAAGATTGCAAAGGATTTGATTGCAATCTTGTATGCCTCAATTAAATCTCTTTTCAATCTTCTCTGTTCCAAGAAGAGAAACCCAGATAAAGTCTAACCCTATAATGGAAGTCCCTCAAAGCTGGAACCATACTGAAAAATCTTCTCTGCACCCTTTCTAGGACCTTTACATTCTTCCTAATTATGGTAGTCAGAAATGAATGAATTACTAGTGTGAATTTAGCAGAATTGTCATCATGGTGGCTGAAGCCAAGCACTGATGTGGTTAAGCATGTGGCTGGAGTGGGGCATCAGTGTGGTGAATTGTGTTACCAGAACTAGGGACCAGAACTTGGTTAAGCTTGTGACCAGTGCCAGGACTGGAATGCAGTTAGGCATGTGGCCTGAGTCAGCGACTGGAATACAGTCAAGTATGTGGGCAAAATGGGGATTAGGGACACAAACATTTTTAGGTGAGTGGCAGGAGCAAAGAACCGGGAATGTGGTTAGGTGTGCAGGTGGAACCATGGGGCAAGAATGAGAGATGGGCTCATGAGCATAGCCAGGAGTGTGGGCATGAAGTTGGTGGGGCGGTGCTGGTGAAGCCTGGAAGTGAGGCAGAAAGGAGGCTCTTGTGCCCAAGTCTACATGTATGAGTGAGTGTACACATGCCAGGCAGCACCTCCACTTGTGCCCACTGATATGAGAGCATTAATATCCATACAGCAGAGCCTGGTCTTCAGCCATCTTGGGCACTCTTGCCATTGAACCAAGACCTTGTCTGTGAAATACTGGTGTACAACAGCTACCCCACTTCTAAAGTGGGGTAGCCATTGTAACCCAGGCACAGACTACTTCTGATCCACAATATGAAGTTTGGGACTGGAATGTCAAGACGCTCACAGGCAATCCCAAAAGCAACAGACCTGAATGCTATTCTGCTATCATAGCTTGGGAACTCAGATTCTTTAATATTAACAATGCAACAATGGACGAGGCACGTCGGGCCAGTGGCCAGTTTAAAGAAGGTGGTGCAGAAACAAACTGGTAAATGCCATCTTACCGAGTGAACTTCACCATCAAATCAGAATCAGACTCAAACAGATTTACTATCACTGTCTTATATGATGTGAAATTTGTTGTTTTGCAGCAGCAGTACAGTGCAAAGACATAAAAATTACTATAAATTATAAAAATAAATAGTGCGGAAAAAAATTCGAGGTAGTGTCCATGAACTGTTCAGAAATCTGATGGAGGAGGGAAGAAGCTATTCCTGAATTTTTGACCATGGGTCTTCAGGCTCCTGTATCTCCTCCCTGATGGTAGTAACAAGAAGAGGGCATGTCCCAAATGGTGAGGATCCTTAATGATGGATGTCTCCTCCTTGAGGCACAGGCTCTTGACGAGGTCTTCGATAATGGAGAGGGTTGTGACCATGATGGAGCTGGCTGAGTCTGCTCTCTGCAGCCTCTTGCAATCCTGTACATTGGACCCTCCATACAGGATGTGACGCAACCAGTCAGAATGCTCTCCACCACACATCTACAGAAATTTGTAATAGTTGTTGCTGACATACCAAATCTCCTCAAACTCCTAACGAAGTAGAGCCACTAGCGTGCCTTCTTCATGACTGCATCTATGTATTGGGCCCGGGATAGATCTTCAGAGATGTTGACGCCCAGGAACTTGCTCACCCTTTCCACCGCTGAAGGACTGGTGTGTGTTCTCCCAACTTCCCCTTCCTGAAGTCCACAATAAATTCTGTGGTTTAGCTGATGTTAAGTGCAAGGTTGCTGTTGCGACACCACTCAACCAGCCAATCTATCAATGTTAGTATGTTAGAATTCAAAAATGTTAAACCTCGAACGTTAACCCCAAAACTAAACTCTTCGTGTGTGTGTGACAAAGTCCCAAACTCCAAGTTCCGGAATGGTTCTTAAAGTTCAGTTCCGCAAGCCATAAGGTGAAACATGAGCAAGGGCTTCTTCAACAACCACCGTTGTCTGAAGATAAGACGTAGATGTAGAGAAACATAGAGAGAGTAAATACGAAATCCAAATGTTCCACGATGGAACCCAAGCGACACTTCAGTGTTTACTCGGTAGTGACTTCCTCACCCCGAAAAGCATCCGAATCGTGGTCGTCCACACACATCGCCAACAACAGTGGTGTCATCGGGGAATTTATAGATGTCATTTGAGCTGTGCTTAACCACAGAGTCATGAAAAAGTTAGCTCAAAAAGGAGAAGCTAATCCAGTGTATCAGCCTACAGAATTAGTGAATGCCTTATGACCTTTCAGCTCACCTCAACAGGTGATCACCGTGCTACTGTCATCACTGCATACACGCCAACATCTGAAGCTTTGGGTGAAAAGCAGGGGAGACTTCTACTCTAACAATGAAAAAGTCCTGGCTGCATCTTGAAAAGGGAAAGAAAACAATTCTCCTGGGCAACTTCAATACCAGAGTGGAAAGGAATGCAACTCTCCAGCATGATGTGATCAGCAAGTAAAGAGCAGCAAAGACCAATTTCAAGGAGGGTCCTTTTCTTGACAAAATGGTCAGAGCACAGCACTGTCATAATGAATACCACTTCTTCAGTGAGTCAAGCACAAGACACCATGGTCCAAGCATTGGGACTTGCTAGATTACTTGGTTATCTGAGTCAGGGTCTGCAAAGATGTCCACATCACCCGCACCATGAGAGGTTGGTCTGACCATCTAATCTACTCTATCTTGATTAATCTGGCACCTAACAGCAGTTGAGGACGATCCATGTCAAAGTTCTCAAGGACAAAGCTGCATCTTCTCAAACAGAACTTCACAACTCCCAAATTACAGAAGATGTAAAGTATTTATTTATGGGTAGTGCTGAAGTCTGCCAAAATTGGCACCCGTGAAGAGACTCTTGGCTGCTCTAACAGAAAGAACTAGCACTTGTTAGATGAGAATGATCAGGAGATCGAGGAACCAATTAAACGAAAACAGAAGGCTAGACTGGAAGCACCATCTTTCTGAGAAGGAAAAGACACAGCTTTACAAGTACCTTAAGATGGAGGTCCAGTAGAAAATCTGGGACTCAAGAACAGATGGTGGATAAGGAGGCTCAGCGAATTGCTGATAGCCATGATACGCACAGTTTTCTCAGTGCTGCAAAAGCCATCTGCAGCCCCAACACGCAAGGCCAGACCCCACTGCAAGCCAGGCATCAGGTGAATCACATGATAGACAGAGAGGCAGTCAACACGCGCTGAAAAGGACACATTGAAAATCTCCTCAGTCTGTATGGTCTTTGATGTGAATGCACTCAACTCTATTCACAGCAGCCAATGTGGGTCAGACTTCCTGACAAACTGTCAAGATGACCATATTGCAACTAAAAAAAATAACAAGGGCTCAGGAAATGGCACCCCTACTGAAATCCTAAAACTAGGCAGTGATAAGGTTCAATCTCAAATCCACTGCCTCATCCCTCATACTAGGAAGAGGAAGATGTTCCGGGGATCTCAGACATGCAGAAATCATGACCATTTTCAAGGAGACCGTCAATCTCAAAACTATAGAAAGGTCTTCCTGCTCTCCATCACATGGAAAGATACCGCCAGTATCCTCCTTAATTGCTTCCTCCAAGTGGCTGAAGAGCTGCTCCCCAAATCAAAGTGTGGATTCAGTCCATCCAGAGGTACAGTGGACACAATCTTCACTACACAACAACTCCAAAAAAAGTGGAGAGCAGCACCAGCCACTATACATGGCTTTCACCAAAGCTTTTGACTCTAGTGGGAATGACTGTGGAACAGAGTCATCAACTTTGACTGCCCACAGAAATTTGTCCATGCTTGCTCCACAGTGGCATGAAACCTATGATATTAACCAAAGGCAACAAACAAGATGCTGGAGAAATGCAGGCCCTCCAGCATTTAGTTTGTTGCTCCAGATTCAAGGGTAATGGCAGTCTTTTGTGTCTCCATGTTAACCAATGGGTCTACCACAGATCTATTCTCAGTGTAGACTAGGGTGAAACCACAACTGCCCCAACACTTTTCAACCTTGCTGCAATGTTTCATTTCACTTCCAATGGCAACAGAGCCAATCTTCAAAACTAATGGGAAATTATTCAAGTTATGGTGACTACATTCCAGAAACAAGGATACCCAAACCCGAGTACTCGAGCTGTAGTATGCAATTGACCCCCATGTTTGCACATAGAGGCCAAGCAATTGCCAATGCTTTTACTGAAGCCTACCAGAGGACAGGTGTTACACTTCTCAGAATCTCTGGACCATGACAACAAAATGAAGCAGCATTCAAAATAGCATTTACAAACTCAAAGCACAGACAACCTTCCAATCTACTCATTTGCCTGCCCCATCGGCCACCACCTGCCCCATAGATTCAGTTATACAAAATGGAAATAGGCCTTATCGATCCAGCTCATTCATGCCAACTGAGATGCCTACTATGCGAATCCCACTTGCCTGCATTTGGCCCATATCCCTCTAAACCTTTCCTATTCATGTACCTCTTCAAATATTTTTCAAACATTGTAATTATTGCTAACTCTACCATCTATCACCTTAAACCTAAGCCCTCTAGTTTTAGACTCCCCTATCCTGGGAAAAAGACTGCAACTATCTATGCCCTCAATTTTCTAAACCTCTATAAAGGTCACCCTCAGCCTCCTTCTCTCCAGGAGTCCCAGCCTATCGAATCTCTCCCAAGACACCCATGAACTTGCAGGTCAAAGAGAGAGATTTTATGAAGCAGCTTTAAAAAGATAAAAAGGTTCAGAGAAGGAATTCAAAAACTTAGGGCCTAAGCGGCTGAAGGCATGCCATCCAATGGTGGGGAAAAAAAAACAAGACTGCACAAGGAGAACAGGAAGTAGCGCAGAAAACTTACAAGGCTGCAAGAAATTAAAGACAGAAAAGGTTGCCTAAGTAGGAAGCATACGAACATAAAAGCAATGATAATTTTCAAACAATTAGTTGTTTCCAGAATGGGTCCCAATGCAGGTCAGTTTTGTAATATAGTCCTACTGCCAAACTACAACGTGTTTATCTAGGTGCCTTACCTGTTGTTTTTGATAAGCTGTATTAGGATTTATTTTCGATTCAAGGAGAAGAGAACCTAAAGAGAAAAGAAAAATAAAATTAGATGATAATTTAGCTGGCCAAGCATGTTTTGTTATTTGAACAAACAAGATATTTTAAAATTACCGACATGTTACCTGAAGGTACTGGCTTATGCAGGAAAATACTTACTGAGGCACCCTCTGCCCCTTCCCCATAACTTTACCCATAGCCTAGACAATGAATAAGACCCAGTAAAGAACATTAACAGCAATTCAAATGTAAAGACTATTCCTATCTTCTCTTGATATCCGTTTTGCATTTACCAGCAAGGAAGCTGAAACAATGAATAGAAACATTGACCATTCCCCCCCCCCCTTACTTGCCCCAGCACTGATACCATTTGCAGTGCCTAAATGGTGCTCAAAAAGGTTTAAGCTAACTCAGCAGAATTTGACCCTGTTAGCTATTCTTAAGATATTATAGAAGAGTAATTTGAATAATTGGTGATCAGGTTAAGTCAGCAGAATGATTTTATGAAAGAGAGCAACACACAAAGGAGCTGGAGGAACTCAGTGGGTCAGGCAGTATCTATGGAGGGAAATGGACAGTCAACATTTCAGGTCAAGCCCTTCATCTGGACTGGTGAAAGAGAAATCACGTTTCACCAACTGAGTTCTTTGAAGAAGTACTGAGGATAGAAAGGAAATCCTACACTTCGATTTTCAGAAAACGCATCAAAGATTATTGCAGAAAATAAATGCACGCGATTTTGGAGACATGGTACGGGCGGCACGGTAGCATAGCAGTTAGCGTAACACTATTACAGCATCAGCGATTGGGGTTCAATTCCCATCGCCGTGTATGTTCTCCCTGTGTCTGTGTGGATTTCCTCGGTGTGCTCTGGTTTCCTCCCACATCCCAAAGGTGCATGAGTAGGTTAACATGGGTTTAAGTTGGCGGCACAGACTCGCTCGACAGGAAGGGCCTATTACCATGCTGTAAATAAAGTTTAAAAAAAGTTTAACATGTTGATATGTGTAGAAGACTAGCTGTCAACTGGAAACATTAAAAAGGCATAAATGGGACTTAATCACTTTGGCAAAATGTTTATGAGTAGTGTGCCACAGGGAGTGTTAGTGCTCCAACTTGTTTTAGCAATTTAAATATATATGATTTAGATGAAGGCAGCATAGGTATTATTAAATTTGCTGAGGCACAAAGGAAATTAAGTTGTGAAGAGCATATAAGGAAGCTATAAAAAGAGATATTGATAGGTTAAGAGAGTGGGAAAAGACCCGACAAATGGAGTATCATGTGGGAAAGATCTGGATGTCAGACTGCAGTTCGCAAAAGGCTATTACCAGCGACATCCACATTACAGGGGGGGGGGGGTTTGTGTTCCTAGTTCACAGGCCACATTGTGATTTTCCATAACGTGAGGCCGCGTCATCTGTGTGTATATCAAGAAATGAGAGTTGAAAACAAAAATTGTGACGATGCATTTACTCCTTCCCCCACACCACCACCCACCCCCACAAACGAATTCCGTGAAATCAAATTTTGTTCCATATCTCAAATTTTTGGGTAGTGATTTGCGAATTCTTTAAGTGCGAATTTCCGTAACATTGAATGGCAGTAAATCAGGGGTCACCTGAATGCAGATATAACAAGTAGGAAAGCTAACAGAATGTTATCATTTATTGCGAGGAGGAAATTAATACAAAAGTGGTAAGGTCTGTCCGATTGTACTGGCCTGCTTATTTAAGGATGTATGTGAATGCATTGCTTTTTACCTGGAATGGGCAAGTTGTCTTATGGGGAATGGTTGGATAGGTTAGGCTAATTTCTGCTGGTGTTTAGAAGAGCGAGAGGGGGCTTGTTTGAAACAAAATCTTCAAGGGTCTTAGTGCGGATGTGGAGAAAATTTTTTCTCTTGTGGGAGAATCTAGAACTAGGGAGTTACTGCTTAAAATAAAGAGTTACCCACTGAAGCCATAAGAGGTGATTTTTTTCCCCTCTCAGGGTTATAGGCCTTTGGAGCGCTCTTCCTGGAAGGGCAGTGGACAAAGTCTTTGAATATTTTTAAGGCAAATGTAGACAATTTCTTGATAAGCGAGAAAGGTTACTGAGGTTGGAGGAAATGCAGAGATGAGGTTACTGTCAGAACAGCCATAATTTTACTGAATTGCTGAACAAGCTCAAGGGCCCAAGTAGCCTAATCTGTACGTTGGAATTATCAGTTTCAAAACTTCATCGACTCCTGGGAATATCTGGCCCATGATCACGAAAAGTAGAGGAGGAACATTTGGGATGCCTTGAGAACCTGGAAGTTATGCATCAGGAGCCCACAGAAACCCTGCCCTAGAAAGCATGAACAACCTCAAAAATCCCACTCTCCAACCACCTTTGCCACCTCACTAGTCACTGCAGAACCCACAAAGCCAGAGAGGAAGCAAGTCATCCTCAATCCAGAGGACTGCCTAAGAAGGAGAATGACAGGTGAATAAAATGTTTGGACAGGAAAGAAAAGTCTGGGTGACACAGATTTATTCAAGATAACAATAAAATATAGAAAGTCATGTCATTTGGCTATTTCATGAATTGATGCAGTCCAGTATAACTAAGTACAATACTACATTTCAGATAAAGAAACGCATACGAGATTATCGTCTTAAATGACAGGAAAATTACAGAGAAAAAGATAGTGATTCAGAAAGGTCTTTAAAAGCCAACCTGAAGTGGAAAAAATGTAATCAAGATGGTTAATGGGATATAAAAGCAAAATACTGCAAATACAATGAATCTGAAAATTGAAAATGCTGGAAATATTCAGGTCAGGCACCACAAATGGAGAGAGAAAAACAGAAATAATTTTTCAAGTTGATGAACTTTCTTCAGGAGGTTAATGGGATGCTGAGCTTTATCACAAGTGGTTTCAAATAAAAATACAAGCAAGCACTAGGACAATTATCAGGTTCAAGGAGAAAGCCTTAATTAATCATCTTCTTATGAAGGGAAAAAAGTGACCAGAATGTTACAGAATTTACAAATTAACGAAGGAAACTATGAAGTATTAGGGGCAAGAGAGCTGCTGGGAGTTGGAAAACATCATTAAAAGGTATGACAATTGTCAGACAAATACTCATATTTAAAAGAAATAATAGTACAATATTAAGTGTATTGACAGGGCCGTGCAGTAGATATGGTCTATATGGACTTCAGGCAGGTCTTTGACAAGGTCCCACATAGGAGACTGTTCCAACAGGTAAGGTTCATGGAATCCCAGGGAAGTTTGCAAACTGGATCCAAAGTTGACTTCAGAATAAGAAACAGAGGGTGATGGTGGAGGACTGTTTTTGTGATTGGATGCCTATGATTGTGGCATTCCACAGTGATTGGTGCTGGGACCAAAGCTGTTTGTTATATATGTCAATGATTTGGACATGGATGTTGGTGGCATGATCAGCAAGCTTGCAGATTGATGGGGTTGTTGGCAATGTGGAAGGTAGTCTTAGGCTACAGAGTGAAATCGATGTTTTTGTGAAATGGGCTGAGGAATGGCAGACGGAGTTTAATTCTAATAAATATGAGGAAATGCATTTTGGGAGTACTAATAAGGCTAGGATATACACCATGAATGGCCAGGGTCCTGGGAGTACTGAATAACAAAGGGGTATTGGTGTGCAAATCCAAAGATCCTTGAAGGTGGCTGGACAGGTAGTTAACATGGTTAAGCAGGCATATGGGATGATGGCCTTTGTTAGCCAAGGTTATGCTCGAACTTTATGAAATATTGGTCAGACCTTAGATGGAGTACTTTGTGCAGTTCTGGTCACCACACTAAAGGATGTGATAGAGTTGGAGTGGGTGCAAAGGAGATTCACCAGGATGTTGCCAGGCATGGAGTGTTTCAGTTATGAGGAGAGATTGGAGAGGCAAGTTCTGTTTTCCCTGGAGCAGAGGAGGTTGGGGGGGGGGGGGGGGGGGGGGGGGAACATCACTGAGGTATATAAAATGTGGGGTATAATTAGGGTTAAATAAGAAATCTTTCCCCATGGAGGTTAATAAAACTAAAGGATATAGATTTAGGCTAAGAAGCAAAAGATTTAGAGGGGGTCTCAGGGGGACCTTTTTCACCCAGAGAGTAGAGAGTACCTGGAATATGCTGTCTGGGCGAGTGGAGAAAGCAGAGTCGCTAATAGCATTTAAAAGATATCTAGATAAGCACCTGTATTTTCATTGTAAGCTATGGGCCAAGTGCTGGAAGATGTGATTAATACAGATGGGTACCCACTGGTTGGCATGGATGATGTGGGCCAAATGGCTAGTTTCCATGCTATACGGCTCTAATATATGATTTGTAACTGATATAATATTGTTTTAAGACAATAAAGACACACCTAGAACAGTGATCCTATTACGGACTAAAGAAGAAATTAAAAGATAGCGTTAAGTCTAAGGAAAAGAGTTCAAAAGCTGCAGAAAAAAAGCAACAAGCCTTAAAATTGGAAGAGCTTTAAGTTAGCAAAGAATAACCAATTAATTGAAAAAAGAATATGGAGAATAAACTAGCGAGAAACATAAAACAGCCTGCAAGGGTTGCTGTAGGTACGAAAAAAAGAAAGTAAATGGGAGACCCATGGAGATAGAGATGTAAGAAATTATAATGGGGAATAAGGAAAAGTTGAAGCTGTTAAACAAATACTTTGCCAGTCCTCACTGAAGTCAGAAAAGACCTGAAAATACTGGAGAACCAAGGGCTCATGCAAATGAGGTAGTAAAATGAATTAGCATTTGTAAAGAAATACTACTAGAAATACTACTACTAGAAAAACTGATAAATCCCAAGAGTTTTGAAAGAGGTAGCTACAGAGATAATGATTCTCCAGATATCTTACAAAATTCTATAGATTCTAGAATGGTTAATGACATTGGAGGGTGGCAAATGTGACCCCATTATTTAAGAAAAGGATGAAGTGAGAAAACAGGGTACTAATTATTTGTTAGCCTGGCATCAGTAGTTGGGAAGATATGAGAATCTTGATGTTTTATCAATAATATGATTGCACACTGCCAAGATGATTTGTGAAAGGGAAATCAAATTTGACTAATCTAATGGTTTTTGTTGAGGATGTATCGAGCAGAGTAGATGAAGGGTTTAAAACAGAAGATGTGATGCATTTGGATTTTCAGAAGGCTTTCAATATGTTCCCACATGGGAAGCTGGTAAACAACATCAGAACACATCAAATTGGGGGGCAACTTACTAATATGGTTTGATAGTTAATTAACAGAGAACAAGCAGACATAAATAGGTGCTTCTCAGGTTGACAGGCTATGAGTAGTGGCATAATGCAGAGATCAGTGTTTTTGCCCCAACTACTCACAATCTATATCAATGAGTTGGCTAAAAGAACCAAATGTAATATTTCCAAGTCTGATGAAGACACAAGCGGGAATGTGGTAGTGATGAGGTTGCAGACTTCAAGGGGAAAAGCAAAATTAATGGCCGCTGTAGTACATGGAAACATGCAAGATTATCCAAAAAAAAACACAAGTACATTTAAAACAAAATGAAAGACAGGAAAATGCTGAGATTCACAAGGGACCTGAGGGTATCGTACTCAAATCCCTAAAGGCTAACGTGCAGCAGGCAATTTGGAAGGCAAATGGTACATTGCTCTTTCATGCAAGATAATCTCAATACAAGAATAAAGACATCTTACGTTACAAAGCAAAAATCTGCAGATGTTGGAAATCTGATGTAAAAATACAAAGATCAAGACCGCATCCAAGAGACAAACAGTTAACATTTCAGGCCAATGCCCTTTCACTTGTCACCCTCCCATCATCTACTGAGGTAGAAAATCAGCTATATGTTCTCACAAAAGGTCACTGACCTTAAATGTCAAGTCAGTTCCCCCATCCACACATGCTGCCTGACATGCTGAGTATTTTCAGCACTTATGTAGGATAATTTTAGCCTTCTTACCCAAAGCAGGATATTACCTGCTATTGAGGAAATGCATTGAAGATTCATCAGACTTTTTCCGGGATAGCTGTCCTGTTATGAGAAAATATTGTGCAGGCTTCAACTCAGTTTAGAAAAATGAGAGGTAACCTCACTGAAATATAAAAAAATTCTCTGAGAGCTTGGCAGAGTATGTACAGGAGGACACTTCACCTGAGAAGGTAAAGCATCAAAATAAGTAGATCATATGGTAGTGAAATGAGGAGTAATATCTTCACTTGGGAGACCGATGAATCTTTGGAATTCTCTACTTTGGAAAGCTTTGGAGGCCTAGTCGCTAACTGTATTCAAAGCAATGATTGAAAGATTTCTGGATCATAGAAGAATCAAAAAGGGGTATGGGGATATTGCCGGAAAGTGATGTAGAAGACCAGCCATGATACTGGTAGAGCTGGCTCCAGTGGGCCAAATGAACTACTGCGGTTCCTAAATCTTATGTTCTCACACTGCTATTTGTGGAAGCTTGTATGCAAATTGACCCATTTCCTTCCCCCAACACTAACAATGCATGAAAAAGTACTTGATTGCAAAACATGCTTTACAAATCAAGCCTCACTTTTAATAATTAAAAAAAAGAAATTACAACATGAAACAGTCTGTTCTGCTCCAATTGATTAATTCCTTAGAATGCAACTGAAGTATTGTTGAGGAGAAATAGGATTAAAGAGACAATTGACAGAATAGAAAGTGGCAGAGTATGCTCCAGGAGCCAAGTGGCCTGGACAGTGGAGGCAATTAAGAGAAAAGATAGAGAAAAAGAAAAATAAAATCTCAGTTTAGACTAATCTGGTTGCCAGCTGACGTCTATGCAAAAATTCTGTTGTTGTATTGGTCTTGGTTTATTATTGTCACTTGTACCGAGGTACAGTGAAAAGCTTGTCTTACAAACCGATCTTACAGGTCAATTCATTACACAGTGCAGTTACATCAAGTTAGTACAGAGTGCATTGATGTAGTACAGGTAAAAACAGTAACAGTACCAAGTGTCACAGCTACAGAGAAAGTGCAGTGCAATAAGGTGCAAGGTCACAACAAGGTAGATCGTGAGGTCATGAGGTCATAGTCCATCTCATTGTATAAGGGAATTGTTCAATAGTCTTATCACAGTGGGGTAGAAGCTGTCCTTAAGTCTGGTGGTACATGCCCTCAGGCTCCTGTATCTTCTACCTGATGGAAGAGGAGAGAAAAGAGGATGTCCCAGGTGGGTGGGGTCTTTGATTATGCTGGCTGCTTCACCAAGACAACGAGAGGTAAAGACAGAGTCCAAGGAGGGGAGACTGGTGTCCGTGATGCGCTGGGCTGTGTCCACAACTCTCTGCACCTTTCAATTCGTTGGTTTGGTTTCTGTAAAAACAGAAGTGGCTAATCAAGCCAATTTATGCTTTGTATTGTGAAACACAAAGCAAGAGATGCTATTTAGGGTTGCACAATTTATAGCCGATAGGATGCTCTAGCTGGATTTATGCTGTATGTGGTTCTGGTCTCCATCAGCAATTCTCCTCTGCTTACAGATAGCAGGACAAACTTCTAAAAGGGAGTGAGACCCTCCAAGACCCCAGGTCAATGTTGAAATGCTTCAAGGCCAAGCTGAAGGAGTACTTGAATTGCTTCTTCTCTCTCTCTCCCAGCCCTTTCACTCATTGGAGATGAACAACTTTAGCAGTGACTCATCTGGTGACATGCCATGCTCCTCAGTGATTTTATCAACATGAGGATGATACTTCAAATACATGAAAACAAGAACCACCTTATATTCAAGAGTTTCCCTAGATAGTTCATGAGAAAGTCTTTCCTCTTTGGAGAAATACATGTATTTTGCATACATGCGTCAGGATTGAAAACACAATAGATTTTAAAAGACCAGTTTTATTTGTTGATTGATGCACAGGAACAAGTGGACCTTGGTGTATATACTGTACACATAAATCCTTGAAAGTGGAAGGGCATGTGAGGAAATTGTTAGAAAAGTATATGGGACCCAATGATTAACTAAAAAGAGGCACAGAAACATATGTGGGATCCAGCGATTCAGAAAGAGAGGCATAACATAGCTATGTCCAATTCTGAAGGTTGGTCTTCTGCATCACTTTCCTGCAATATCCCCATACCCTTTTTGATTCTGTGAAGGTTTCATACAGGGGTTCAGAATAGATTTGTTAAAATGGTTCTATGGATTTCAGCTACAAAGCTAAACTATTGAAAATGAAGTCATCCTCAATGGAGCAAAGATTAGAAGAACAGTTTTAGATAGGGTGGATAGAGAGAAGCTGATCCCATAAGGCTCATGGACCAGGGGATACATATTTAAAATTTGGGACTAAAAGATAAAAGGGGGAAAACACGGAATTTTTTTAAAAAAATAAAAGCTCAGAGGGCACTTAGGATCTAGAATTCATTGCATGGAGGGGGGTGGAAACAGAATCTGTATTTTGTAGATAATTGCATTGTCACGAGAGAATACTTTGCAGGGCTAAAAAAAGAAAAGAGCAAAGAAATGGGTCCACAAAAAGTTCACTGAGCTGAAATGTTAATTCTATTTCTCTCTCCACAAATGCTGCCTAAACTGCTGATTATTTCTAGCACTTTGTTTTTATAGAAGGGAATAGGTTTGACAGGATTACTCTACTTGGAGCCAACAGCTTCATTAGGTCCCCTTCCACGTCATTATCACTCTAGGATGCCTCTGTGCTCCCACAAAGTTGCACTTAATTTTCTAAAGGCTTCATATTCTTTGGCATTTCTGGTGATAATTTCATTACTGGTGTGACTATACTGCCAAGGTAGGTTAACTTGTCTACTGCCTGGAAAGTTTGGTCACTTACTGATGATTTTATGCAAGACTCTCCTGGTGTATTATTTCTGTCTTTTTGATGCTAACTGTGAAACCAAGCTGAAGAGGCCCAGAGTCTAATATGCAGAGCTGATCTGGCATTCAGAGAAAAGTCACCAACAAACAAAAAGATCAAGATCTGTCATATCCTGCAACTTGAAGACTCTGTAAAACAAGGATGTACAGGAAACTATTTTCCTTTCCACTTCTCCTACCTTTGAGGAACCAATCATATGTCAACTACAGACTTCGATCACATCCTTTAACTTAATGCAAACTGCAATTATCCACAAGATCGGAGGAACTGGATTTCATGGTTTGAAATTGCAGTCAGGAATGGTGCAGTGCAGCCCTTTAAGCAAAAGATGTGCTTTCCAGAGAAAAATATATTAAACTACTGCAAACAGAGGTTTTGCACCAACATTTACTAATTTTGGTTGAAATCATAAACCATCTCAACTCTCCAATTTGAATACAAGTTTGCAGTCACAGTTACAGCTATCTAATCTCAATATACAGAGTCTGGGGCCCAACAGTTTAGAGGCTTCCAGGTCTGTGCTAATAGGTGTACATAGAAACAATCCAGACTGTAAATGGCCAGTTAATTCTTACTTATATTGATTTTTCGTAGCTGTTCAGACAGTTTATGAGCAAAAAGGTTTAAAGTTTTCAGGTACTTGCACTCTGGTGATCTTTCTTGTGGCAATAGAGATTCTTTATAGGGAGGGTGGGGAACAAATTTACTTTGCAACGTTGAGTGGAAGGTTTCAGCTACAAAGGTCTACAGTAGCTGTTAACACTGCTATCAATTCAGTCTCATTGAAATTAAAACTAAACAGTAACTGAACCTCCTCAGTGAATAACTCTGCATTAGCAATTGTGGATTAATACATTAATCCTAGCTCTAAGTCATTAAACTCCCGAGGCCATGTCCTTACATCAATATCTTTTCACCAGGGCAAACAACCTCATAGCAGTAACCTGTCTGGCCCTGCAGAATCTCACATGTTTAAATGAGGTCCACCTCCATTTTTTTTTGAAAACTCCAAACAGGAAAAGATAGTTCTGCTCAGCCTCCATTTGTAGAGCAAACCCCAGTACCAAGGATCAACCAACTGAACCTTTATTGCACCACCTCAAAAGGACAATAAACTTTTCATAGTTAGAGTCACCAAAATTGCACATAAACCTCCATGCATACTGTCACCAAAGTCCCATACAACTATGGTAAGATTCCTTTGCCCTTCCAATTTCTCTTCTGGAAAGGCTAACATATTATCTTTCTACCCATCTGCCTACACATTTGTGATTTGCACGCAAGGACACACAATCTCCTAAACAGCAGTATTCAAGTTTCTCACTTTCATTTAAAAAAATGGTTATTCTATTCTTCCCAACAAAATGAATTTCACATTATACTCCACATATTACAGACAACTCCTGAATTATGCGAGGGAAGTAGTGGGGGGGGGGGGGTCCTAGTAAACCACCCATATTGCAATCTTCCATGACACAAAGCCACATCATCTATGCATAGGTCAACAAATGTAAGTTGAAAAAATTTCTTCCACACGTCCCCCCCCCCCCCCAACATACATTTCACAAGAGCGTTTTTATTCCGTACCTCAGATTTTCTGAAAGTAATTTATGAATTCCGCAAGGATGAGTTTGTTACCTGGCTATAATGCAGGGTTACAACCTTGTAAACTCTTTTTGCGCTGTGACAACTGATTCTGTAGCACTTATTGAATGTCCTGGGTGCAAAATGCATCAGGGGGTATAAAGAAAACAAGGAAATATGGTATTGAGACAGATGATCAATTGTAATCTTATTACATGGCAGAGGAGGCTCTATGAGCCAAATGGCCTACTGTTCCTATTTCCCGTTTCTAAACCCCTTGAAGATCTAAAGTAATGCTGCATCCATTGGTTTCTATTTGTTACATCTTGCTCATTACATTCTCAAATTCCTTAAAATGACTCACTGAGAAGTAAAAATAAAATATCTATGATGTTTCAGTCCTTCCCTTATTCCAATATAATTTCTCCCAAGGGTTACAATATACCTAGATGGAAGGTGAGGAACAGTACCTCATTTTCCACCTGGGCATGGGTCCATGTTGGCTCCTGATGGAGCAATCAGCCCCATTTTACCTTTTTATTGCAACCTTGCAACTTATTCTATGTCAAATACCCATCAATTCATCTGATTCATTTGGCACTGACGTACACTACAGAAAAATTCACAGTAGCCAATTCACTTGCCAGCACATATTTACGACATCTTTGCCATTTGAGTCAGAACTAGTTGGTACAGGATGCAAGGAGGTCTACCTGTAACATTAACTCAGTTTTCCACACTCCATTAATGCTACCTGATATGCTGCACAGTTCCAGCATTTTCTTTTTTTAATCCCAGATTTCCAGTAACTCTGGTTTTGCACCTCACTGTGAGTATTGTTGTTCCCTTCTGCCCTCATTCATCTCCCTTTACCTACACTCCTGCAGACAGATCAGCTCCGATTAGTGAGTATTCATCACCTCTCAGCATTTGTGACACTTGTTCTTGAGTCTATCACAAATATTCCTTTTGTTCTCTCCACCCCTCTTCAGTACAACTGAAGCACACTTGCTCTCCCGCTTTTCCTGTTTGAAAGGTCATTAATCTGAAAAGTCAAATCTGTTTCTCTCTCCACTGATGCTGCTTGACTGCTGACAACCTCCAATGTTTTCTGATTTTGTCATACTTTCTCCTGCCTCAGCCTCCAAGAGCCCCATTTACTTTCGCTACTCTATTTACGTACTTGTAGAACTTCAATCTATTTTTATATTTTGTATGTTCAGAAGAAAGCCTTTATGTTCATCAAGTCTATGCCAGCTCCAAGTAGAGAAATCACGTCAATCCCATTCCCCATAGCCCTGCAAATTATTCTATCTCAGCATGCTTCTAATTCCCTTCCAAAAGCAAGAATTTATTCTGCTTCCACAGCCAATACAGCAGTGAATTCTAGGTTATAATTATGCAGAGTAAAAAGAAGTTTTTCCTCATATTTCCCCTTGTATCTTTTAAATCTGTATTCCTGATCCATGAACATCCACTAATGGGAACAGCCTCTCTCCATATGCTTTGTCTAAACCAGTCATGATCCCTGTTAAATCCCTTAACCTTCTTTGCTCCAAGGAAAAAGATGGGGATGATGTCTTCACAACTGTAACCCTACACCTCAGCCAAAGGGCATGTTTCTGTGAAGTACTATTCTATATTCTTAAGTTATAGTTAATTTAGATTTTTCTTTTGTTTTGTTTTTATATCCTTCCTGTACTGGGTGTTGAAGACAACTAGGCAGCACAATGGTGCAGCTAGCAGAGCTGCTGCGTCACACCAGGCACTGTCTGTGTGGAGTTTGCATGTTCTTCCTGTAACATGGGTTTCTTCTCACATCCCAAAGATGTCGGGGCTGTTAGGTTAACTGGAGTGTAGGTGAATGGTAGAATCTGGGGGGACTTGATGGTATGTGGAAAGAATAAAAATGGGATTGGTGTAAATGAGTGGTTGATGGTTGGCACAGATTTACTGAACCAAACGTCCTGTTTCCATGCTGTATCTCTATGGCTCAAAGAATATTCCAACTATGCATTAATATACAATTTTATAATTTTCCAGTCTTAGTGCCTTCCAAATTGTGCTATAAGTAAATCAAAACAACACTTTAGGAACGATGAGTCACTTTAAGAATAGGCAGTTTACAAATGATTGATGTACCATATTATGTAAGACAACACTAGCTGTTCCAAATAAATGTACAACCACCACCACTAAAAAGATCAAAAGATACATGGGATTTATTTTAAATACCGATGACTGTTAAGCTATGAGAATGACTTGTTAAAAACATGGGCAAAAACAGAATCTGTAACAGTTTTTAAACTGAGGTAATGAAAAGATTTGAAAATAATGTTAAACATGGGAGAGTTTAGCTTTTTCCAGAGACCCAGCGTAACATAGATGAGTCAAATAGACCTTTTTGGTGTGAAAGCCCTGGTTTCAAAATTTGTGTATTCAAAAAGAAAATGTGAGAGAGGTAAAAATACATTTGAAAAAGGTTCTGGGTATACAGCAAGTAATACAAAAGACATTAAACCCATTCTAAAAATTGGGAAACAATGAAGTTAGTAAACTGAAAAACAAAACAAAATACAGCATGCTGGAAATCTGAAATAGAAACAGTGTTGGTAATAGTCAGCAAGATAGGCAGCTTCTGCGAATAGAAATTTAAAGTTTCAGGTCTGATGAAGAGTCCTTGATTTGCAATGTTAACTCTTTCTCTCTTCACAGATGAAAAAGACTGATGCTGGAGGAAGTCAGCAGGCCAGGCAGCATCCGTGGAGAAAAGCAGGCGGTCAATGTTTCAGGTCAGGACCCTTCTTCAGAACTTTATGCTGCCTGGCCTGCTGAGTTCCTCCAGCATCATGGTGTTTTTCATCTAGATTCCCAGCGCATCTGAGTATTTCCACTGCTAACTTTAAAAATAATAACAAGTTTAGTGGCAAAAATTATAGTGTATAAAAGAATTCTAGAATCATTCAATTGCCGTCAATGATAAGCATTTGGTAATTAACTTAAGTAACTAAATAAGTAATTACAAGTCTTTTAACCCATCCTGTAACACTAATTGATTGTGATGAACATAATCTATACTTCCCTGACTGCTGAATTATCTGACAGGTGACTCCTCCAACATCTCTGCATAATTGTTCTATTCTTACCTATCCAATTGATGGCAATATTATGATCTTGCCCCATGCCCACAGCATTGCCTCTCCCCAACATCTACCTTTGGACCACCTCATTTCTCACCTACATGTTCCAAAATCTCACAAAATAGCAACAATTTCCACTTGTGCAATGACGACATACAGCTATACCTCACCAGCACCTCCACCAACTTCAAACAGAAACTGTTCGTTTAGTAATGAATTAGCAGAAATTTCCTCTGAGTAAACACAATTTACGCCATCACAATTTTTGTTCTCCACACCATCTATGTCTTTGGCAAGTGTTCAAGTCATATTCAAAGATTATTCACAAGCTTGTTGGCATACTTAACCCCTAGATAAGTTTTTGATCCTGTTCCTACACTTTTCATTACAATAAAAATTGCTAAATAAATGCAAGTTGTTGGAAGACAACTTTGATCCAGTAAAAGCCAAGCGTAACTGACAGAATGAAGTTAGACAAACTCATAATTTAGCACCTGCAAATGGAAAGCCCAACAATTACCAAGGGCTCAGAGTCATTACACAGCATCTTTTAAGTTGGATAGTTGAATAAGTGAATGGAGATCTTTGGTATATTCAGAAAGTGTAACCCATAGCATCAAATTCAAAACCTTGTTGCATGGTCCTCTGGCTTGCAGAAGAGAGTCAAAATAGAAACTGTTCAGGGTGCATCTACTCACCCTCAACTCCTGATACAGCTTCTTTCAAATCAGCAAAACGTAGTGGCAGTCTAACACATACAGTGAATTAGGGGATGCTACATCATTCAAATGATAGCATCTCTTACTTCAGTGCAACTTTTATTGCCCCAACCTTGTGTAACCAAATTAAGAAACTCATTATGTTTCACTTAGTAATGGTGTTAACTATTTCTCATGAAGACCAAAATATTGCAACAGTATTTTGAAATTAGCGTAACATATAAAATGGTCGTCAGCTCATCAAGTCTCTCACAATTCTTTCAAACATCAATTTGTTGTGATTCACTCTCATCCTATTTCCACCACTGTGCCAACTTCGCCATAGACAATAAATGTCCCCTCCAACTTTCCAAGACTTGTCTCTTCTTAAAGGCTAGTATTGAATCTATATCCACAACAACATCAAAATCTTCACCCAAATCCTAATCATTTATTATGTAAATGTTTTTCCATGATGTTGCATCTGGTTCTTCTGCCGACCATTTCAAATCTGCATTTTCTGATTACTGATCATTCAGACACAGGAAACAAATTGTGTGTTTTAAAACACCCTTAAATCTTCTTCACTTAAGGTGTACATCCATACCTTAACACATAGCTGGAAACAGTCTAACCTTTCCTGTTGCTTTTTCAAAGTCTTCCTAAAATGCGATATCCAGAATTAAATGCAATATTCCAGCTGCATTTTGTATAGGTTTGGCCTAACATCTTGTTACCTACATTGGTACTTGTATAAAAAATACAGGACCCCACATGCTACATTGCTTGAAGAATACATTTATGACAAAACCAACCTTGGTTAACTGGTTTTGGCACAAATGTATTTTTCAAGCACAGCTTTTAAAATTGCATCACCTAGTGTGTATTGCTTCCCCTCATTCTCTCTGAATGAAAAACATCATAATTTAACTACAGTGTATTTCATTTACCACATTCTCACCTACTCCATCATTTTCATGTGCTCTTAACTTGTATTACAATTTACTCAATCTTTTACTTTTTCCAAATATTGCCAAGGATAAGCCACTAATGATTATCAAAATCATTAGTGCAAGTAGTAAGGTTTGGATTAATTTGCATATCTGGAGCCACTCCAAGTGAAAGCAGAACTTGCCTTGTACAATTACTGGCACTCAGAAGAAAAAGCATTTGAAGATCAAGACCTCAAATCTCAGCACAAAACTCATGGTCCATCAGACAGCAGTGATCACTGCACTCCTATATGCTCGAGTAATGGACTACCTGCATCAGGTACCTTAAAACATTGGATAGATACCATCAATACCATCTCCACAAAATCCTTCAAATCCACTGGCAGGGTTAGCAAACCCATGTCAGCACCCCAGACCAACATTCTAAGCTTTGAGGACCTAGGTAGTCAGAGGAAAAGATTCAAGGATGGTTCTCAAAGCCTCCTAGATAAAGTGTAACATCTTCACCAATCCTTTGCCTATAACATCTCAGTGGAAAAGCAGCATTCAAGAATCCATGGATAAGATCAAGTTCAAATGCCGGTAGCACACAGTTGCCCCGACCATCTGCCTGCCCCACCTGTGACAAATTTGGAGGGCCTTACATCAACCTCAGCAGTTACCCAAGAGCTCACAAAATGGGAGCAGAAACAAGTCATCCTTCATTCTGAGAGACAGCCAAAGCAATAGTAGCAGCTGTCTTGGATAAGTCAAACTGTAGATGCACTCCAGTCCCTAAAACTGGCTTTGACCACAAATCCAGTTTCTTTCTGCTGCCAAATTTGTATTGATTACAAGATTACCTAAATCTTATCCCACTGAATTGAAAATGTCCAGTTACAATGCAGCATAGAAGACAGAAGGATAGATACCATTTTAAAGCTTGTCCCAAATGTGGCTATAAATGAATTCCAAGAACAGACGAATTAACCATGCCTTTGTCTGTGGAGGAAGAATAATCCCCATAAAAGATTCTATAGATGTGCATGTCTCTTTTTTCCTTGCAATAGTAAGACTAAAGCATTTGTATCTTATTTATATTCATTTTCTTTGTTTGATTAGATGGCTTTTCAGACTCCAGTAAACTATGAACGCAAGAGTTTAAAAAGTAAGCTATAACACAAACAACTAAATTTATAAATCATTTTTGTTTCTAATGTAACTATTTTTGTCAACAACACAGCTAACCCTCAGCTTGCAATTTCAAGAAGGTATTTAGCAATAGGCTGAGATTCAATGGAATTGTTGGCTCTTGTTGAGAGGTCAGGCTTAGGTTACATATTCTTAAAACAAAAGTTCTTTTAATAAACTGTCATAACTTTGAAAAAAGCAAATTGGCAGGTAACATTAATTTTAACTTCAGTAATTAGAATGCCATTATGGCAAACTATTTTAAGAAAAATTTTCAATATCGTGAGTCACACAACAAATACAAGATGAACACTTGTGATGCTGAAATCACTAGCAATTTATAACAAAAAAATATGGAACAGTGAAGTTTAACTCAAATTGTTCTGGAACACACATCAAACTGAAACGAACAGAACAAAAACAATGTTTATAATCAGTTTAAATCAAGTGCAGCTGAAGTGGTGCAGAATGGCACAAACACCTCTTTTGAACTGGGGATTGTTTACAGGGCCTCAGGATGGGATAAGGAAATAATAAGTCTCTGGGTTTGCCAATGTCAGAAAAAATAGCTTTGGTTCATCAAGGAAAATTACATTTGAAGAAACCTGGCAAAAAACCCATGATCTACTGGTAGTGATCCCTGGCCTCCTAAATGCTTCTGAAAATTGGACCGCTACTGCAGACAACTCAAAGCACTGGAACAATACTACTAATTCTGTCTCTGCAAATTCACTGAAGGGACAAGTGAACCAACATCAGTGCCTT
This sequence comes from Pristis pectinata, assembly GCF_009764475.1. Classification (NCBI taxonomy): domain Eukaryota; kingdom Metazoa; phylum Chordata; class Chondrichthyes; order Rhinopristiformes; family Pristidae; genus Pristis; species Pristis pectinata. The sequence goes on from NC_067405.1 coordinate 144,858,780, forward strand.
CTCCCGGGCCAACATCCCCAGTACAGTTCTGACTGAGTGTAATGAGGACCTCATCGGGTAGGCCACATTGTTTGTAAACCTGACACAAGGCTCAGAAGACAGACATTACTCTGAGCTTGGTCATGGGGAAAAGATCAAGTAGATTCAAGGCAGTACTCTTAAGTAATGCCACGTCCCCACTGACTCCTGGGAATCTGACCCATGACCACAAAGTGGAGAAGTTCCAGGTGTTATTAAGAATCTTGCTGCTATACATCAGGAGAACACAGAAGTCCTACATAAGTGGCAGAAGGAGCAGACCATCTCACAACTACCCACCTGCCTGCCCGATTGGCCAGCACATGCCTCACCTCCGCAGTTCCATATTAGTTATCTTGGAAACAATGAAACCAGAGTGGAAACAAATCATCCTTAATCCTAAACTGTCCAAGAGGTGGTACTCTTCCTGTATTTCTCCTGCTCACAAGCTACTGAAACATTTTTAAGAAACAGAAACTTTTAACAATTTCTTCACAAAGAAGCTTGAGCAAATGAGAAAAATCCATTGCACAGGAATGCATGCTGGCTAATATTCCTTTGAGAAGCTGCATCACATGCTGCAGTTTGATTGTTGCTTACCAGGGTAACACATCTGTGGAAATCCATGGCAGACTTTGAGATTGCAATCTCAAGGGGCATGTAAGCATTTGAAAGGGAATGAATCATGACTGTACAGGTGGAAAATTTAATAAGCAGTGTCAAGCACAATGCATCAAGAATTTCTAGGTGCCAGCTGACAGAGCAAAATTAGTGATAACTGTTTGTCCCAGAGACAAAAAAAAAGTGCTCAGGACAGTCAAATAGCTTAACTAATTGGAAGACGTAATTGAATTTATTGACATAGTCAAAAATGTGTACTCTTATCTCAAACAGATTCTTGCGGTACATTCAAACAATTCAATTCAAATAAAATTTTACCATAGAACCATACAGCAGAAAACAGGCCCTTCGGCCCACCATGTTGTGCCGTCCATCAAACCACCTTCACACTACCTAACCCCTTCCTCCTGCATATCCCCCCATCCCACACTCCTCCATATGCCTATCCAACAAGCTCTTGAACCTGTCCAATGTATCTGCCTCCACCACCACCCCAGGCAGTGCATTCCATGCACCAACCACTCTCTGGGTGAAAAACCTCCCCCTGACATCTCCCCTGAACCTCCCTCCCATAACCTTAAAGCCATGCCCTCTCGTCTTGAGCATTGGTGCCCTGAGAAGGAGGCGCTGACTGTCTACTCTATCTATTCCTCTCAATATTTTATATACCTCTATCATATCTCCTCTCATCCTCCTCCTTTCCAGTGAATAAAGCCCTAGCACCTTAAGCCTCTCCTCATATTCAATACTCTCTAATCCAGGCAGCATCCTGGTAAATCTCCTCTGCACCCTCTCCAACACCTCCACATCCTTCCTATAATGAGGCAACCAGAACTGAACACAGTACTCTAAGTGTGGCCTAACTAGAGTTTTGTAAAGCTGCATCATCACCTCGCGGCTCTTAAACTCAATCCCGCGACTTATGAAAGCCAACATCCCATTGGCCTTCTTAACTGCTCTTTCCACCTGTGAAGCAACTTTCAATGAACTGTGAATATGAACCCCCAGATCCCTCTGCTCTTCCACACTGCCAAGTACCTTGCCATTTACCCAGTACTCTGCCCTGGAGTTTGTCCTTCCAAAGTGTACCACCTCACACTTCTCCGGATTGAACTCCATCTGCCACTTGTCAGCCCAGCTCTGCATCCTATCAATATCCCTCTGTAAGCTCCGACAGCCCTCCACACTATCCACAACACCGCTGATCTTAGTGTTGTCTGCAAACTTACTAACCCAGCCCTCCACCCCCTCATCTAAGTCATCTATAAATATCACAAAAAGTAGAGGTCCCAGAACCGATCACTGCGGGACACCACTAGTCACTGCCTTCCAATCCGAGGGCACTCCTTCCACCACAACCCTCTGCTTTCTACATGCAAGCCAATTCCTAATCCACACAGCCAAGCTTCCTTGGATCCCTTGGCGTCTGACCTGCTGAAGAAGCCTACCATGAGGAACCTTATCAAACGCCTTACTAAAATCCATGTAAACCACATCCACCGCACTACCCTCATCAATCTTCCTGGTCACCTCCTCAAAGAACTCTATCAGGCTTGTGAGGCAAGATCTTCCCTTCACAAAGCCATGCTGACTGTCCCTAATCAGTCCATGATTCTCTAGGTGTTCATAAATCCTATCCCTTAGAATCCTTTCTAACAGCTTACCCACCACAGACGTGAGACTCACTGGTCTACAATTCCCTGGACTATCCCTATTACCTTTTTTTGAACAAGGGGACAACATTCACAACCCTCCAATCCTCTGGCACCATCCCCGTGGACAACGAGGACTCAAAGATCCTTACCAGCGGTTCAACAATCTCCTCCCTAGCCTCTTGAAGCAGCCTGGGGAAAATCCCATCAGGCCCCGGAGATTTATGTCTTAATATTATTTAACAACTTCAACACATCCTCTCTCTTGATATCTACAACCTCGAGAACATTACCCCTACCAGCACTCCCTTCCACATCATCAAGACCCCTCTCCCTGGTGAATACCGAAGAGAAGTACTCAGTGAGAACTTCTCCCACTTCCGCCGCCTCCAGGCAAATTCTCCCACCTTTGTCCTTAATCGGACCTACCTTTACCCTAGCCATCCTCCTACCCTTCACGTACTTGAAAAAGGCCTTGGGATTTTCCTTAACCCTACTAGCCAACGCCTCTTCATGTCCCCTTCTAGCTCTCCTCAGCCCCTTCTTAAGTTCCTTCCTCGCTACCTATATTCCTCACAGGCCCTGTCTGAACCTTGCTGCTCATACCTCATGTACGCTACCTTCTTCTCCCTAACAAGTCATTCCACCTCTCTCGTCACCCACGGTTCCTTCACTCTGCCATTCCTTCTCTGCCTCACCGGGACATATTTATCCCTAACATCCTGCATAAGATCCCTGAACATCGACCACGTCTCCATGGTACATTTTCCTTCAAAAAGGACATCCCAATTTACACTCCCAAGTTCTCTCCTTATAGCCTCATAGTTCGCCCTTCCCCAATTAAAAATCCTCTTGTCCTCTCTGCACCTGTCCCTGTCCATGACAATTTTAAAGGTTATGGAGCAATGGTCACTGTCCCCCAAATGCTCACCCACCAATAGATCCTTCACCTGTCCCGGTTCATTTCCTAAAACTAGATCTAACATGGCATTCTCTCTAGTCAGCACTAGATCTAACATGGCATTCCCTCTAGTCGGCAATTGATTTCATTACTTTTTTAGAATCACTAAATTATACAGAATTACAATTTTTTCAGAATCAGTTCAAATTGGAGATTCTGAAGATCGTAAAGAAAAATAAAATTGGACCAGAATCCTTCTATGGATAGCAAGGGAAAAAAAAACACATCAGAAGACTCATCACAGGAAATTGTGACACTATAAATTTGTGCAGTACTTAGGTATTTTTACTTAACCAAATAAATAAGTTTCAGAACTGATGTATCATGTGTCTAACTTTAAAGCAGTGTTCTGTTTGGTTGAAGGGCATACAAGATACCCAATGCAAGTGCACAACTAAACTGCGTGAATACAAGAGAAAAGTAAAATGTTTCTATAGTGTCTAAGTACTAATTTCCTTGAATAATAAACTGGAATCCGGTCTCAGATTCAGAAGACAGTTTCAAAGCTATTCAATTTTGTTCCTGCTTTACCCTAACTGGGTTAGATTACAGCCACAGAGAGACACAGCATGGAAACAGCCTACTGAATCCACATTGACCATCAACCACCCATCTACTACAAAATCAAATCTAGGCCACTGTATTAATATGCACTCTTAATACGATGGCTTAGACTTGGCTATCAGTGCTGAAGTTGATAATGAAGAAAGCTGTGCATAAAGATCTAGGGGGCTATATATTGATAAAAGACTTTTCCAAACATCAATTGCTGTCATGCTTCAGTCTTCAACCATTTCAAGCCATCAGTGATGATGACAACAGTCACAAGGCCAAGGAGCCAATCATATTCAAGAATGCTCAGGCAACAAACCAGGAAGAAAATAAGAACTTATTTTAAGGTAAATTATCCGAGGGAATGACAAAATCAAAAATTTGTTATTCAGGGCCAGATGTGATTAAGCAGAAATTAAGACTTTAACAGATAAAAACCTTATCAACAAAGGCAGGAAGTGCTGGAAACACTCAGCAGGTTAGACTACATCTGTGAAGCAAGAACTAGTTAATATTTTGGGTCAAAGACCTTTGATCAGTTCTGACTGACTTCAGTTGATAAAGTTATTTCTCCCTTCACAGTTGCAACTTCACCTGGTGAGTATTTTTTTTGATTTTTTTTAAAAAGCATTTGCAGTTTTTTTTGTTTTTCAAATGTAGCAAAGCAAAAGGTTTTGGAGTATAGCGCTGATGAAAAGTCAAAAGTGAGAAATGTTATCTGCTTCCACATCCATAGAGTGCTGAATATTTCCAGTATTTACAGCTTTATTTCAGATTTTGCAATATTTTGCTTTTGTCTAACATTTAAAGATTTTATACCTGACATGCACTTCACCAATTCCTTCAAATTACGTCAAAGGTAAGTGCAAAAATAACACCCCAGGAGGGGCAGGGAGTCACTGGGGTGGAAGCTTTTGGATTTCAGCTGCGCATGTGCCTACTCCAGAGATTGCTGTCGGATTACATCATGCTGATGATCTCACCACAAGTTCTTACCAATGTACCAAAAACCATAAGGTGAATAGAATACCTGCACATCTATCAACAGGTGACCTCAGTTCTTCAAAGCATCTGGCCAAATAAAAGAATGATATAAAATCAATCCAAAAAATGTGGAAAGGGGAATCCAACAGTCATCCTGAAGTACTCATCGCTTTGACTATTAAAGACGACTCTCTTCCCTTCTCCGATGCTGAGCATTTCTAGCATTTTCTGTTTATATTTCAGTCTTCCTGAATCTGCAGATTTTTTGATTTCCATTAATAGTCATGATAGTGTGTTTTGGAACACTGTGGAGGTAATCTCACATCATCTACGACCAGCTATTTCAACATTAATGTGACAAGACTTTAAAATTTCACAAGCAACTAGTCTGTGAAAAATTTACAGAATTACAAATGTACACCCACACAGACAAATCTACAGAAAATAAAGAAAAACATTTACTAGGCTGTAACAGTAAATTCCAACAAAAGAGGTCAAATTCTTCAGCAAAATTACAAATGATTTATTATGTACTCCTTAATTATCCCACTGTAGCGACTCACCGTCTGGGTAAGCGAACCGGCTCAGCAGTCGGGTCGCACAGCGTCGGAGCGGCGAGGCCCAAGATAGCGGCAGGCCTTAGTCTTCCCCGAGCGATGGGGAGAACCCACACGATGGAAAGACTTGATGACGTAGCATATACATCATTGCTGGTTGCATTGGGCGGGAACAGTCTCCCTTAAAAGGCCCGCGCAAGGCGGGAAAATAGTTCTGTTCTGACACTCTACGACTCGCGTCGTGTTCATTCCGCGGTAGTGGCCGCAACATTGGTGACTCCGACGGTCCAAACGGATTTTGGACCTGCACGATGGACGGTAACGCAGCATCCAATGCAGTGGCGCTCGAGCTGCCCACCTTTTGGACGCTTCGTCCCAGCGTCTGGTTTGACCAGGCCAAAGCGCAATTCCACCTTCAGCGGACCACCTCCGACTCCACAAAGTACTACCATGTGGTCAGCCCTCTGGACCAGGAGACAGCCGCCCAGGTCAGTGATTTCATCCAGTCCCCTCCGGAGGAACATAAGTACCCGGCTTTCAAAGACCACCTGATTCGGACCTTCGGCCTCTCCCGTCGTGAGCGCGCCACCCACCTGCTTCATCTCGATGGCCTGGGGAACAGATCCCCATTCGCGCTAATGAATGAGATGCTGGCATTGGCCGAGGGGCACAAGCCCTGCCTAATGTTCGAACAGGCCTTCCTCGAACGACTACCCGATGACATTCACTTGCTGTTGGCCGACGCTGATTTCAGCAACCCTCGTGAGGTGGCTGCCTGGGCAGACGTCCTGTGGAAGGTCAAATGCAAGCGTGGTTCGTCCAAATCGCCAGGCCGCAAGCCCAACGCCCGCCTGAACCAGTCCCAGCAACTGGGCGACCACACCCCAGAAACACAGACGACAACACTGCCAACCAACTGTGTTTCTACCATCAGAGGTGGGGCGCGGAGGCCTGATGCCGACCACCCTGCAAGTCAGGGAAACGCCAGCGCCAGCCGCCGCTAACAGCTACGGCGGCTGGCCACCAACAAAGCCTCCTATTCATTCGGGACAAGCAGTCCGGGCAGCGTTTCCTCGTCGATACTGGAGCAGAGGTCAGTATTTTGCCCCCGACCGGCCGCGACACTCGTAACAGGCAACAAGGTCCGGTACTCAACGCTGCAAACAGCACAACGATACAGACTTTCGGTACCCGTACACTTCAGTTACAATTCGGCGGTAGCCGTTTCACCTGGACCTTCACCCTTGCCACCGTCACCCGACCACTCCTAGGAGCCGATTTCCTTCGGGCCCACAACCTGTTAGTCGACCTGCGAGGGAAACGGCTAGTCCACTCCACAACCTTCCAGACCTACCCCCTGGGAGAAACCAGCCTACCAGCCCCGCTCTTGGACTCCATTTTCCTGTCCGGCAACGAGTTCACCAAGCTCCTAGCCGAATTCCCATCAGTTTTGGCACCTCAGTTTACGAATTCTATGCCCAAACACGGGGTCCAACACCACATCATTACCACAGGGCCACCATTTCATGCCCGAGCTCGACGCCTACCTCCAGACAAGCTCCGCCTGGCAAAGGAAGAGTTCTGTCGCATGGAGGAGCTGGGGATTGTTCGCAGGTCAGACAGCCCCTGGGCCTCCCCCCTGCACATGGTCACCAAAGCCACCGGCGGGTGGAGGCCCTGCGGCAACTACCGCAGGCTGAATGATGCCACCACCCCGGACTGCTATCCCATCCCTCACATCCAGGACTTCGCAGCGAACCTACATGGGGCCCGCATCTTTTCCAAAGTGGACCTCATTTGGGGATAGCACCAAATCCCGGTCCATCCGGATGACGTCCCCAAAACTGCAATTATCACCCCATTTGGCCTTTTTGAATTCCTTCGAATGCTATTCGGCCTTAAGAACGCCGCGCAGACCTTCCAGCGGCTGATGGACGCGGTAGGCTGAGACCTGGACTTCGTGTTCATTTACTTAGATGACATACTAATCGCCAGCCGTGACCGCCAAGAACACCTTTCCCACCTCCGCCAGCTGTATTCCCGTCTCTGTGATTTTGGCCTCACAATCAACCCGGCCAAGTGCCAATTCGGGCTTGACTCTATCGATTTCCTCGGCCACAGAATCACCAGCGACGGAGCAACACCCCTACCTGCCAAGGTGGACACTATCCGCCATTTTGCCCGCCTCAGCATGGTCAAAGGCCTACAGGAATTCCTGGGGATGGTCAACTTTTACCATCGGTTCATCCCTGCAGCAGCCCGTATCCTGCACCCTTTGTTCACGCTGATGGCTGGTAAGGGCAAGGACATCGCCTGGAACGACGAGGCTGCGGCTGCCTTTGTTAAGGCCAAGGACGCCCTAGCAAACGCCATGATGCTTGTACACCCTAGGACAGACGTCCCAACCGCCCTCATGGTGGACGCATCCAGCACCGCGGTTGGTGGGGTACTGGAACAACTAATCGAAGGCAGTTGGCAACCTTAGCATTTTTCAGCAGGCACCTTAGAGCACCCGAGCTGAAATACAGTGCTTTTGATCGGGAACTTCTAGCGCTGTACCTGGCGGTCCGGCATTTCTGGTACTTTTTGGAAGGCAGGCCTTTCACCGCCTTCACCGACCATAAGCCTTTGTCCTTCACCTTCTCCAAAGCCTCTGATCCCTGGTCAGCTCATCAGCAGAGACATTTGTCCTATTTTTCCAAATTCACAACAGATGTCCAACATGTCTCTGGGAAGGACAATGTCGTTGCTGACGCACTTTCCAGACCAACCATCCACAGCTTATCCCTGGGTATCGACTACAAGGCCCTGGCTGCCGCACAGCAAGCCGACGACAAACTGCCCAGCTACAAAACCACAATCTCGGGCCTGCAGCTCCAAGATTTCTTGGTTGGTCCTGGTCAGCAGACCCTCCTTTGCGACATCGCAGCAGGTCAACCCTGCCCTATAGTTCCTGCAGCCTGGCGGAAACGCGTTTTCGATTCGATAAATGGGTTGGCGCACCCGTCCATCAGATCCACTGTCCGGCTGGTCGCCAGCAAGTCCAACGACACACCAAGGTTCCGCCACAGCAATTCGAGCCTACCCGTAGAAGGTTCGACCACATCCACATCGACCTCGTAGGCCCTCCGCCTGTTTCAAGAGGGGCTCGGTACCTCCTTACCATCGTGGACCGGTTCACAAGGTGGCCAGAGACAACCCCTCTATCTGACATCACAACTGATTCCTGCGCCCGGGCACTGCTCACAACTTGGATCTCACGTTCCAGCTCACATCACTTCAGACAGAGGCACACAATTTACCTACAGCCTCTGGTCTGCATTAGCAAACATGCTGGGGACGCAGCTGCACACCACCACGGCCTACCACCCTCAATCAAACGGGTTAATGGAACGTTTTTGCCGCCATCTGAAATCAGCCTTGATGGCCCGCCTGAGGGGTCCTAACTGGGTTGACGAACTGCCTTGGGTCCTGCTCGGCATACGCACTGCCCCCAAAGAAGACCTCCGCACTTCGTCAGCTGAGCTTGTGTACGGGGCGCCCCTAGTTGTCCCAGGGGATTTCATACCTGCCCTTCGAGACCAAGGGGAACAACCCCCAGCAGTCCTACAAAGACTGCACGAGAAGCTCGGCAACTTGGCCCCGATCCCCACCTCACGGCACGGTCAAGCCCCATCCTGTCAGCCCAAAGAACTACGAGACTGTAAGTTTGTTTTCGTTCGCAGGGGCACACCTCAGGCGCCGTTGCAACGACCATACGAGGGACCGTTCCGAGTCATCAGGAATAATGGATCCACCTTTATTTTGGACGTTGGGGGAAGGGAACAGGTTTTCATGACAGACCGCCTCAAACCGGCCCACTTAGATCTGTAACAACCGGTCGAGGTTTCAACGCCGCGACGCAGAGGCCAACCCCCTAAGCAGCAGCTGGCACAGCCCGCGGACCTTGGGGACTGTATCGCCAGTTCTGGGGGGGGGGGGGGTAGAGATTGTGTAGCGACTCACCGTCCGGGTAAGCAAACTGGCTCGGCAGTCAGGTCGCACGGCGTCGGAGTGGTGAGGCCCAAGATGGCAGCCGTCCTTCATCTTCCCCGAGCGACAGGGAGAACCCACGCACAGGAAAGACTTGATGATGTAACATATACGTCATTGCCGGTTGCATTGGGCGGGAACAGTCTCCCTTAAAAGGCCCGCGCAAGGCGGGAAAATAAACCAGTTCTGTTCTGAAACTCTACGACTCGCGTCGTGTTCATTCCGCGGTAGCAGCCTCTACACTACCAAATAAAACGGCTTGATTTTCAAACTGGTAATATACCTCATCATGACGTCGGCACTTCCTGAGAAATATTCTGCTGTTCACCTGGAAGTGCTTCAAACAAGTCCAAACTTGTCTTTATTACATGGTATTCATGAATATCAATTATCTGGCCAACAAAGGAGATTAAAATCGTTGTTCTACTCATGTTACAGAGATGATTTATATTTATTTTCCACATGCAATAATGAATCTTTCCCATTTACAAACACTTAATCCAACAAGATAGTTTAATGATACTTAAATCAGCCTTCTTGAACTGCTCCAGTCCTTCCGGTGCAGATACTCAAAATTAGGGAACACCACAATTTAAGACCATGAAGGAACAATGTGTTTCCAAGTCGAGACTGAATGACTAGGAGTGGAGCTTCAAGTGATGGTGCTTTTGTGTGACTGTAGCCCTTGCTTGCCTGATGGTGGAAGCAGTGGGTTTGGGGAGGCAGTTTTGGTATGAACTAAGTAACTTCAATGTAAATTGTAACAATGCAGCAGTGGTGGAAAAAGTGAATGTATGGGTAATGGGTGTGGTCCACGGTGCCAAGCTTTTTAAGTGTTGGAGGCACACTCGTTCAGGCAAGTAGGCAGTATTCCTCACACTCCTGGCTTGTGCATTGTCGGTAGTGGAAAGGGTTTGGAGTCAGGAGACAAAAAACAAAATCACTTTAAGGATAAAATGCCTTTAACTTACTTTTGTAGTCACAGTATTTAACTGGCTGGTTCAGTTGAGTTTCTGATCAGAGGATTCCAGGATGTTAGTGGAAAGGGCTGTAAAAGGTAACCCCGTTGAATGTTAGTACTTGGCACAAATGTTACTTGCCACTGGCCAATCCATGCCCAAATGTTGTCTTGGTGTTACTACAGGCAGAGGTGGGTGGCTTCACATTGATGAGCTCTGAATGGAATTGACCATTCTGCAATCAACAGTGAACATCTCCACTTCTGACCATGATGGAAGGGAAGTTATAGATGAAGCAGCTGAAGATTATTGGGCCTTGGGCACTTAAGAGGGTAGTAGCAATCTGGGACTTGCTATCTGAAAAGGGTGAAGGTGGTGAAAGCCCTAACCAGATTTAAAATGATGCCTGGATATGTACTTGAAAAGTCATGACCTGTAGCACTACAGATCAAATGATGAAAGGTGGGATTGCTCATTATTGACCAACATGGATGCAGACAAATGATCTTCTATGTTGTAATGATTCTCTGACACTGCCTGAGAAAATCCTACAGTGACATCCTAAACCCGAGCTGAATGACCTTCAACCCATTAGTCATTCCTCATACCAAGTAACATTGCTGTAATTGTTGCAGAGTTTATCTGAATTTCTAGATAGTACATTTGTCAAAATTCTGTCTTGTAATTAAAGCCAATCACTCTTACCTCATGTCTTTATTTCCTAACGCTGTAGATGGGAACCGTTGAGGTCTGGAGCCAAGTAATCCACGCAAAACCAAAACCGAGCATCAGTCAGGAAGTTATTAATAAGTACATGCTGCTGGAGAGCACAGTCAATGACAGCTTTTGTAATTTTCCCACTGATGAGAGTAGGCTAATCAGATTCAATTAGGTGAATTGGTTTTCTCCTGCTTTTTTGTGGACAGATGTATCTAAGTAATTTGCCACACTGCCAAGTAGATGCCAATCTGGTAACTAGACCAGGGCAGCTTGTTTAGAGGCACAGCTAGTTTTGAAATGCAGGTTATCTGTACTATAGACATGAAGCTGTCTGGTTTCGTAGCCTTTTCTGTATCATGCTACTTTCTTCATTTAGCACATGCAATCTTAGGTCACAGCAACTTCACCATTTTTAAATACACACCTGGCAAGCCCTCCTACACAACTCATTGAACAAATGTTTTGTGTTATTTGTATTTTTCAAGATGTGAGGACTGCCACCAAGACCAACATCTACTTCCCTTTACTAACTGCACCTGAATAGATTGGCTTGCTGTGCCATTTCAGGGGATATTTAAAAGTCAGCTACATTACTGTGGGACTAGAGACAAAGGGCAGAGGGAAGGATGGCAAACCTTCCTCAAAGACATCTAGTATATGTTTTTTTTAAAATGACAATCAGTAGTTTTGTAGTCATTATTGCCAAGACTAGCCATTATTTTGCACATTATGTATAGTATGTTAGATATTGTGTCATGGATTCCCAAAGTTATACAGCATGGAAACAGGCCCTTTGGCCCAACTCGTCCATGCCTACCAAGATGTCTGCCTATGCCAATCTCATTTCCAGCATTTTGTCCATATCCTAAACCTTTTTCATCCATGTAACTTTCCAAATGGCTGTTAAATTTTGTAATTCTACATCCTTCTACTACCTCCTCATTCTTTGTGTGAAAAGCTTGCCCTTCATATCCCCTTTAAATCTTTACCCTCTCACTCAAAACCTATGCTCTCTAATTTTAGACTCGCCTAGCTCGGGAAAAAGACCGAATATTTACTCTATATATGCTCCTCATAATTTTATAAACCTCTACAAGGTCACCTCTCAGCCTCTTTTGCGAGGGAAAACAGTCCCTGCCTAACCACTCTCTCCTTATAATTAATAGGACAAACTGGTTTAAATGTTTTACCAGTCTTTAAAAATACATGGACTTGGACAGTAAACAACAAGATGAAGAAATTTGGACTATCTGTGCATAAACCCATTCTGGTCAATGAACAGTATCTACTAGGCTAGCCAACATTACCCATGAATTATCAACAGTTGGCAATTTTGAGATGATCCCAGAAACAAAATAAAAATCATGTAATGTGTTGATTTGTCCACAATGATAGAATGGCACATCCATGTTCTGAAGTCAGATTACAGCATCAGACACTGTCAGGTGGAACATTTTGGAAAATCAGCCAGCTTTCATTTTGGGACAATGGTTCCACAACTAATTGGTTTTCACCATTGTGGGTGGATTTAATTTTCCAGTGGAGGAGGAAGTAGCAGTCTTTCCCCATGGTTAGTTTAGCACTAGTTGTCGGCAGCCCAAATAGACTGTGAAGGGTCTAAGCCTGTAGTCTTGTTTGCACAACCAGCAAGGAACTGTTTGTAGCATCAGTAGGCGCTATTTGTTGGGAATATCCTTCCTGTCCCAATATTCCCCCCCTCAGGCTTCACTGGTCAACGATAATGGATTGATGGTCCCACAGATAGATTCATATGAATCGGGAGGAGAAATAGGCCATCTGGTCCCTGAACCTACTTCACCTTTGAATATGATCAAGGCTGATCTGCATCCCCATTGCTACACCCCCAGCAACCTTTCAAACAAATCAAACGATTGCAAATTCTGTTAGTAAAATTGCAATTCCAAATGGCCAAATTTCTCTCAATTTTTTTGTAACTTCAGAGATTTTGCCTTAAAATATTAATCTGAAGTGACATTCAACTAACATACAGACTGTTTGATATCAACAAGGAAGAACACATGCCATCTGCTGAAGTCTCAATCAAATGCAATTATCAGACCAGGAAAGACAACCAGAAGTTTGGACAGCTTTGACAAACTAGGATACTTTACTGAAAAATTTGCATTTCATGCTAAGTTTTCATCCAAAAATTAAATAAATACTCTGAACACTTTTTTTCAAGTGGTAAATAACTAGTTGTAAAATTGATTCTTTGGACTAATCAAAACTGTGAGGTCATAATATCTGTGCAATGTTAAGACAAGTGAGGAAGACTAATTTCAGTTAAGTTATTGAAATGATTATTCTCTTTGAAAGGAAGAACACTGTACTGGCCAAAAAATAAATGCACCAAGGAGCACAATTTCACAGGCCACCTTTATATTCTGGTAGGAGTTTGCACTCATTTGTCAATGCAACTGAAAACTTAATTATACTGGTGGCATACAAATTTGCTCAATTATTCTAGTTATTTGACAACAGCTTCCAGGTACTAAGGAACAGCTGCGAAATTCAATGCTTTCTGCTGGAGCTGCTTTGACAGAATGAAAAGAACCACTGCAGTGAATAAGGGATCACCACTGTGGTTAAGTCAAGTAAATGAAGTGATAGGCATTCAGATTCAGCAAAATCTTGGTTTTACAATTGCCATATTACTCACCAAGGCAAACCTACTTAAAACACTTCAGGGTACATTTGACATCGCTCACGTGAACATCACTGTGTGCTCTAGGTAAATGAGGTTCAAACAGGATTCACAAAGAAATATTTTTACATACTCCTCGACCACACAAAATTACGAAGACCAAATAAGCTTGATTAAAAGCTTAAGTCATCTTAATTTCACAAAGCAAGTCAGAAAAATGATAAAATATTTCCCTTAATGGAAAGCAAATAAATTAACACCTTCAATAGGGCAAAGAACAAACTTTGCTTACTTCTACAACCCCAACAACTTCTGAAATTAACATTCACTCTCTCTGTCAACTGCACTGTAACTATAATAAATATTGTCTACCAGAGCCACCACAGTTTGGGAAGACACTATCTCCAAAGTCACAGATCATCCTGGTTCTTCAGAAAAGTGCTACAGTCCTAACTTCAATAATGCATCACTGATTCTTCATTATCACCAGATAAATTTCTTGGCATTCACCACCCAATTCCAAAATGGGGGCAGTGTCACCATCACTGTTTAAAGGTGATCAACCATCACTGTTTAAAGGTGATCAACCATCACTGTTTAAAGGTGATCAACCATCACCTTCTCCAAGGCAGCATTCAATGGACAATAATATAACCTTGAGAGCATTACTGAACAATCTGATAATTAAAATCTGCAAGGAGAAGGCCATGTGCAATAGATTACAATTTACTGCAAAACTATTTTCAGTCAGTAAAAGAAACACCAACAAATGTCAAATAGGCACAGGATTAAAGAGGTGCTGTCAAGCAAACTACCTCAGGAGATCACAGAAGGTCAATTCTCTGCTTGAAATTTGAACACCAAAATATTCGGTAATGTTTGCTATATTTTTCTCAATCTCTTATAATAATGCACGTCAGTAAAATCTACAATAGCAAATCACATTGCTGCTAAAGTAAATAAAGCAACCAAGGAGGGTGAAGTCTTTGTTATTCATTTCATCACTTCAAAAAAAAGCCTTTCCAGCCACCAAGAAAAATAGTGTAACCTCAGAAGAAAGATAACACAATCTTCCCACTCAATTTATCAACAAGCTTAGAATCTTTGTGTGGGCTGGTTTATTCAGAAGCAAGTCAACCAGACTTAAGGCAAAATCAATTTTAGACTTTTTCAGTGCTGCTCAGGATTGGATTACGCTCATCAACATAACCCTTAACCTTTTTAGAAAAAAGGTGTTTGCAGACTTTGGAAGTCACTGGCGTGGCCAGCCTTCATTGTCAATTCCCAACTGTTCTCTACAAGGTGTTAATAAGCTTCTACCATTTACTTGATGAAGGTGTTCCCACAATGCACGCTGGTGCAATTCTGAAAACTTGATAATTATTCATTAGCTTAGTGCTGAAAAAATGAATTTGACAGTGGCCTTTCAGGCCTTAATTCTCATTGCAAACTACACTAGTACATACAGACCTCAGGATCGAATCTAATCAATTGGAGCTTGTACCTTTTTTACAAATACTTTTATAGCCATGATAGGGGGGGGGGGGGGGGGGGGTGTGAAAAGAAGGGATGGCAGGTTCACATGATAGCAATTAGTACCAAAGCCTTGAGCTAATTTTTTCCTCCCCCTCTCTACCAAAAAATGTTTTGAACCTCATTCCTAATGACACCTCGGCTGAGATCAACTAACTGAGTGCAAGTTGGGTAGCACCATCTATTTTAGGCTTGGAAGACCACATATTAGTCAGATCACCTTTACAGGCTATGATGATTAACTTTGATTACACTGAGGAAAATAGGATTATCAAAAACAAATACAACGTAAAATTCATCAATTGTTTCCTTTAATAAATTGGAAATACAGTTATTCATTCTTTCAATTAGTGCAAGGACAGCACTCAATCATTCTTACACTGACGATGCTCAAGTGCATTACCTACTGGCATTCTAAATAGCCACATTAACATTTTATTTTAAATAAAAAATAGTAAATAAATAGTCAAAACTCCCAGCTGGTGCAAGGGGCAAGTTTCATGTATGATAGAGGGCAACTGACTCAAAGTGCATCAATAGCAATTAGTGGAATTTTCAAAAGGTAGCATTTTACAAAGCCTAAAACATTAGTATCAGTAAAAAATCCCAATATGCCAACTTACAGAACTATTCACCTCTACACATGTAATATTTTCGAAGGAGCAGAAGCCGAGATGACAAACTATTGTAGTTTTGAGATGAAACTGTAAATACGTGCATCAATGTAGCACTTGTGTATAGACAGTAAAGCAGGCAACTGATCAAACTTCATTTGCATATTTTTAACTAACTACCAACATTAGTATCTGATGGAAGTGTCCTGGATAACCCAAGATATGAACAATTAAAAATTCTCTGCTGTGTAGGAATAAGACCTCACTGCTAAGAGCTTTAAGGATAAAATCAGGTACCATTAGGTAGATCACATCATACTATTTGCATGACTCTTTCAGTGAGAAACTATTAACACAAGTGCCATGATGTCACTGACTAGGCTTTTTGAAAATAATTCATGGAAGCAAAGTCAGAAAATAAGGGATAGGATGGAGAGGGAATGCCAATATACATTAACGTAATGCAATAGGCTTCTTGTGCGATGGCCCATAATTAATTACTTCAAACTGCTTGCAACATTTGGAAAACCTCCAATCAGTGTGGCATCATAGAATTATAATTTAGAAGGCTCTGCAACAAGTCTGGAAATGCAAAAACGTGGAGTTATAACATGGGTGTTTCTCACAGTGAGAAGAAAGGCACAAAAATTTCCCCATATCTATTATTTGTTTAATAGATGTATTAGCCACAAATAAAGCAACACATCATTAAAGTAAACCTACATTATTAAAAAAAGAGAAACAACCAAAAAAAGATTGCTGCCATACTATTGCAATGCTGCACCTGCATCAATATACAGGCTTAAACCTACACTGTATAAACAATAATGCAACACACCAAATGAATTCATTAATAAATATTCACTGATATGTCAGTCCTCGGCCTCTTCCACTGCCAAGAGAAGTCCAAGTGCAAACTGGAGGAACAGCACCTCATTTTCTGTCTTGGAACCTTGAAGCCTAATGGCATGAACATTGAATTCTCCCACTTTAGGTAATTCCCACCCCCCATGCTTCTTCCCTTTCCTAGCCCCTCTCTCTTTTTTTCTCCCCTTTTATCCTTTCTCTCCTTACCTCTGACCCATCCCCCAGTGGATCTGCACTCCCCTCCTCCCCCACACCTGCCTATCACTATCTCTTACCTACACCTACCTATCACCACCTTGTGCCCACCCCACCTTCCCTCTTTTGTCCACCTATCACTGCTCGGTTTTGCCCTCCTATATATTGGGCTTCCCCTTTTCGCATCTTCAGTCCTGAAGAAGGGTCCTGACCCGAAACGTTGACCGCCTGCTTTTCTCCACGGATACTGCCTGGCCTGCTGAGTTCCTCCAGCATCATCATAGTGTTTTTCATTAATAAATGTTAATGTTCTTTGTAATCCCATTTCCAGTTATGAAGGGAAAAATGCTTTTCTTTTGTGACTTTTAGTGATCCACCCATTTACTGATCCTTGATATGCACAATTCTATCATACAAAAAAATCTCATTCAATTTATAAAACCAGTTAGATTGAGTGGTTCATCCCACTAGAACTTCATGTACTGATGGCATAGTGGTTTCTGTGGATTGTGATATTCAGTTCGCTAAGTTATTCAGTTTGCTGTGCAATAGCATTATTCAAGAAATAAGGGGTTTTCTGCAAAGAAAAACTTGCACAAGTTTCACTTAAGAGTGTAACATTTTTATCATAAAAGAAAACCTGTTGCTTTCCCAAACAGGTAACAAGACTGATTAAAAGAACTTAGATTTATGTAACAGTTTTCACATTCTCAGGACAAGCTGCTTCACTGTCAACTGGTTAAATATAGCCAGTGCTATTGAGACAAACTGGGAATGAGATGAGAAGAAATTTCTTTACTCAGGGGGCTGTGAATACTTGAAATTCTCCATGCCAGGGGGTTTTGGATGCTCAGTCCTTAAGGCTGCGATTGATTTTTTGACACAAAAGGAAATCAAGGAATCAAAGGGAGATCAACATGAAAGAAGATTTGAAGCAGAGAATCAGAGCAGGTTTGAGCTTGTACATGGCCAATTCCTGCTCCCATTTTTTTTTACAATTAAACAAATAAACAATTTGAGTACAGCAGTCTTACAGTGATATAAATGACAATAATTATGTATTAATAGTGCTATTTTAAATTAAGGAAGCATTCAGGTGATCAATGAGTGGTGTATCTGCACTTCTAAAATGCAGGTTTCCACCTGTTTGGATACACTGCTGCCCAGATGAACCCAAAATATTTTATGCAAAAATGCTTTGGAATCAATTCTCTTGATCCTTCAGCAATGCCACTATATTCACTTAAATGTGCATGCAAAATTATTTCTGCTTTACTGCAAAAAAGAATCAGCAGCGGAGTTAATAAGAAGAAATTTGTGTAAGGTAGTGAGATATCAACAGACTGGTCCAAAAAAAACACACAAAAATATTAGTGGATGGCATTGCAATTGCCATGAGATAGTGCATTTGCGGAAGAGCAAATAAGCCAAGGGAACACACAATAAATGCTCGGATACTGAAAGGCGTAGAGGAACAGAGGGATCTTGAAGCAAACGTTCACAGATCACTGAAGGCACCAGGACAGCATGACAAGGTGGTTAAGGAAGCACATGTCTTTATTAGTTGAAACACAAAATACAAGAGCAGAGCTGGAACTGTAATTAGGCAATAGCAGGGGCAGTTTATATATCTGGACTCTCACTATGGGAAGGAGGTGACAGAACTGGAGAAACTGCAGAGGAAATCCACAACAACGTGGCCACGGCAGGAGAATTTAAGTTATGGAAAGACACCGACTAGGCTGTGGGTGTTTTCTTTTAAATAGAACAGAGCAAGGGGAAATCGAACCGAGGTGTGAAAAATTCTGAGGACATGGACTGGAAGGCTCCGTTCCCTCGGCAAAAATGTCAATACATAGAGAATTTAAGGATTCAGGGAGATGTTGAGGAATTTCCTTTTCAATCAGTTAAAGGCTACCTGGAATGCTCTGTCTCTATAGGGTGATGGAAGTAGAAACCTACATCACAGTTAAAAAGTAACAGAGGAGCACAAAGTGCATTGCTTACAAGACCACAGACTGAGTAACAGGATGTGGGAATAACCTAAATAACTCTTCTGCTTGGTTTGGACATAATGGACTAAAAGGCATGCTTCTGTCCTGTAAACTGCTATGATATCATTTGTTGCACCTTAAGAACATCATGATCAAAATTTTAGGTCATATTGCCAATGTTAACCAAACCATGGATAGTTAAACATTATTCTCTCTCATGTCCATTTACCTACACCAAGGGCTAATTTACAGCAGCCAATTAATCTACCAGCAGGTCTTTGGGATGTAGGACGAAACCAGAGCATCTGGAGAAAACCCACATGGTCATGGGAGAACAATAAACTCAACAAAAACAGCATCAACCTGGAGTCCTTGGAGCTATAAGACAGCAGCACTAAATTCTGTGCCACTGTGGCATCCCTAACTTGTTATATCTGAGTAAATGGGGAACAACTGACCTACAACTCACCTTGAACCAATATGAATCTAGATTATCCCACCCTACTCAAACAGTAACAGAGCATCAATCACTATCAAAAGTGCAAAAACACAGATGTTAGATGATTATTTTTAAATACCTATTTAGAATATTCTCAAAAGTAATACCCCCCCCAAAGTAAAATCCAACAAATACTGGTAAATAAAAATGTAACAGGGAATTATGGATTATGAATTTATAGATCATTCCCTTCAAATATAAACTACCCACTTAAGAACACAACTTTCAAAGTACACTGGGAGAACTCTTATTCCACTATACATCTGGCAACTTTGAGTGCATAAGAAATAACCCTGCAAAAGTATCATCACCAACTGAATTATCTTTCATCCGGAGTATGCAGAACACCACTCTAGAATCTGACTAGTGATGTGCAGCCAAAGTACCTCCTCACAACAAAAACTCCCAGCACAGGAGAGCCGGATAAATAAGAAGTGGTTCTCAACAAATAACTTCTTTCCAGTTTGGGATAGGGCGGGGTGATCTCAGAGGAAGAACCTGGAGGGTGTACAAATATAAAGATTTCGTCTGATGGGTATAGCAGATATAACCTGTAACACAGCCCAGTGCAGCTCTATGGCCAAGGCCTTTGCCCCCAGCTTCATCAGGTCAGTGATCCCGGGTTCTTACCATCAGACTCGGCTCGTACCAGCAGGGACATTCCCTTCAGGCGCTCCACATAGCTGGAAGAGACGTGCCCGGTGCCACGATCGTCCCACTGCCGGTCCTCGTTGAGCGTGTAAACCTTCACCCGCCGCCGGGTGTCCGCCATGGCCGCGGCGCAGCGCGGCAGGAGGAAAGCAGGACGACGCGATCGGCCGCCGATCTCCCCGCTTCAAACAAACAATAAGAGCCACAACCCCAATTAAAAAAACGGCGGAGGAAAAATAAATCGCCTCACACGGCGCTCATTCTCCCACAGACTAGGCCCGAGACCAAGCCACGGGCCCCCGCTGACAGGGGGCCGGACAAAGCGCTTCCCGCTGCCGGCCCGCCGCCTCCTCACGGCCGCTTTCTCGTGTTAAACCCTCATGGCGCCGCCACTTCCTCTGCCGATCGTCTTATCCCGCTGCCGGCGGCCGGGCTCCGGTATTTATCCGTCCTCTTCGCGGCCGCGCTGACTCCACTCGGACTCCCTCCTCCCCCGCCCGCCAGGCTCAGCCTACAGCCGCCATCTTGCCGCCTCCCCGACTGGCAGCACGGGGTCTCCCGCGCGGGGCGGCGCGCGCAGCACGGGCCGCCTCCCGCCTCCCGCCCAGAGCGGGCCCGCGCCGCACCGCGCCGGCAACGGCCGGAGCACCGAGTGACCGGCGGGGACCGGGCCACTGAGGGGGCCGGAGCCGGAGCACCGAGTGACCGGCGGGGACCGGGCCACCGAGGGAGCCGGAGCACCGAGTGACCGGCGGGGACCGGGCCACCGAGGGGGCCGGAGCCGGAGCACCGAGTGACCGGCGGGGACCGGGCCACCGAGGGGGCCGGAGTCGGAGCACCGAGGGACCGGAGTCGGAGCACCGAGTGACCGGCGGGGCCGGGCCACCGAGGGGGCCGGAGTCGGAGCACCGAGTGACCGGCGGGGCCGGGCCACCGAGTGACCAGCGGGGACCGGGCCACCGAGGGGGCCGGAGTCGGAGCACCGAGTGACCGGCGGGGCCGGGCCACCGAGTGACCGGCGGGGACCGGGCCACCGAGGGAGCCGGAGCACCGAGTGACCGGCGGGGACCGGGCCACCGAGGGAGCCGGAGCACCGAGTGACCGGCGGGGACCGGGCCACCGAGGGGGCCGGAGTCGGAGCACCGAGTGACCGGCGGGGACCGGGCCACCGAGGGGGCCGGAGTCGGAGCACCGAGTGACCGGCGGGGCCGGGCCACCGAGTGACCAGCGGGGACCGGGCCACCGAGGGGGCCGGAGTCGGAGCACCGAGTGACCGGCGGGGCCGGGCCACCGAGTGACCGGCGGGGACCGGGCCACCGAGGGGGCCGGAGCCGGAGCACCGAGTGACCGGCGGGGACCGGGCCACCGAGGGGGCCGGAGTCGGAGCACCGAGTGACCGGCGGGGACCGGGTCACCGAGTGACCAGTGGGGACCGGGCCACCGAGAGGGCCGGAGCCGGAGCCGCAGCGCCGAGTGACCGGCCGGGACTGGGCCACCAAGGGGGCCGGAGCACCGAGAGACCGGCGGGGCCGGGCTGGAGCCGCAGCACCGAGTGACCGGCGGGGACCGGGGCACCGAGTGACCGGCGGGGACCAGGCTACCGAGGGGACCTGGGCACTGAGTGACCGGCTGGGACCGGGCCACCGAGGGGGCTGGAGCATCGTGACCGGTGGGGACCGGGTCACCGAGTGACCAGTGGGGACCGGGCCACCGAGAGGGCCGGAGCCGGAGCCGCAGCGCCGAGTGACCGGCCGGGACTGGGCCACCAAGGGGGCCGGAGCACCGAGAGACCGGCGGGGCCGGGCTGGAGCCGCAGCACCGAGTGACCGGCGGGGACCGGGGCACCGAGTGACCGGCGGGGACCAGGCTACCGAGGGGACCTGGGCACTGAGTGACCGGCTGGGACCGGGCCACCGAGGGGGCTGGAGCATCGTGACCGGTGGGGACCGGGTCACTGAGGGGGCCGGAGCACCAAGTGACCGACGGGGACCGGAGCACCGAGGGGGCCGGAGCAGGAGCACCGAATGACCATCCGGGATCGGGGCACCGAGTGACCAGCGGGTCCAGAGCACCGAGGGGACCGGGGCACCGAGTGACCGGCAGGGACCGGGCCACCGAGGGGGCCGGAGCACCGAGTGACCGGTGGGGCCGGAGCCACAACACCGAGTGACCGGCGGGGCTGGGCCACTGAGGGAGCCGGAGCACCGAGTGACCGACAGGGACCGGGCCACCGAGGGGGCTGGAGCACCGTGACCAGTGGGGATCGGGTCACCAAGGGAGCCAGAGTCGGAGCACCGAGTGACAGGCGGGGCCGGAGCACCGAGTGACAGGCGGGGCCGGAGCACCGAGTGACAGGCGGGGCCGGAGCACCGAGTGACAGGCGGGGCCGGAGCACCGAGTGACCGGTGGGGACCGGAGCACCGAGGGGGCCGGAACACCGAGAGACCAGCGGGGACCGGGCCACCGAGGGGGCTGGAGCACCGAGTGACCGGCTGGGACCGGGCCACCGAGGGGGCTGGAGCATCGTGACCGGTGGGGACCGGGTCACTGAGGGGGCCGGAGCACCAAGTGACCGACGGGGACCGGAGCACCGAGGGGGCCGGAGCAGGAGCACCGAATGACCATCCGGGATCGGGGCACCGAGTGACCAGCGGGTCCAGAGCACCGAGGGGACCGGGGCACCGAGTGACCGGCAGGGACCGGGCCACCGAGGGGGCCGGATCACCGAGTGACGGGCGGGGACCGGAGCACCAAGTGACCGGCGGGGCCGGAGCCACAACACCGAGTGACCGGTGGGGCTGGGCCACTGAGGGAGCCGGAGCACCGAGTGACCGACAGGGACCGGGCGACTGAGGGGGCCGGAGCACCGTGACCAGTGGGGATCGGGTCAGCAAGGGAGCCAGAGCCGGAGCACCGAGTGACAGGCGGGGCCGGAGCACCGAGTGACCGGTGGGGACCGGAGCACCGAGGGGGCCGGAACACTGAGAGACCAGCGGGGACTGGGCCACCGAGGGGGTTGGAGCACCGAGTGCCCGGCCTGGACCGGGCCACCGAGGGGGCCAGAGCACCGAGTGACTGTCCAGGGCCAGAGCACCAAATTACCGACCGGGACCGGTCCACCGAGGGGGCAGGAGCACAGAGTCACTGGCCGGGACCGGGCCACCGAGGGGGCCGGAGCACCGAGTGTCCAACTGGGACCGGGCCATTGAGGGGGCCGGAGACCATGACTGTCCGGGGCCAGAGCACCAAATGACTGGCCAGGACCGGGCCGCCAAGGGGGCGGAGAACGGAGTGACCGTCCAGGGCCGGAGTACCGAGTGACCGGCTGGGACCGGGCCACCGAGGGGGGTCGGACCACCGTGACCGTCCAGGGCCGGGGCACCGAGTGACAGTCCAGGGCTGGGGCACCGAGTGACCGTCCGGGACCGGAGCTACGAGTGACTGGCCAGGACCAGGTCACCGAGTACCCAGCCGGGGCAGGGGCACTGGGACCGTGGCACTGAGTTACCGGCCGGGGCCAGACCACTGAGTGGAGCCGGAGCACTGTGTGACAACTGGGGCCAGGCCACTGTCCGGAGCTGGACCACTGAGTGACTGCTGATGCCGGACTGCTGAGTGACTGTCTGGGGCTGGACCACTGAGCGACCACTGGGTCCAGACCACTGTGACCACTGGATCCAGGCCAATCAGTGACTGTCCGGAGCTGGACTACTGAGTGACTGTCCAGAGCTGGACCACAGTGACTGCTGGGGCCAGAACACTGAGTGACTGCCAGGGCTGGACTACTGAGTGACCATCTGAAGCTGGACCATGGAGTGACCATCTGGCGCTGGGCCACTGTGACTGCTGGGGCCGGAGCAGTGTCACCACTGGGGCCAAGCTACTGAGTGACCGCTGGGACCAGGCCACTGAGTGACCGTCTGGAGCTGGACCACTGAGTGACCACTGGGCAAGGCCACTGACTGCAGGGGCCAGGTCACTGATTGACAATTTGGGCCGGACCACTGTGACCACTGGGGCAGGGCTACTAAGTGACCGCCAGGACCAGCCCACTGAGTGACTGTCCGGAGCCAGACCACTGGGTGACCACTGGCACTGGACTACTGTGACCATCCAGAGCCAGGCCACTGAGTGACCACTGGGGCTGGACCACTGAGTGATCATTGGGACTGGACTACAGAGTGACCATCAGTAGCCAGACTACTGTGTGACTGCCCAGAGCCGGACTACTAAGTGACTGCTGGGGCTGGACTACTGAGTGACCACCCAGAGCTGGAATACAGTGACTGCTGGGGCTGGACTACTAGTGACCACCCAGAGCCGAACCACTGAGTGACCACTAGGACCTGACTACTGAGAGACCGCCCAGAGCCGAACCACTGAGTGACCACTAGGGCCTGACTACTGAGTGACCGCCCAGAGCCGGACTACTGGATTCCGGACACTGAGTAACCATCCAGACCACCTCGTGACTACCCAGAGCCGGACTACTGAATGACTACTGGATCTCAGCCACTGAGCCTGATCGAGTGACCACCCAGAGCTGGACTATCAAGTGACCACCTGGACTGTTTGGAGACAGCACTGAGTGGCTGCCTGAAGCTGGAACAAGGAGTAATCATCCGTACAGGAGCACTGAATGACTTCCCAGACTGGATATTGACCACCCAGAGCCAGACCCATGAGTGATTGCCTAGAGCCTGATAGAGTGACCGCCTGGACTGGATCACTGAGTGACCAACCGTAGCCAGATAGCGTGACCACCTGAAGCTGGATAGACTGACCACCTGGATCAGACCAGTGAATGACTACCTGGAACAGATCGCCAAGTTATCGTCCAGAGCGAGATAGTGACCACTATTTTGGATCACTGATTGACCACCCCGATTGAACCACAGTGAACACTCGGAGCCGAATAGTGACCACCCACACTGGGCCACTGAGTGACCACCAGAGCCAAATAATGACCACCTAGAGCCTAACCGCTGAGTGATCAGCTGGATCAGACCACTGTGTGACCACCTGCAGCCCAGTAGAGTGACCATTAGACATGGGACAAGAGTGATAGCTTGTAGCCAGACCACTGTCTGACCATCTGGAGCTGAATGGACAGTCACCACAATAAGGGATTTCAATTTCCCAAATATTAACTAACTGGGATTAGTTTAATTTGGCATCATGGTGGGCACAGACACGGTGGGCAGTACTTTTCTATGTTCTGTTTCCATGTTGTTATTGCCTTAGTGTAGAAGGATCAGAAGGGGTGGATTTTTTGAGGTGTGTCCAGGGGAGCTTTTTGAAACAGTATGTAGATAAACCAATGTGAGAAGGGGCATTGCTGGTCCTTGTCTTGGGGAATGTAACTGGTCCAGTGGAATGAGTGTCAGTGGGGAAACTTCTTGGAGATAGTGACCATAACTCCATATATTGCAAAGTAGTTATGGAAAAAGATAGGGAAGGACAAGGAATAAAGGTCTAGAATTGGAGGATGACCAATTTCATTAAAATAAGCAGGACCTGGCAAAGGTAGACTGGCAGCTTCTGTACAGTGCTTCCCATCTGTACAGTGGGAAGCATTCAAAGGCAAGGGCTGGTTAATGAGAAAAAAGGTAGCAGCAGGTGTAGTGAACTAAAGACAATGAAGGCTCATCAACAGTATAAGAAGTGTTGGGAGACATTAAAAAAGGAAATTAGGAAGGCAAGCAGGAATCACAAAATATCATTGGCAGACAGGGAAATCCAAGGGCATTTTATAAGTATGTTGAGGACAAAAGAATAGTCAGGGAAAGAGTAGAACCCATGAGGGACAACAGGGGCAATCTGTGTGGAGTCAGAAGCTATAAGTGAGGTCCTAAGTGAATACTTCTCAAATGTATTTACAAAGGAAACGGACTTCATCGTTGGAGAACTCGGTGAAGAGGTAGCTGAAATTTTAGTGCAAGTCTCCATAAATATAGAGGAGGTACTTAATATCTCAGAAGGCTGAAAAGTGGATAAGTGAGATTTCTCCCAGCTGCTTCAGGAGGTAGGGGAAGAGCTTGCAGCTCTAGCTGAGATTTTTATATCCTCACTGGCCACAAATGAGGTACCAGAGGACTGGAAGATGGTAAATGTGATTCCCCTTTTCAAGAAGGGTAGCAGGGAAAAGCCTGGTAATTACAGACATGTGAGCCTAATATCAGTAGTATTGAAGTTATTGGGAAAAATTTCTGAGAGACAGGGTTAAGGATCACACAGACAGGGACTAATCAGAGATAATGAGTGACCACCTAGGTCCTGATGCAGAGTGACCTCCAGGACTGGATACAGAATGACTGACGGGAGCCAAACTCCAGAGTGAGGTCCCGGAGTCTGTCCACTAAGTGTGCACCTGAACCCAGAGTCCTGAATGACTGACTAGAGCCTAAGACAGCGACAGATACAGTGTGACTACATGGATTCAGACCGCCGAGTGACCATTCGGAGCTGGTATGATCCTCCAGACCCCAATCCAGACTCCTGCCTCGAAACCCACTACAGACTAACTACTGCTTTGAGCCAGAAGCTGGGAGGCCACCTGGAGCTGAAACACTTGAGTGACCACACAAAACCCAACCCAGAGTGAACAGCCATAACTGGACCTTGATTGGCCTCCTGCAGCCAGAGCTCTGAGTGACCACCCAGAGCCCAATCGCAAGCGACCACCCAGATCCAGACGACTACCCAGATCCAGACGACTGAATGACCAACATAAACTGGACACACAGAGAACGCAGAGCAGGCCACTGAGTGACTATCCAGAGCTAGAGCACTCTGACCACCCAGAGTCAGACACAGAGCAATCTTCACGGCACCACAAAGGGTGGCACAGTGGCGCAACTAGTAGAACTCCTGCCTCACATCTCCCAACGACCCAGGTTTGATCCTGACCTCAGGTGCTGTCTGTGTGGAGTTTACACGTTCTCACTGTGACTGCATGGGTCTCCATGGGTGCTCCAATTTCCTCCCACATCCCAAAGACGAGCAGGTTGGTAGGTAAATTGCCCCTAGTGTGTAGGAGATTGTAATTAGTAATTGGTTTATTATTGTCACATGTACTGAGGTACAGTAAAAAACTTTGTTTTGCATGCCGTCAATCAGATCATTTCATCACATCAGTACATTGAGGTAGTACAAGGTAAAACAATACAGAATGCAGAATAAAATGTTAAAAGTTACAGAGAGAGTGCAGAGCAGGCAGACAATAAGTTTCAAGGCCATGACAAAGTAGGTTGTGAGGTCAAGAGTCCATCTTATCGTACTGTTCAGTAGTCTCATAACAGTGGGATAGAAGCTGTCCTTGAGCCTGGTGGTACGTGCTTTCAGGCTTTTGTATCTTCTGCCTGATTTTGGGGGTGGGGGGGGAGAGGAGTGGGGGGTGTAGAAGAGAGAATGTCTGGGGTGAGTGGGGTCTTTGATTATGTTGGCTGCTTTACTGAGGCAGTAAGAAGTGTAGACAGGGTGAGTGGTAGAGCCTGGGGAGTGTTGATGAGGATGTAGGGAGAAGCGCAATGGTGGGCTGAAGAGCCAGAATTTGTGTTGTATCTATGACTCATGGAGCCAGACCTCTGAGTGACCTTCTGGATCTGGATCACTGAGTGATTGCTGGGAGCCAGAACACAGAGTGACCATGGAGCCAAACCAAGGTGTAATCATCTGAATCCAGGCCACTGGATGTCTGCCCAAGAGTCAGAACACTGAGTGACTCTGCAGAACCAGGCCACAGAGTAACTGACTGGAGCCAGACCACTGAGTGACCACAGAACCAAACCACAGTGTACACCTGGAGCCAGACCACTGAGTGGCTGTCTAGAGGCAGAATTAGGTGACCTCCACGGATCCTACATCAATCCTTCATTGAGGGTCTGTTGGTGAGTGACCACAATAACCAGACTTTGAGGGGCAGTGAGTGACCGCATCATTGATGAATCAGCAAGTGGTTGAGCAAGGGAGAGCCTGGGCCTTTATATAACCAACTGCTAAGGGACTGATGAATTCATGACCACTTATGTAGTCAAATACTGGGGATTCAGGGAGTGACAAATCAAAATAAACTGGGATCAATGAGTGACCTTTTTTTTAATTGACGGTGGTTACAGAAAGAGTGACCACTAATAAATACCGAACAACCAGTGAAAGAATGCCTTTTATCATATACTGAGATGTCCGTGAATGATCACTTATATCGTCATACACTAAGGAATTAATGAGTTATCATTTATTTGGTTGTAAATTGAGGTGTTAGTGAGAAAGTGACTACTAGTATGGCTGGAGGCTGTGCAGAAGGAGGACTTTATTGCTGAGATTTCTGGGGCAGGAGCATCTACAAATGAACAGGGTAACCTCAACAGGACTGGGACCAATATCCTTGTGGGGCATTTGATCGTGCTTTCGGGGAGGTTTAGGCATGCCTTTTGGGGGCTGGGAACCGAAGAAAGGAGAGAAACAGATCTAAAAGTTGATGTTAGAAATGTAGTAAGAAACTTAAATAGGTAGTGGAAACAAAACTAGCGGCAAATATGGTCAGAGTATGAAAAACATTAAAATGCTAAATTTAAAGGCACTACATTTAAATGTACACTGCATCTGCAAACAGGGTGAGTGAATTGATGGCACAAATACTTGTAAGAAGATATGGTCAAATTTCCATAATAGAAGTATGGCTGCAGGGTTACCAGAACTGGGAACTATATATTTCAGGGTATTCAACGTTTAGGAAGTATTGGCAAAGGAAGAGGAGGTGGAGTAATGCTGTTAATAAGCGATAGCATCAGCACAGTGGTGAGAAAAGATCTTGACTCAGGAGATTGTGGCATAAAATTAGGTTCAGTTTGGGTGGGGCTAATAAGCAGCAAAGGCCCAAAAACGTGTTTGCCGTGCATAGGTCTCTGAATAGAAGTAGTGATATAAGGCATGTTATAAATGAGGAACGTACAGGTGCATCCAGCAGATAATACCATAGTCATGTTGACTTTACATGTAGACTGGGAAAATCAAATTGACACTAACAAGGTAGAAAATGGATTCCTGGACTATATATTAGCAAATGGGACTAGCTTGGATCTTGGTTGGCTTTGACCAGTTGGGCCAAAGGGCCCGTTTCTGTGCTGTGTAAATCTATGACTCCTATTAGATGGATTTCTAGATAACTATATTGAGGAACTGACTAGGAAACAGGCTATTTTAGATCTAGTACTGTGCAGCAAAAATCTTGTTGTAAAGGGACTCCTAAGGAAAAGTGACAATAATATGATAGAATTTTACATTAAGTTTAAATGATGTAATTCAATCTAAACAAAGGAATTGGAATTAGTTTATTGTCCCGTACTGAGGTACAGTGAAAAATTTGTCTTGCGCACTGTTCATAAAGATTAATTTATAGCACAGTGCATTGAGGTAGTACAAGGTTAAACAATACAGAATGCAGAATAAAGTGTCACAGCTGCAAAGAAAGTGCAGTGCAGGCAGACAGACAATAAGGTGCAAAGTCATAATGAGGTAGATTGTGAGGTCAAGAGTCCATATTATTGGACTAGTCTCATAACAGCGAGATAGAAGCTGCCCTTGAGCCTGGTGGTACGTGCTTTCAGGCTTTTGTATCTTCTGCTCAAAGGGAGGGGGAGAAGAGAGAATGGGTGGGGTCTTCGATTATGCCGGCTGCTTTACCGAGGCAGTAAGAAGCGTAGACAGAGTCCATGGAAGAAAGGCATGAGGGACAGGTTGGCTGTGGTTGATTTGGGAAACCATATTAAAAGATATATTACAGTAGCTGATATTTAAAGAAATAACACAATTTGCAACAAATGTATGTTTTTTTATGGCGCAAAGAGACAATGGGAACAGTGATCCATCCAAGAATTGCAGGCAAAATTGAAGATATTATTAAATCTAAGGAGAATGATTATAAAGTTGCCAGAAAAAGCAGTAAGCCCAAGGATTGGAAGTGATTTAGAATTCAGCAGCAAAGATTCACCAGGTTGATTCCAAGGATGGCAGGTCTGTCATATGCAGTGAGAGTAAATAGGCTAGGCATCTACTCTCTGGAGTTTAGAAGAATGAGACCTGGCCTCATCAAAATGTACAAAATTCTTAGTGAGTTTGATAGGCTAGATATGGGGAAAATGCTTCCCCTGATAGAACTAGGGTCACAGACTTAAGGGGTAGAAATTAATGACTGAGATGAGGAGAATTTTTTGTTTACTCAGTGGGTGTTGAATCTTTGTAATTCTCTACCACAGAGGGCTGTGGAGGCTTGGTCAAAACAGAGATCAATTGATCTCTGGATATTAAGGGGAACCAAGGGAAGTTGGGGAAGAGAAGGAAAACTGTATTGAACTCAAAGATCAGTCGTGATCTTGTTGAATGGTGGTGCAGGCTCTGGGTGCTGAAAGGCCTACTCCTGCTCATATTTCTCATGTTCTCTTATCCAACAGCTGACAGTTCAGGCTGAGAATGACAGATTACTTCTCTATTATAAAACTACACAGCAGTCAATCAGTGACCATTAATATATCACCCTCATCTCATGAATGAGAAATAATCCTGAATCTTTGTAAATAACCATTTAGGACTTAAGCACTGAAATTTTTTTAAATTGTTATGTTGGGTTTGTGGAAACTTCAGTTAGGATCACTGTGCAGTTTGATTTCCATAAGAACAAGCGTTAATAAGATTTACAAGAATAATCTCAGAACTAAATTACAATTATCAGGCTATTTTCCCAACAAAAGTGAAGTGACCAATTAGATGGCAAAGGGAGCTTAAAGATGCAACATAATGCACACAATCATTTTGTAAATTGTTTGGATTGAACATGCACCTTGATCATGCTGCAGATGGAACCAGGTGGGGGAGGGGCGGGTGGGACAGAGACCGGTAGGTAATAGGTGGAACAAGGGGGAAGGAGGGGAGGGGAAGGGATGCGAGAGACGAAAAAAGTGAGAAGAATTCTAGGTGGACAAATAAATGTGTGTGGGAGGAGAACACCAGGGGTGTGGGTTACCTGAAATGGAAAACTAAATGTTCATATCCTTGGGTTGTAAGCTACCCAAGCAGAATGTGACTAGTTGTTCTTCCAATTTGTGTTTGGCGTCTCCATAACAAGGACAGACAGGTAGGAGTGGGAAGGAGAGTTAAAATGACATCCCCCCTTCCCCACCTGGTTCCATCTGCCCATCATCCCCTCACCGTCTGGTTCCACCCAATGCCTACCAGCCTCTATCCCACCCCTCTTTGTACTGCTATATACTGCTAATCTTTCCTGTTCCCTCTGAGTCCGGATACTTACACCTTTCGCCTCCACAGATGCTTCTTGACCCACCGAGTGCTTCCAGCATTCTGTTCGTTGTTCCAACTTCCAGCATCTGTGGTCTCTTTTGTCTATAGGGACCTCAGAAGTGTTAATGTACAGAGGGACCTTGGGTGCAAGGTCAGAGCTCCTTGAAAATGGCGACACAGGTGGATAGGGTGGTGAAGAAGGCTTTTGGCATGCTTGTCTTCAGAAGCTGAGGCATTGAGTGTAAGACTTGGGATTTCATGTTGCTGTACAAATCATTGATCAGGCCGCTCAGACTAATATGTATAGTTCTGGTTGCCACATTACAGGAAGGATATGGTAGCATTAGAAAGAGTGCAGAAGAGGTTCACCAGGACGTTGCCTGAAATGGAAGGCTTTACTTATCAGGTGAGGTTGGATAGGCTGGGTTTATTCTCACTGGAACATAGAAGGCTGAGGAGTGACTTTGTTGAGGTTCATAAAATTATGAGGGGTATAGATAGGGTAGATAGTCTTTTTCCTCAGGTAGGGGAATCTAAAACTAGACGGTGTGGGTTTAAGCTGAGAGGGGAAAAATTTAAAGGAGATCTGAGGGGAAACTTTTCATACAGAGGGTGGTAGTTACATGGAATGAGCTGCCAGAAGGAGTTGTAGAAGCAGGTACAATTACGGTATTTAAAAGGTATTTGGACAGGGAGAGGAAATGAGCAAAGAAATATGGGTCTAATATGGGAAAATTAGATTAGCTTAGGTAGGCATCGGCTGGTTGAGTGGTGTCACAACAGCAATCTTGCACTCAACGTCAGCAAGACCAATGAATTGATTGTGGACTTAAGGAAGGGGAAGTCAGGAGAACACACCCCAGTCCTCATTGAGGGCTCAGCGGTGGAAAGGGTGAGTAGCTTCAAGTTCCTGGGCATCAACATCTCGGAGGATCTATCCTGGGCCAAACACATTGATGTAATCATGAAGAAGGCATGCCAGTGGTTCTACTTTGTTCGGAGTTTGAGGAGATTTGGTATGTCACCAAAGATTCATACAAATTTCTATAGATGTACGGTGGAGAGCATTCTGATTGGTTGCATCACAGCCTGGTATGGAGGCACCAATGCACAAAATCGCAAGAGGCTGCAGAGAGTTGTAGATTCAGCCAGCTCCACCACGGGTACAACCCTCCCTACCATTGAGGACATCTTCAAGAGGTGGTACATCAAGAAGGTGGCATCCATCACTGAGGACCCTCACCATCCGGGACAATACACAAAAGGTGCTGGAGGAACTCAGCAGGTCAGGCAGCATCCATGGAAGGAAATAAACAGTCGATGTTTTGGGCTGAGACCCTTCATCAGCACTGAAACGTCGACCGTTTATTTCCCTCCACGGTTGCTGCCTGACCTGCTGAGTTCCTCCAGCACTTTTTGTGTATTGCTCCAGATTCCAGCATCTGCAGAATTTTTTTGTCTCTCACCATCTGGGACATGCTCTCTTCTCATTACTACCATAGGCGAGGAGGTACAGGAGCCTGAAGACCCACACTCAATGATTCAGGAACAGTTTCTTCCCCTCCGCCATCAGATTTCTGAATAGCCCATGATCACTTTTGTTATTCCTTTTTTTTCACTATTTTTGTCATTTATAGTAATTTTATGTCTTTGCACTGTACTGCTGTCGCAAAACAACAAATTTCATGACACATAAGTGATAATAAATCTGATTCTGATTCTTGGTCAGTGTGGATGAGTTAGGTTGAAGGACATGTTCCTGTGCTGTATAACTCTATGACTCTAAATATGGAGACCAAAACTGCACATAATACTTTAGGCATGATCTGTAAATTTGCATCAAAGCTTTTTCCAGTCGATACCCCTTACAAAAAGTGCCAATATTCCATTCATCTTTCTAACGAGCCAACATTTAGTGTTCCATGGAGTAACTCCCCAGATCCCTTTGTACTGCAGCATTTTGTAGTCTCAATCCACTTAAATAATAATTTGCTATTCCATTCTTCCTTCCAGAGTGTATATCTTCACATTTTCCTTCATTATCCTCTCTCTGCCAACTACTTGGTGACTCACTTAAGCTGTAGGACTCTTCACATCTTTCTCACTACTTGCTAAGCCACCTATTTTTGTATCAGCAAATTTAACTGTAGTACATTGAATCTCTTCATTCAAGTTATCAACACAGGTTATAAATAGTTGAGGCCCCATCACAAATCCTGTGGCACCACTCTAGTCACTGAATGCCATTCCAAAAATGACACATTTATTCTAACATTTTTTATTCTGTTAGTTAGCCAATCCCTTATGTTATGCCCAACCCCATGCACTCTTGTGCAGTAACCATTTATGAGGCACCTTATTGAATGCCTTATGGAAATCAAATATATTACACCCAATCATTCTCTTTATCCAACCTGTTTGTTACAACCTCGTTGTGACCTTGCACTTTATTGTCGACCTGCACTGCACTTTCTCTATACTGAAACACTTTATTCTGCACTCTGTTATTGTTTTTACCTTGTACTACCTCAATGCACTATTGTAATGAATTGATCTGTATCGACGGTATGCAAGACAAGTTTTTCACTGTACCGCGGTACATGTGACATTAATAAACCAATTTACTTCCTCAAAGAACTCTAGAAGATTTGTCAAAAATAATTTTCTCTGAGGAGTCTCTGCTGGCCGTTGATGGAGTAACAGCTATTTGCTGCTGCTCTCACTGTATCTAACCTTTTCAACCCAACTTGAAATTCTTCCTTTTCACCCTTGGTAAGTAAATTTAAATGTGATTTTATTTTACTATGAATACAAGGGGTGCTAAGGCTATGAAAACCACTTAAGGAAGATGTTCCTCCTGTAACTTTAGAAGCTATTTTTGAGCAGCTTCAACGAATTAATGCCAAACTTGATTCCTTTCAAAGAAGACTGGAAGATCATGAAGGACGAATTGAAGTGAACAAAGCCTCTCTTTCAGTCTTGGATGGGAAAATCGATGATTTACAGAGCCTTTATAAAAAAAAGCCAAAGACAACGAAAGATTAAAGCTAAAGATTATTGACTTAGAAAACAGGAGCAGAAGATCCAATCTTCGTATTCTAGGATTACCAGAGAAGACTGAAGGTAATCAACAGATGGAATTTCTTGCAAAGTTTTTGGCTCAATTATTCCCTGGTATTCTAGAATCTTTGCCTAAGATTGATCGAGCACACAGAATACCTTTTTTCAAACCTCCCACGCAAGTTAAACCCAGATCAATTATCATCTCTCCATGATTTTCAAACTAAGGAGCTTCTAATTCGGGAGGCACGTCATCGAGGGATGATTAATCTCCAAGACTATCAAATTAGAATTGTTGAAGATTACTCACCAGAGGTTATGAAGGAACGGGTTAAATTCAAAAAGGTTATGTCGGATCTGTATCAGAAAGGGTACAAGCCGTCACTTCGATTCCCAGCAAGACTCAGGATCATACTTAAAAATGGCTCGCAAAAATGGTTTCGATCCTTGATAGAAGCCCAGAGTTTTCTGGAAACTCCAACTGAATGATTTCACATTTCTCGTTATGAATACTTTCTGTTTTCTATTTTTTTTCTCTTGGTTTCTTTTTCTAGTAACCACTTACTAATTTTTGGGATGATTATGTTTCTTATTGATTCTTTTCTATTTTCTTTTTTTTGAATTTTTTTTGTAATATAGTTCGAAATAAAAAAGCAACATTTTAAGTTGTATTGAACTAAGAACACTTGTTTTTACATTGTTTACTTCTGGTTTCATTGTTTATCTCATTGCTATGTCTGGGTTGGAACTTTATTAACCTTGAAGTTAATTAGCAGAGATAATTTGGGGTTATGATGTCTGTAGGTAGCTGCCAGCTGGTTCTAAGCTGGTTTCTTTGGGTGTTGCGGAGGGGTTTTCTTGGGAAGTTGTTTTGGGCTGTCAGCCAAATCTGCTGCCTAGTTACTTTATTTGTAATTCTACTGTAGTACTTTTTACCAGTTTTTTTCAATGGTTTGCTCATCATTCTTTTTTTTACCTACATTCAAATAATATTATAATGGATCAAGTTATTAATTTACTTAGTTTTAATGTGAAAGGCTTAAATTATCCTTTAAAGTGAAAAAAGATTTTTGCCTATATTAAAAAACTTAAAGCCTCTATTATCTTTTTACAAGAAACTCATATTTGCAATTGTGATATTTCATGTTTTTTTTAATCAATGGAATGGACTCCAATTTCATTCTTCTTTTCAAGCTAAATCTAGAGGGGTTTCAATTTTTATAGATAGGACAGTTTCATTTGACTGACATAAGGTCATAACTGATACTAATGGTCGTTTCGTTATAATATCAGGGAAAATAAATAATAGACCAATGGTATTGGCTAATATTTATGCTCCAAATACGGATGACCAAGGATTTTTTGAACGATTTTTGTCATTTCTACCAGACTTGAACTTTTATTCTTTGGTCTTGGGAGGAGATTTTAATCTCTGGTTAGATCCCAAATTAGATAGGTCATCTACTAAATTAGCGGTTCCTAATAAATCAGCTTTATTTCTTCAATCATTTTTAATGAAAACTGGGGTTATTGACCCCTGGCGTTTTTTGCATCCAGAGGATAAGGAATATTCCTTTTTCTCTCATGTTCACCATACATATTCCAGGATTGATTACTTTTTTATTGATAACCAAATGATTTCATCAGTTCGATCCTGTGACTATAAAGAGATTGTTCTTTCAGATCATGCTCCTGTGCTTCTTAAATTTTCCTGGGCTCCCTCAGACAAATAGATTTTGGCGTTTTAACCTAACTTTGTTATCTGATAAAAAATTTTTCCAATTTATGGAGAAACAAATTACTCTTTTTAAAGAGAATTCATCAGACGAGATTTCTAGTCATTGTTTGGGATACTTTCAAAGCCTTTATTAGATGTCAAATTATTTCTTACACTGCAAGCATTAAGAAAAAAGCTGACAGAGAAAGAGCTGATCTAGTTGATCAATTGAAACTATTAGATCAAAAATATGCTTTGGATCCAGATCCGGCTTTATATAAAAGGCGAGTTGAAATTAAAACTAAATATGATCTTCTTTTAACTTATCCAATTGAAAGTCAACTTTTAAAAGATAAAAGTCAATTTTACATTCATGGAGATAAAACAGGTAAATTACTGGCTAACCAATTAAAAATTTCCAGAGTGAGACGACAAATTAAAGAAATTTTGAAAGCCAATGGTGAGAGGACAACTGATCTTTTAGAAATAAATGATACCTTTAGAGAATTCTGTTCTAAACTTTACAGTTCTAATTTTCCTAAAGATAATACTGTAATGGATAATTTCTTTGACCAATTAAATGTTCCTACACTTTCCACTGAAAATCGAAAACAGTTGGATCAATCTATTACATATGAGGAAATTGCCGAGCTTGTGCGATCTTTACATTCTGGAAAGTCTCTGGGTCTGGATGGATTTCCCGGAGAATTCTATAAGGCCTTTTCCTCTTTACTTATACCTCATTTATGTGCTGTCTTTTCAGATTCTTTTAAATTAGGTAGACTAACACAATCTTTTTATGAAGCTTCTATTTCACTTAGTCTTAAGAAAAATAAGAACCCAACAGAATGTGCTTCGTATAGACCAATTTCGCTACTTAATGTGGATGTTACAATTTTATCTAAAGTTCTAGCTCGTAGATTGGAAAATATTTTACCTTCAATTATATCTGATGATCAGACTGGTTTTATTAAAAATCGATATTCTCATTTTAATATTTGTTGTTTATTGAATATTATTTATTCTCCCTCTAAGGAAATATCAGAATGTGTGATATCTTTAGATGCCGAGAAGGCCTTTGATGGAATTACTTATTTAAAACCTTAGAGAAATTTAATTTTGGGCCTGATTTTATCCAATGGATTAAATTACTTTATTTATCCCCTTCTGCTCGAATTCTTACTAATTTTCAAAATTCTAAACCTTTTAAACTTCAACGTGGAACCAGACAAGGATGTCCTTTGAGCCCTTTGCTCTTTGACTTGGCCTTAGAACCTTTAGCTATTTCTCTCCGAGAATCTACAGATATCTTTGGTATTTCCAGAAGAGGTATTAACCATAAAGTTTCTCTATATGCTGATGATTTATTACTCTTTATATCTAATGTTGAAGCCTCCTTACCTCTTGTGCTTTCTTTACTTTCTTGCTTTAGTCATTTTTCAGGCTACAAATTGAACTTATACAAGAGTGAACTTTTTCCTCTGAATAATTTGGTACCATTTGATATTAATATTCCTTTTAAAATTGTAAGAAATCATTTTACCTATTTGGGAGTGTCAATTACTAAAAATTATAAGCATTTATTTAAAGAAATTTTTTTTACCTTATTACACTATGTGAAAAGGGTTTTATCAAGTTGGTCTCCCCTTTCTATATCATTGATTGGCGGAATTAATGTTATTAAAATTAATATTTTACCTAAATTTATGTATCTATTTCAGGCTTTACCTGTTTCTATTCTTAAATCTTTCTTTGACTCTCTTGAGTCAATTATATCTTCTTACATATGGAATAATAAACATCCTAAATTAAATAAAGTTCACCTTCAGAAGGTTAAAAAGAATGGAGGTTTAGCCTTACCTAATTTTAGATTTTATTACTGGGCAGTCAATATATGAAATCTTACGTTTTGGTTATATTACATTAATCGAGAGGCTTGTCCAGTATGGGTCTCTTCTGAAATTAACTCTGTTAAAAAATTTTCTATTATTTCTCTGCTTGATTCTCCACTTCCTTTATCATTAATTAAACTAACAGATAATTTAGTAGTTAAACATGCCTTGAGGATTTGCTTACAATTTAGAAAATAGTTTGGTTTATTGAGTTTTTCTTTGTCCAGTCCAATTTCTCTAATTTTTTAAACTTTCTATGACTGATGTAGTTTTTAAAGAGTGGGACAAATTAGGTATTACTTGTTTTCAAGATCTGTTTGTTGGAGCAATTGTCTTCGTTTGAACAATTGTCTACCAAGTATAATTTACCAAAAACTCATTTTTTTAGATATTTACAAATTAGAGATCTTCTTTGATCTTAATTACATTCTTTTCCTTTGTGTCCCGATAAGAATTTATGAGATGTAATTTTTAAGTTGGAACCCTTTCAGGATGGGTCAATATCTAATATTTATGACAGATTACTAGGAATGAGTAAGGTGCCACTAGATAAAATTAAAAACGCTTGGGAACAAGATTTGCAGATGTCAATTTCCGAGGAAACTTGGAATGAAATTTTCAAGTTGGTTAATACTTCATCATTATGTGCTCGTCACTCTCTCCTTCAATTTAAAGTGGTCCATGGAGCTCACTTGTCTAAAGATAAACTATCCCTAAACTCCAAAGGGTCCAATATCCTGGCGAGAATGTTTAATTTAATTGTAAGGGAGGGTTTAAACTGATCTGGCAGGGGGATGGAAACCAGGATTTTAGGTTACAAGATGCTAAGGCAAGGGAGGAAGTTTATAGAAACAAGTCCAATGAGGATGGCAAGAAGGACAGGCAGGTGAGAAGTCAAGATAATTTGCTGAATAATAGAAATACAACAAATCAGGATATTAGGATACAGAATGTTAGGATAGGGGATGAGGTATATAGGAACATGTCTAAGATAGTATGTGGTGAAGATGGTAAGAAGGATAATCTGCTGAACAATAGAAGTACAACAAAATCAATAGCAGATACCGGACTAAACGTACTATATTTAAATGCACGTAGCATTAGGAATAAAGTAGATGACCTAGTGGCACAACTACAGATTAATAAATACGACATTGTGGCAATCACCGAGTCATGGCTTTATGATGGATGTGATTGGGAACTGAATGTCCAGGGGTACACAGTGTATAGGAAGGATAGGCGGGTAGGCAGAGGGGGAGGTGTGGCCATGATGGTTAGTAGTGATGTAAAATCAATAGACAGGAAAGACATTGGGTCAGAGGAGGTGGAATCCTTATGGGTGGAGCTAAGAAGTAGCAAGGGTAAAAGGACAATAGTAGCAGTCATATATAGGCCCCCTAATAGCGGTCAGGAAGTGGACAATAAGTTGCAGTTTGAGATAGAAAAAGCATGCCAGAAGGACAATGTGAAGGTAATTATGGGGGATTTTAACATGAAGGTGGACTGGGAAATCCAGCAAGGCGGTAGAACTCAGGAGAGTGAGTTTGTGGAATGTCTAAGGGACATTTTTCTGGAGCAACTTGTTGAAGAGCCCACCAGGGGATCGGCTGTTTTGGATTGGGTGCTGTGTAATGAACCGGAGGTGATTAGGGAACTAAAGGTAAAGGAACCACTGGGAACCAGTGATCACAATATGATTGAGTTCAGTTTCAAGTTTGAGAAGGAGAAACTGATAACTGGTGTATCGATATTTCAGTGGAACAAAGGAAATTACAATGGTATGAGAGAAGAGTTGGCCCAAATTGATTGGAAGAGTAAGCTAGCTGGAGGGATGGTGGAGGAGAAATGGAAGGAATTTCTACAGGAAATAAGGAAAATGCAGGGTAGATATATTCCAAGAAAAAAGAAGGTTTTGAATGGAAAAAAGGCACAAATGTGGATAACGAGAGAGGTGAAGGCTAAAATAAAAGCAAAAGGGGCGGCGTACAAAGAAGCAAAAATTAGTGGGAAAACAGAAGACTGGGAAGCTTTTAAAAACCTGCAGAGAGAAACTAAGAAGGTCATTAGGAAAGAAAAGATGAATTATGAAAGGAAGTTGGCGGATAACATTCGAAAGGATACTAAGAGTTTTTTTAAATACATAAGGAGTAAAAGAGAGACACGGGTTGATATAGGACCAATTGATAACGGTGCAGGAGGTATTGTAATGGATGATAGAGGGATGGCAGAGGAATTGAATGAATGTTTTGCATCGGTCTTCACCATGGAGGACATCAGCAATGTGCCGGTTAGTCAGAAGTCTCACGAAATGGAACTGAGTTCAGTTAAGATTACTAGGGAGAAGGTGCTAGGAAAACTAAAGGGGCTAAAGACTGATAAGTCTCCCGGACCGGATGAGGTGCATCCCTGGGTTCTGAAGGAGGTGGCTTTAGAGATAGCGGAGGCATTGGCGATAATTTTCCAGGAATCGATAGATTCCGGCATGGTTCCGGAGGACTGGAGGGTCGCAAATGTAGTTCCGTTGTATAAGAAAGGTGGGAGGCAGCATAAAGGAAATTACAGACCTATTAGTCCGACGTCAGTGGTGGGAAAATTATTGGAATCTATCCTCAAGGATGGGGTTACGGGATACCTAGAGGCGCAAGGCAAGATAGGTCCTAGCCAACATGGTTTTGTGAAGGGAAGATCCTGCCTGACCAACCTATTGGAGTTTTTTGAAGAAATCACAGGTAGGGTGGATAAGGGAGAGGCGGTAGATGTTGTGTATTTAGACTTTCAAAAGGCCTTTGATAAGGTGCCTCACAAGAGACTGATTAATAAGATGAGAGGTCATGGAATTACGGGTAAGATAACAGAATGGGTGGAGCATTGGCTGGTTGGCAGGAAGCAGAGAGTGGAAATAAAGGATCTCGTTCTGGTTGGTTACCGGTTACTTGTGGTGTGCCGCAGGGGTCGGTGTTGGGACTGCTCCTTTTTACCTTGTACATCAACGATTTGGATAATGGAATAAATGGTTTCGTGGCTAAGTTTGCGGATGACACCAAGATAGGTGGAGGAGTAGGGAGTATTGAGGAGATAGGAAGGTTGCAGAGGGACCTAGACAGTTTAGGAGAATGGACAAGGAAATGGCAGATGAGATTCAATGTTGAGAAATGTGCAGTTGTACACTTTGGAAGCAGAAATAAGTGGGCAGATTATTATCTAGAAGGAGAGAAAATTCAAAGTATGGAAGTACAAAGGGACTTGGGGGTACTCGTGCAGGAAACCTTAAAGGTTAACCACCAGGTCGGATCGGTGGTAAAGAAAGCGAATGCTATGTTGGCATTCATTTTGCGAGGTATAGTGTATAAAAGTAAGGAAGTGTTGATGAGGCTCTACGGGGCACTAGTGAGGCCTCATTTGGAATACTGTGCGCAGTTTTGGGCCCCACATCTTAGGAAGGATGTGTTGACATTGGAGAGAGTTCAGAGGAGATTTAGGAGGAAGATTCCAGGAATGAAAGGGCTTACGTATGATGAGCGTTTGTCGGCTCTTGGACTGTACTCACTGGAGTACAGAAGAATGAGAGGAGACCTCATAGCGACATTTAAAATGTTGATAGGAAAGGACAGAGTAGATGTGGCTAGGCTGTTTCCCTTGGTGGGTGAGTCCAGGACCAGAGGGCACAATCTTATAATTAGAGGGTACAGTTTCAAAACAGAGATGAGGAGAAATTTCTTTAGCCAGAGGGTGGTGAATTTGTGGAACTCCTTGCCACGTACAGCAGTGGAGGCCAGGTCAGTGGGGGCGTTCAAGGAAGAGATAGATAGATATCTAAATAGTCAGGGTATCAAGGGATATGGGGATAAGGCCAGAAATTGGGATTAGAATAGGGTTTTTTTCCTCCCCATTTCCCATTTCTTTTTCCCTTTTCCTTGGAGCAGACTCGATGGGCCGAATGGCCTGCTTCTGCTCCCTTGTCTTATGTGATCTTGTGATCCTGTTTTTATTCTGATATATCTCCTTACTGTGATAAATGCAATAACAGAGTCGCTTCCTTAATTCACATGTTTTAGACTTGTGAGAGTCTTAAAAAATATTGGACAGAGGTCTTTCATACTTTTTCTGTACTTTTTAAAATGTTTGAAACTTAATCCTTTGACTGCATTATTTGGGATTGTTGGAGAAAAAGATATAACTTTGAAGGCTTCTGATTTACATATTCTGGCTTTTACTTCTTTTATAGCCAGGAGAGCTGTATTGCTTAAATGGAAGGAAGCTACTCCGCCTACGCGTGTTCAATGGTTATGGGATGTTATGTCATACTTGAATCTAGAGGAAGATTCGCTGTTCAGTTTTTGAATCTACCTAGACTTTCAAACCCTGTGGGGACCCTTTTTGAATTATTTTCAAAATCTCTGATTTGGGGACTAAAATGCAGATATTGGCTGACACTGTTACGTTTCTTTAAGGTTTTTCCTTGCTGTTTCTTCTATCTAACAGCTTCGGGTTTTGGTAGTGGGGGTAGATTTTTTTTGTAATAAAATATTTCAATTTTTTCTTTCCTTATTAACTAACTAGTGTATGTGATTATTGAGAAAGAGCATTGTAATCCTAAGTAATGTATTAAGTAGTATTTTTACTTTTTTGATGCATGTACTCTATTTTTTCATGGATTTAATAAAAATATTGTAAAGAGAGAAAAGTAATTTTTCTCTTCATAAAATCATGTTGGCTCTACTTAATTACCTTAAGATTTCCTAAAGGTCCTACTATCACCCCCTTAATTATAGATTCCAGCATTTTCCCAGTGACAGACGTTAGACTACAAGCCAATAATAATTTTCTGTCCTTTCTTGAATAGTGACATTACATTTGTGATAGAGACCCTTTTGAGTTCTCCCCTCTCTTTTGATATACCTGTAAAAGCTCTTACTGTCTGTTTTTATGTTATTTGCTAGTTTACTCTCGTACTTTGTCTTCTCTATATAATTTTTTACCTATCCTTTTCTGGTTTCTAGAAATTTCCTAATCCTCTGGCCAAACACTGATCTTTACAACTTTTCGTTCCTTTCCTTTTAATTTAATATCATTCTTAACTTCCTTAGTTAACCCCAAATGGTGCATCCTTCTCTTCCTCACTGGAGTGTGCCTTTGCTGAGATTTATGATGCATCTCCTGAAAAATCTGCTACTGCTGAGCCTTTTATCCCTTAATCTATCTTACCAGTCCACCTTAGCCAACTCCGTTCTACCACTGTAATTGCCTTTATGTAAATTTAGAACACCAATTTCAGACTCGGGTTTCTTACTCTCAAACTGAATATAAAATTCTACCATGATGTGATCATTCTTTTCTTTGGGATTCTCCACTATGAGATCATTACTTAATTTTGTGTTCTTACA
Organism: Pristis pectinata; assembly: GCF_009764475.1. Taxonomy (NCBI): domain Eukaryota; kingdom Metazoa; phylum Chordata; class Chondrichthyes; order Rhinopristiformes; family Pristidae; genus Pristis; species Pristis pectinata. The sequence goes on from NC_067405.1 coordinate 144,902,202, forward strand.
TGAGATCATGTCTAAAATAGCCTACTCCCTTCTTGGTTCCTCAATGTACTGCGCTAAGAAACAACGTTGTGCCGACATCTTATCCTGCAGAGTCCTGATGCAGGGTTTCAACCTGAAATGTCAACAATTCCTTTTCCTCCCACAGATGCTGCTCAACCCGCTGAGTTCCTCCAACAGATTGTTGTTCTAGATTCCAAAATCAGCAGTCTCATGTGTCCCCAGATGGTCTGTATTTTAATGATGTACTCTGAATGCAAATGATCACATGGTGGACCGAAAAAGAGATTCAAAGACTCCCTTGGAACATCCCCGAAGAGCTTCAACATTGATACATAACACTGGAAACAGCAAGCATTTGATCATCCAGTTTGGTGTACTCATATGTAAAAAAATGCTCACTCATACGAGGAAGCTAGAACGAAGCAAGCAAAGAGAATCTCGAAAATCAAGAATCACTGATGGTACAGCATCCCCACACATCTGTTACTAGTGTGAAAGGAACCTTCAAGCCCAGATTTGGTCTCATCAGCAATCTCTATACACATCGCAGCACTATAGACTGGATGTCATGGTCTCACTCAAGAACGAGTGACGAACAACAACAAATTTGAATGATAAATGTCAGCCAAGGTACTGAGCAGGATACCTCTTGTTCTGCTTCAAATGGAGCCATTCCATAGAATATAGAACACTACAGCACATAACAGGCCTGTCAGCCCACAATGTTGTGCCGACATTTTATCCTGCTCTAAGATCTATCTAACCCTTCCCTCTCACATAGCCCCCTACTTTTCTATCATTCATGTGTCTAAGAGTCTCTTAAATGTCCCTAATGTATCTGCCCCCACAACCTCTGCCGGCAGTGTGTTCCACGCACCCACCACTCTCTGTGTAAAAAAACTTATCTCTGACATCCCCCTTATACCTTCCTCCAATCACTTAAAATTATGTCCCCTCGTGTTAGCCATTGTCACCCTGGGGGAAAAAAGTCTCTGACTGTCCACTCGATCTATGCCTCGTATCATCTTGTACACTTCTATCAAGTCACCTCTCATCCTCCTCCTCTCCAAAGAGAAATGCTCTAGCTCGCTTAACCTATCCTCATAAGATATGCTCTCCAATCCAGGCAACAATCTGGTAAGTCTCCTCTGCACCCTCTCTAAAGCTTCCACATACTTCCTATAATGAGGCGACTAGAACTGAACACAATACTCCAAGTGTGGTCTGACCAGAGATCTGTAGAGCTGCAACGTCACCTCGTGGCTCTTGAATCAATCCCCCGACTAATGAAGGCCAACACTCCATACGCCTTCTTAACAACCCCATCGACCTGCGTAGCAACCTTGAGGGATCTATGGACATGGACCCCAAGTTCCCTCTCTTCTGCTTAGAGTCCTGCCATTAAACGTATTCTGCCTTCAAATTCGATCTCCCGAAGTGTATCACATCACACTTATCCGGGTTGAACTCTATCTGCCACTTCTCAGCCCAGCTCTTCATTCTATCAATATCCTGTTGTAATCTACAGCAACCTCCTACACTATCCACAACACCACCAACCTTTGTATCATCAGCTAACTTACTAACCTCCCCTTCCACATTCTCATCCAAGTCATTTATTGATGTGACTCATTTCACCATTGATGTGCAGTGAGAGTGCAGAGGGGATTTACCAGCATGTTGCCTGTGAAGGAACGTTTCAGTTATGAGAGGCTCGATAGGCTGGGTTTGTTTTCCCTTGAATGGAAGAGGCTGAGCAGGGACCTGATGGAGGTATATATAAACTGGGTTGTGGACACAACCCAGCGCATCACGAAAACCAGCATCCCCTCCTTGGACTTTACCTCTTATTGTCTTGGTGAAGCAGCCAGCATAATCAAAGACCCCACCCACCCGGGACATTCTCTCTTCTCTTCCATTGGGTAGAAGATACAGGAGCCTGAGGGCACGTACCACCATACTTAAGGACAGCTTCTATCCCACTGTGATAAGACTATTGAACGGTTCCCTTATACAATGAGATAGACTATGACCTCACGACCTACCTTGTTGTGACCTTGCACCTTATTGCACTGCACTTTCTCTGTAGCTGTGACACTTTACTCTGTACTGTTATTGTTTTTACCTGTACTACATCAATGCACTCTGTACTAACCCAATGTAATTGCACTGTGTAATGAATTGACCTGTACGATCGGTTTATAAGACAAGCTTTTCACTGTACCTTGGTGCAAGTGACTATAATAAACCAATACCAATCAATCAAAAATCGACATCAAGCCACAAATAAAGTGGCTTGATATCTTGGCAGATTCTTGGCCCAAGAGGTAGATTATAAGGAGTAAAAAATTACTTGCTTATTACAACATGGGAGACCATCCATCCCATCTGGTTCATGCTTGCATCTAGGGGAGCCATCCCATTTGTCCCAGTCTCCCTCTCCTTATTTCCCAGTAGGACTAGAATTTATTCCCTCTTACATTCTTATCAACTCCCCCTTGATTCTTTTCTCCATCTACCTGTACTGAGGAGTAACTTCAGAGGACTTTCCGGTGGGAGGAGGTGTGGTAGTCACTCCCAGGCATCCAACCTAAGGACCTGGATCCTGTGGCACAAAACCTCAATAACTACCCTCCAATGTTCAGTGTCAGGAATAGTTTTTTCAAATGTCATATCTGACTGCTGCATCACAGCCTTAGACACTGCTCAATGCAACACCCCTCCGCCGCTCAACAACCAACAATAGTCAGGACACATGTAACATTCATATTGGTATTGGTTTATTGTTGTCACTTGTACTGAGGTACAGTGAAAAACTTGCCTTGCATACTGATCGTACAGGTCAATTCATTACACAGTGCAGTTACATTGAGTTAGTACAGAGTGCATTGAGGTAGTACAGGTAAAAACAATAACAGTACAGAGTAAAGTGTCACAGCTACAGAGAAAGTGCAGTGCAATAAGGTGCAAGGTCACAACAAGGTAGATTGTGAGGTCATAGTCCATCTCATTGTATAAGGGAACCGTTCAATAGTCTTATCACAGTGGGATAGAAGCTGTCCTTGAGCCTGGTGGTACGTGCCCTCAGGCTCCTGTATCTTCTGCCAGATGGGAGAGGAGAGAAGAGAGAATAACCTGGGTGGGTGGGGTCTTTGACTATGCTGGCTGCTTCACCAAGGCGGTGAGAGTCCATGGAGGGGAGGCTGGTTTCCATGATGCGCTGGGCTGTGTCCACAACTCTCTGCAGTTTGTTGCTCCTTCACAGCACCACATGGGTGGTACAGCTCATAGAGCTGCTGCCTCACAGCACCAGACACCTGGGTTCAATCTAGACCTCCAGTGCTGTCTGTGTGGAGTCTGCACGTTCTCCCTGTGACCGTGTGGGTTTCTGCCAGGTGCTCCGGTTTCCTCCCACATCCCAATGATATGTGCATTGGTAGGTTAGTTGGCCACCGTAAATTGCTCTTGCTGCATAGGTGAGGAATAGAATCTGGGGCAAATTGATGGGAATGTGGGGAGAAAAGATCATAGGGAAAAATAATTAATGGGTGAATGGGAAATTTGGAAGTCATAATGCAATATTTGACAAAGGATCTTTGATCTGAAACGTCAACTTGTTGGTACTGCCTGACCTGCTAAATGTTTCCAGCATTTTCTGTTTTTACCTCAGATTTCCAGCATCTGCAGTGTTTTGGATTTACATAAATGCAACATCTGATGGCCAGTATCACAGTGTACATTGATTTACAGATTTGGCTTTGAATGTCAACTTTGTGTTGGTCTTTATTTAGGCATTATGGCTGAAGTGAGCAGCAGGAGAATGGTAAGGTGTAGGACTGAAGGTTGTATTTTCTGATTGCGTTCTGTATGTTCATAGACAACCTGGTCTAAATGCAGTTACAGTAAAACTGATAATCTTGCATGCCCTGGACTTTGGTGGTACTAAGCTAGCAAATTTTCTGGAATATGGGATATTCGTTCATATTAGTAGCCCAACACATTTTAATTCACTTTTTTAGAGATGTTACACAGTATTATAATAAATTTCCCAGTGAACCTGATAATTAGAGGGTGTGTGGGAAATGGGACTCTAGTCAGTTTAAACAGAGTGGGTTGAAAAACATAGAACACTACAGCACAGTACAGGCCCTTCAGCCCACGATGTTGTGCTGACATTTTACCCTGCTCTAAGATCTATCTAACCCTTCCCTCCCACATAGTCCTCCATTTCTCTCTCATCATTTGCTATCTAAGCATCTCTTAAATGTCCCTAATGTATCTGCCCCCACAACCTCTGCCGGCAGTGCGTTCCACACACCCACCACTCTCTGTGTAAAAAAAAACTTACCCCTGACATCCCCCTTATACATTACTCCAATCGCCTTAAAATTATGCCCCCTTGCATTAGAAATTTTCGCCCTGGGAAAAGGTCTCTGACTGTCCACTCGATCTATTGCCTCTTATCACTTTGGAAGTCTAGTCACTTTAGAATGAGTTGAATGGGAGTGCTGGAACCAGGGTCCTGATGAGTCAGAATTAGTTTTATTATCACTAACTTATATAGAAACCAGAGAACCATAGAAACAGTACAGCACAATGCAGGCCCTTCAGCCCACAATGTTGTGCTGACCTTTAAACCTTGCCTAAGTCTATCTGACCCCTTCCTCCCACATATCCCCCATTTTAAATTCCTCCATGTGCTTATCTAACAATCTCTTGAATTTAACCAATATAAACCTGCCTCCACCCACCACCCTTTCCAACGCTTCCACATCCTTCCTATAATGAGGGCAACCAGAACTGGACACAATACTCCAAGTGTGGTCTAACCAGTGTTTTGTAAAGCTGCATCATTACCTCGCAGCTCTTAAACTCGATCCCACGACTTATGAAAGCCAACATCCCATAAGCTTTCTTAACTACCCTATCCACCTGTGAGGCAACTTTCAGTGATCTGTGGATATGAACCCCCAGATCCCTCTGCTCCTCCACACTACCCAGTATCCTGCCATTAACTGTTTACTCCACCTTGTGGTTTGTCCTTCCAAAGTGTACCACCTCACACTTCTCCGGATTGAACTCCATCTGCCACTTCTCAGCCTAGCTCTGCATCCTATCAATATCCCTCCGCAATCTTCGACAGGTCTCCACACTATCCACAACACCACTGACCTTTGTGTCGTCTGCAAACTTGCCAACCCACCCTTCTACCCCCTCATCCAAGTCATTAATAAAAATCATGAAAAGTAGAGGTCCCAGAACCGATCCTTGTGGGACACTGCTAGTCACAACCCTCCAATCTGAATGCACTCCCTCCACCACAACCCTCTGCTTTCTACATGCAAGCCAATCTTGAATCCACACAGCTAAGCTTCCCTGGATCCCATGTCCCCTGACCTTCTGAAGAAACCTACCATGGGGAACCTTGTCAAATACCATGAAATATGTTGTGAAATTTGTTGTTTTGCAGCAGCAGTACAGTACAAAGACATAAAAATTAATATAAATTACAAAATAAATAAATAGTACAAGATAAAAGGTATAATGAAGTAGTGAGAATTAAGAAGTATTCGGAAGGGAGCGTGGCAACCAGGACCCCTGCAGGTGGAAGAAACACCACGAACCATGGCCGATGAGTCAGAAGGGAGTGTGGCAAACGTTACCTGCTGAGCCACATTCTGAACCAGCAGGATTTCCAAACTGCCAGATAGTGGATTAGTGGAGTTTTACTGTGGCCAGCTACCAGCCTCCTGCTCGGCAGCTGCTCACCGTATAACTGGAGGCAAGGCCTGAGCCATGATGATGGAACAGTACAGCATACAGCAGACTACCATGATCTGTTCAGACAGTGGAATATTTGGAACAGCATGCCAATGGTCTACTACATCATGTTTTGTGGCAGCAAAACAATTGATATGTGTACCTTTCCCAGGAGCGTGTGGGTTTGCAATGGATTCATGAATCACATTATCAGCGAATAGGTCTTATCACCCGGGTTTATCATGACAGCTCATGCAGATAGAACCATGAGCTGTCTGAGAAAATAGGAAGAGTAGGTTTGGGATGAATATATATTTGCCCAATGTCATTTTGATTTCCAATACTGTAAACCTTGATAGGGATTAAGCTGTGAAAATATCTGCATGTGATAACTTAAAATGCAAGTCAGCATGGATTTAGCAGGATTGTATCTCACCTGGTAAATCAATAGGGCAGAACAGCACAGAAGAAGGCCATCAGCCCATTGAATCTGCATTGACTCTTCGATAAGAACAGAAGAACACATGAAATAGAAGTAGGAGTAGGCCATTTGGTCTCTCATGCCTGCAGCACTATTCACTCAGATAAGTTGTGAGCAGCTGGTGTTCTGGCACTAATCCCTGCAGCACCCTATTATTGCAGCCTCCCAACTAAAAATGGACCATTTATTTCCACTTTTTATCCATTAATGAATCATCAATCCACACCAGCCCCCCAAGCTTGCTCTGCCATTCAACACAATGATAGCTGGTCATCTATCTGAATTATTACCCCCAATATCATGTACTCTAACTTTGTTTAAAATCTCTTGTGTGGCCTTTATTGAAGGCCTTCTGAAATATATCATATCCACTGATTCAGCCCTATCTATTCTGCTAGTATCAATCTCAAAAAGTTCTGACAGATTTGTCAAGCCTTAAGTCCCTTTCATAAATCCAATCTCACTGAACTGACATTCATCATTCATGGTGTCAGAGGACCTATCGACCCAGGGGATGCATCTTCTGATATTCCCAGCTACACCTTTCCTCCCCTCACTTCTTCAATGATAAACCAATAAACACTATTTTATAGTATGTTTCTTATCTCTGAGACTCAATGCACATTTTATTTCTTAAACCAGACTATCACCACTGGGACATGGTTATTTATTTCTGTGACATTCCTGTCAGAAAAACACACTGTAACACACTGAGTTTTGTATTTTCTTCATCCAACTCGGTTTTGTATTCTATATATACCGTTTTTTGCACTATTTGTACTTGCACAAATTTTTTGTTTGCGTTTATTGTATGTCTTCTGTTTTATGTATGTCCTCTGTTGTGTGAGTCTGGGGGAAACGACATTTTGTTCTTCCGTGTGTTTTTATAGCATATGGGTGAATGACAATAAAGTAACTTGAATCCTTGAACGTATAGGTCCTCCCCAGGTGACGGCAGGGTTCCGTTCCTGTGAACTGTTTGTAACCCGGACAGTTTGCAAGTCGGAAATACGGCCCCAAACCAAGTTTCCAGGAAGAAGGAGATACCTGCAGCCCCACAGCAGCCAGCAAATCCATCCCGCCGGTCTCCCAAACACTGTTCATAAGTCAGGCATTCGTAACCTGGGGAGGACTTGTACTAATAACTGAGGAGGAAAAATTCTATTCACCGATCATCTTGTGGAAGGCAACAGCTCTTAACTCCACAAAAATTGAGTCTGTACAACACTGAAATGCTGCTTCTCTACCCAGGGAAGCTCTTGTTAGGTCTAAGATAGGTTTTCTCTTGCATTTACTGGTATCAGCTGATCTTTGATACGCATTTCCTCTGCGAATCACCTTGTGACCTTTTTGTGCTTTAGTGATACAATATAAAAGCAAAAACAAAAAAAAATCTACAGATACAGGAAACATGAAATAAAACAGAAAATGCTCAGCAGGACAGGCAGTATCTGAGCACAGTGAAACAGAGTTAACCTTTCAAATGACTGACTTTTCAATGCAAATCTAAGTTGCCTTTGCCTTAAACTGAGCATTTATCACTCCATTTACCAACTCATCCACTCAGAATGCTGGCTCAGGATACATGCAAGGGATAGTGTCCATGATGTATCCAGAGGGAGAAGTCTTGTCAAGCTGAGTGGCTAAACATTGTTCGAATCATTCCTGTTAGTCTGAGGAAGCTCTCTAAGGAGAATGCAATGAAGTTTAATCACCAGCATGGTTTGGAATTGCAGTTGTCAATATCTTGTCGTGGTGAATCATTGGCTGTGCATTTGACTTGAGAACAATGAAGGGTCAGCATAGTCCCAATAACATTGTGGAGACAAAGGAGGCTGCAGATACTGGAATCTGGAGCAAGAGACAAGATGCTGAAGGAACTTGACAGGTCAGGCAGCATCTGTGGAAGGAAATGGACAGTCAACATTTTGAGTCAAGACCCTTCATCTGGACCTTTCAGTAGTCCAGACGAAGGGTCTCGACCTGAAACATCAACTATCCATTTCCCTCCACAGAAGCTACAATAACATTGTAATTAAGTTACTGTGAGTACCTCCTCTCTGACTAGTGTGAATGGTGATAATGGCAATGCTTTGAGAACATACAAACTCCACACAGCACTGGAGGTTAGGAGCAACCCAGAGTCCACTTCATTAGCTGGAGACACATACAGGCCAGACTGGGTTAGGAAGGCAGATTTCCTTCACTGAAGAAAGTTAATGAACCAGATGGTTTTTGCAAGATTCTGGTTGTTTCATGGTCATTATGACTAGTTTTAAATGTTCCTGATTATTTAAATTCTGCAGCTGCCAAGATTTCAACTCACATTCTGGATTTTCACTCCAGAACTCTGGGTTATTAGTCTAGTAACAACTACTGCACCACCACCTTACTCTCTGAGTGGAAACTAGCAGGGAGGATGAACCAATGACGTGTAGAACAAGTGTCAACCAGGGAGGCTGGGAATCTTCACCAGCTCATATAAAATGTACACTGAAAATGGCAACTCATCTATCACCTGCAATAATTCAAGAGTACAAAAATCTGAGTTTTTAGCAGTTTATTGAAGCTAACAGCCTATGTACAGGAACAAACATATTCCATTATACTCAGAGAACAACTTGAAAGCTCATGGTACACTTGAATTTGTTCGTGATAATTCTGATGATATCTCTACAATGTCAGACGACCTTTCCTGAACACCTCCATTCAAAGTGTGCGACCCTGAGCTTCCATTTTGATCGGCCATCCCAACCCCCAATCTGACCTGACATCAGCCTACTACACAGATCTATTGAAGCTCAAGAAACAACACACCATCTTCACATTAGGCACTTTACAAACTTCTGGTCTCAGTGGTAAGTTTAACAATTTCAGATTAAATCTACTGCCATTTTGTTTTGGACAGGCAATGCCAGTAATGATTCTCCTGTTGCCATTTGGTATTGGTATTGGTATTGGTTTATTATTGTCACTTGTACCGAGGTACAGTGAAAAACTTGTCTTACAAACCGATCGTACAGGTCAATTCATTACACAGTGCAGTTACATTGAGTTAGTACAGAGTGCATTGATGTAGTACAGGTAAAAACAATAACAGTACAGAGTAAAGTGTCACAGCTACAGATAACATGCAGTGCAATAAGGTGCAAGGTCACAACAAGGTAGATCGTGAGGTCAGAGTCCATCTCATTATATAAGGGAACTGTTCAATAGTCTTTTCACAGTGGGGTAGAAGCTGTCCTTAAGTCTGGTGGTATGTGCCCTCAGGCTCCTGTATCTTCTACTCGATGGAAGAGGAGAGAAGAATGTCCCAGGTGGGTGGGGTCTTTGATTATGCTGGCTGCTTCACCAAGACAGCGAGAGGTAAAGACAGAGTCCAAGGAGGGGAGGCTGGTGTCTGTGATGCACTGGGCTGTGTCCACAACTCTCTGCAGCTTCTTGTGGTCCTGGACAGAGCAGTTGCCGTACCAAGCCATGATACATCCAGATAGGATGCTTTCTATGGTCCATCGGTAAAAGTTGGTGAGAGTCAAAGGGGACAAATCAAATTTCTTTAGCCTCCTGAGGAAGTAGAGGTGCTGGTGAGCTTTCTTGGCTGTGGCATCTACGTGATTTGACCAGGACAGGCTGTTGGTGATGTTCACTCCCAGGAACTTGAAGATCTCAACCCTCTCGACCTCAGCACCATTGAAGTAGACAGGTGCGTGTACACCACCCCCTTTCCTGAAGACAATGGCCAGCTCTTTAGCTTTGTTGACATTGAGAGAGAAGTTGTTATCATGACACCATTCCACTAAGCACTCTATCTCCTCCTGTACTCCAACTCATTGCTGTTTGAGATACAGCCTACAACGGTGGTATCATCTGCAAACTTGTAGATGGAGTTAGAGCAGAATCTGGCCACACAGTTGTGAGTGTATAGGGAGTAGAGTAGAGGGCTGAGGACGCAGCCTTGTGGGGCACCAGTGTTGAGAATAATTGTGCTGGAGGTGTTGCTGCCTATCCTCACTGATTGCGGTCTGTTTGTTAGAAAGTCAAGGATCCAGTTACAGAGGGAGGTGTTGAGTCCTAGGTCTTGGAGTTTGGTGACAAGCTTACTTGGAATTATTGTATTGAAGGCAGAGCTGTAGTCAATAAACAATAGTCTCACGTATGTGTCTTTACTGTCCAGATGCTCCAGAGCTAAGTGTAGGGCCAGGGAGATGGCATCCGCTGTAGACCTGTTTCGGTGATAGGCGAATTGCAATGGGTCCAGGTTTGTCTGGTAGGCTGGAGGTTTCTCAAAACACTTCATGATGGTGGATGTCAGGCAATTTACACCCAGTCTTGACCCATTTTTGGTTTTCTTAATGGATTACAGTATAATGTTCATTCATTACAGTAATGAGTGTTAACTCACATAAATTTTGATACACATAAATTCATACTAGAAAGAGGGCAGCAAAGATTTACCAGGATGCTGCCTGGACTTGGGGGCCTGAGTTACAAGGAGAGGTTGTGTGGACTAGGACTTCATTCCCTGAAACGTGGGAGATTGAGGGGTGACCTGATTGAGGTCCACAAGATCATGAGGGGCATAGACAGAGAGGGGGTGCTAAAAACAAGAGTGTGTAGGTTTAAGATTTGAGGCAAGAGAGTTAAAAGGGACATCAGGGGCATTTCTACATGAAAAGGGTGGTGCGTATTTAGAATGAGCTGCCAGAAATAGTGGTTGAGGCGGGCACATTAGCAACATTTAAAAGCCATCTAGATCAGTACATGGAGAGGTTTAGAGGGCTATGGGCCAAACATGGGCAGATGGGATGAGCTCACTGGGCATGTTGGGCTGAAGGGCCTGTTTCCATGCTGTATGAAAATCTTTAACAAAATTTCTACCCTCATATTCGAAGAGGAGGAGTGAGAAAGAAAATTGCCAAGAGTTTGTTGTCCTTTATTGAATTTTGATTTGCCATTGGTCCTTGCCTATGATCTGCAGTGGGTGGTTGGCAGGAGATAGCTTAGTAGCAACTAATGGAAGGTGAGTGGTGGGCAGTGATTGACAGGAGAAAACTGATGTGAAGTGAGTAACAGGAGATGACTGACAGGGTGGTGACTGACCAGAAATTAATTGTATGAATGTCAGAAAACTTGCAATGTGAGGGTATGGCAATTCAATCTTAGATGGATAGAAGATTGGCTGACTGGCGGAAGTGGGGATAAAGGAGTCCTTTCCAGGATGGATGTCGGTGACAGGTGGAATTCCACAGGATTCAGTGTTGGGACAACAACTTTTCGCTTTATACACCAGTGATCTGGATGAAGGAACCGATGGCACAGTAGCCAGGTTTGCAGACGATACCAAGATAGGTGGAGGAACAGGTAGTGTCGCAGAGGCAGGGAGTCTGCAGAAGGACTTGGACAGGTTAGGAGAGTGAGTAAAAAAGTGGCGGATGGGATACAGCATAGGGAAGTGTGGGGTTATGCACTTTGGTAGGAAGAATAAAGGTTTAGATTATTTTCTAAACAGGGAGAGAATTTGGGAAATCAGAGGTGCAAAGGGACTTGGGAGTCTTAGTTCAGGATTTCCTTAAGGTTAACTTGCAGGTTGAGTCGGTAGTAAGGAAGGCAAATCCAATGTTAGCATTTATTTTGAGTACCAGAATATAAAAGCAAGGATAAACTGCTGAGGCTTTGTAAGGTGTTGGTCAGACTGCATTTGGAATATTGTGAGGAATTTTGGGCCCCGTATCTAAGGAAAGGTGTATTGGCCCTGGAGAGGGTCCAGAGGAGGTTCACAAGAATGACCCCAGAAATGAAAGGCTTAACATATGAGGAGCTTTTGATGTCTCTGGGGTTCAGAAGAATGAGGGGGGGATATCATTGAAACCTACTAGTTACTGAAAAGCCTGGATAGAATGGACGTGGAGAGGCTGTTTCCATTAGTAGGAGAATCTAGGATCCAAGGGCACAGCCTCAGATTAAAGGGACATTTATTTAAAACTGAGATGAGGAGGAATTTCTTCAGCCAGAGGGTGGTGAATCTGTGGAATTCGTTGCCTCAGAGGCCTGTGGAGGCCAAGTCATTGGGTTTACTTAAGGCAGAGATTGACAGGTTCTTGATTGGTAAGGGGGTTTAGGGTTACGGGCAGAAGGCAGGAGAATGGGGTTGAGAAAAAAATCAGCCATGACTGAATGGTGAGGGGGGGGTTCGATGGGCTGAATGGTCTAATTCTGCTTCTATGTCTTATGGTGTTATGCTTGTGCTGAAAATGCGATATAGTAATAATTACGCATCATGCACTGCTTCTGACATTTGGTCTCACTGAAGTCAAACAACCGAGGATGAATTCCTACCCCACCAGTTTCACCATTACTAGTTCTTAGTCTTCATTTCCCTTAATGGTGTGGCTTGTAGGATGTGCAAGGAAGTAGCTGGGCTAGACCTGCTCACAGGGGCTCTCTCCGCGTTGGAGATCACACTAGGACATGACAGAGAATGCACGCGTGATTTGGGCACCATTTTGGGCTGTGAAGTCGAGTGCGTCCAAGGGGAAGAACCCAACCTGGCGGCAGGAACCAAGGGGGTTTTACTGGAATAGCTCAACTGGCGGTGCACCTGAACACTGCTCAGGGTTGGTGCTGAGTGCCGAGTGCTACTTGAGACCACCACACGGTGCCACAAACTCAGCGGTGTGGCAGACAAGTGCCGGGAGCTAGAAGACTTGAGCGGATGGATGTCTGGCAGCTTAACCTGACTGGATGAGATGACAGTGGAACCACGGGGAGTGATGGCCTTTATTGCACTTCTGAATGTTTTCAGCACCCGCTGTGTCTTCTGTTTCTCGTTCCTCTGCCTGGTTTCCTCCTTGCGGAGTTGCTCCCGATGCGCTTGGATCATTTGATTCCTGGTGTCGACCAGCTTCCTGTTCAGCTCGGAGATGGGTTGAAAGGAGAGGGTCAAAGGGGTTGAGGGAAGGATGGAAAACGAGGCCGAGAAAAGAGGAATTATTTTAAAAATTGCTTAAAAAAAAGCAGATTAATCACAACTAAAGATTTAAAAATTGACAGCATGAGGGAGTGGCTATCAACCAGTGGAGGAACATGCACACTGAAGAACACCATGGCTGAGCCTTTCAGCATTGGAAAGGTCAGGGTGAAGTCAAACATGGTAATTGGACCCACCGACATTGGAGAGGCCAGGTGATCTAAACATTGGACCCATCAACATTGGAGAGGTTGGATGACATCAAATGCCAGAGGTGGAACCCCCTCAACACTGGAGAGGCAAGAATAAGGTCAAACACCAAGGCTGAGCTCTTCAATGTTGGAGAAGTTAGGATAATCTCAAACACCATGGATGGACCGATCAACATTGAAGAGATCAGGGTGAGGTCAAACATCACAGTTGGATCCGTCAAGATTGAAGAGATCAGGGTGAGGTGAAACATCATAATTGGACCCATCAGCCTTGGGGAGGCCAGATGATCCCAAACACTGCGGATGAACCAATCAGTATTGGAGAGGTTGGGTGAGGTCAAGTGTCAAAGGTGGAACCCTTCGACATTGGAGAGGTAAGGCTGAGGTCAAACACCGAACTCTTCAGTGTTGGAGAAGTTAAGATAATCTCAAACACAAACAAAAAGGAAGAGATCAGGGTGAAGTCAAACTTCACAGCTGGATCCAGCAAGAGTGAAGAGGTCAGGGTGAGGTCAAACACCAAGGGTAATACCTTAAGTATTGGAGAGGGTTGGGTGATGTCAAATAGTATGGATGGGTCAGTCAACATTGGGTGAGGTCAAACACCAAGGTGGAACCCATCTACTTTGGAGAGGCCAAGGTGAGCTCTTCTAATTTCTAAGCATCAGAAAATGTATTCAGCCAACTGGGAATGGGCAGGATTAGGAAGCAAAGACATTGGAACCAACCTCTCCCTGAAAGCATCTGGCCAATTAACTAATTGTAACAAAAATGTAATGTCTTCCTTGGAGCCCCCACTTCCTCAGTTTGTCCCCTCACTTGTCCTTGTTGATCTTGTCCCCACTGACAGGTCAGGATGTGCCTAGATTTCTAACTCTAATTAGACATAGTCCTAGAAGTCTCATCACATGACCTTCTGGTTCCAAGTGCCCTCTCTCCATGCATCCAACACAACCGTAAATGGATACCTGCCTTCCATTTACCAATCAGAAAGTGAACAGACTCTGAATTATCTGTCTGGATCGTTTTTGACTCTGTCAAACAGCCCTTTCTCTTCTCAAGTACAACCAAGTAATCAAAAGAAATTCCTTTTTAAAGCCGTAATTTTTAACACCCCTTTGATATTTCTCCTGAATCACTCACAGCAATGCCTTGGAGATTAGATGTTATTTCCTGGTGACACCAGGAAAATCCATGGTGACTGAAGAGTAAATGTGGGAATTCTCGAGCTCAGTTTTTGACCTTGGCCATTACTCTTCACAGGCGAAAGCAGAAGACAGGCATGTCTCCAGCTTCTGAGGCCAATTGGTAATTCTCACAGTAGGCTAGAATCCTGCATAAAAGACATCTGGGACGATTGTGGAAGAGTGTTGGGGCAGATTGTCCGATTGTTTTACCGTTATTCCATCTGCTATTGTCTCCCAGAAACAGCAGAACCAGATGTGCCAATTTACGCCTACCTGTTCTGCTCTTCGGTGTTGTGGCTGAGCCGTGACCACATCTATATACCTCTTCCCCATAGCCGTACATACCACCAACATCAGAAAGGTCAGAGTGAGGTCAAATGAGTGCACTAATATTGGAGGGGTTAACAACACCTATCAGGCACAGATTTAAAATTGACAACTAACCTAGCATCAATTTCCGCCTGCGATGGAGAATTCAAACTTTAATCATTTGTGTGTTTCCCAACTTCACTTTTGAAAAGCCTGCATCTAATTTTTAGACCAAGCCTTCTAATCC
This sequence comes from Pristis pectinata, assembly GCF_009764475.1. NCBI lineage: Eukaryota > Metazoa > Chordata > Chondrichthyes > Rhinopristiformes > Pristidae > Pristis > Pristis pectinata. The sequence continues at coordinate 144,917,365 of NC_067405.1, forward strand.
TAGATTCCAACAACCAACAGTGGTTGCCCTCCTGAGCTATAACCATTCTACTTCTAACACTGATTACCGTTACAGTATGAGCCTCCTAAATCACAACAAGATAATTCTATATTTGAGTTATGTGTCGTCTGCCCCTTCACCCGGAGTGCACTCATTGTGAAGAATTCTTTTCAGCTAATAATTATCAGTGTGCCTGGGCCACCTCTCCCAGAGAATGATTTTATTTTGCTTCAAATAGTGTGGACTACTAGCAAGTTTATACAATATAATTTCAGCAAGGTATTTCAGGGAGTGGACAATTGTGGGCTCGTATTTGGGGAAACTGCAGACAACCCTATTACCATGGAATACATAAGATCATGGATAAATTCTCTTAACTTCAAATATCCCTTAAGAGAAAATATGGAAAGAACAACAATTTAATATTTCTTTTTAATAGTAAAGTAAAATAAATAGGTAATTAAAAGATCTTAACACAACATACAGTGTTTTGTAGTAAACCTTATCTTCTCTCCATTTTTGCACTAGTTGACTTTTACTTTCTGGCACATATCACCTGACTTATCAAAATCTATGCTTCTTGACGCAGAGTGAAGCTAGTTTGAAAAGAGACAAGGAACAATTTACTGTGAAGATAAGGTAAATTAATTTCCCTTTTTATAAATCCCAATCTCACCTCCCTCTGTCATTCCATTCACCCTAAGTTGTCAGGATGCATGTCCGAAAACCAGTACAGTCTGAGCAGAAATTTCCCCAAACTAACTATTCGAAAGCAAGATATTACAAATGCTGGAAACACTCAGAAGGTCAGTCAGCATCTGTGGAGTGGAAACTTGCTAATATTTCAGATCGATGGCCTCTCATCATAACAGATTGGAGGAAAACTAAATAGGACAAATTTCACATCATAAGACAGTGATAATAAATCTGATTCTGAGAGAGGAAGGCAGGAAAAATGAAAGGAGAACATTCAGAGCTGAAACAGAATCATTACTGAAATTACTAAAATACCGTGTAATTTGAGGTAACGATTCTGCTCCTTCCATTGACATCTCTTTTGGACTGACCTGTTTTATTGCTTGTCCCATTACCACTCTCTTTTAATTTGCACTAACACCCCTTGTTGTCATTTACTCCCTCTTGCCTGTGCTTGCCTTACAGTCAGGCTGTGGAAGATCACTCTGGAATGCACCTCCAGATTGGTCCGGTCATTAAAAGCTCTCCTACAGCAGTAGAGACGGTGCTCTTATGGTGGTCACCTGGCTTTCCTTGTATGCACACTCCTCTCATTTTCTTGCAGTCTGGAATAAACTGAGGAGCCAATATAGAACAGAGAACAGTACAGCACAAGCTCTTCAGCCCCACGATATCTATACTGACCATGATGTCAAGTTACACTAAACCTATCTAACTGCACATGATCCATGACCCTACATCCCCTGCCCGTTCATGTGCCCATCTAAATGCCTCTTAAACACCACAATCATGTCCGTTTCCACCACTCTACCTGGCAACCCGTTCGAGGCACCTACCACTGTGTAAAAAAACACCCTGCACATCTTTAAACTTTCCCACTCTCACCTTAAACCTATGCCCTCTGGTATTTGACATTTCTGCCCTGGGAAAAAAGACCCTGACTATCTACCTCATAGTTTTATAAACCTCTATCAGGTCTCAGCAGTAAATGGGATAGGGGATCCACCACTGTCACCGTGGCTCAAATGTGGGATACAACAATTTAATGGATTGTGCAATTATTAGAAGCTGTTGGGTGAAGCCCCTTTTGATTCCTCTGGCATTCTGAATTGTTTGGCAGAGCCTTTGATGTGATTTGGATGTAATCTGTCACTCTCTGCCTCATGGGGTAGCCTGCTACCCCAACAAAGCTCCATATTCACAATGCCTGCAGCTCACCCACCAAGGAAAATAGGGAAATCTTCCCTATCCTTAAGCAGGGAGCCACTGTAATCTCTCAGATGCATTGGGGGGCATCACAGGGGAATCATTAGTAATATCTGTTTCCAGCCTAGAAGGAGGCAGAGACAAAAAAAAACAACACTATAACCTTGCCATGCTTAGCATGAGCCAAGAATAGTCTTGCAGTCACAGGACCTGAGGGTCTGAATTATAGGGAGAGGTTGGGTAGGCTAGGTACACGGATACGAAAGGTTGAGAGGGATATGGGCCAAATGCGGGCTAGCTTAGATGAGCACCTTGATCATCATAGATAGGTTGAGCCGAAAAGGGCCTGTTTCCATGCTGTACAACTCTATGACTCTGTGACAGCTTTGCCTGTGATCTGTATGATCACCACTGCGTCTCCACAGACACTGCTGCTGTAAGAAATCCACAGACACATTGTACTCTCCAAAACACTCTGGCCAGAGCCCTTCTCCCTCTCCTCTCACTGACACCTTGGCCTGGTGTCCAGGCCCTCTCTTCCATCTTACTGTCATGATGGAGACCCTGCAGAATGACCACCAAAGCTCCTTCTTTTTCAGGCAGGAGGGATCACCAGCTTAGCCACAGCATTCCGGGCAAACATAAAGATCAAAATTTCTGACCTGCCGAGAGTTTCCAGCATTTTGTTTCAGATTTCCAGCATCCACAGTTTTTTTAAAAATTGCTGCCTGACCTGCTTCGTCTTTTCCAGCACGTTCCATTTCCTTTTCCCTTATCAGACGCGCACGTCTAGCTTGCCAGGCCAGGATGCTGCCTGGATTAGAGGGCTTGAACTATAAGGACAGGTTGGACAAACTTAGGTTGTTCTCCTTAGAGCGTTGGAGGCTGAGGGGAGACCTGATAGAGGTTTTTAAAATTATGAGAGGTATAAATAGGATAGATAGAATTTTTTCCCCAGGGTAGAAATGTGTTACCAGGGGTAGTGGTGGAAGCAGGCAGTTTGGTGGAGTTTTAGATAGACACATGAATATGAAGGGGATGGAGGGAAATGGATGGTACACAAGAGGAGGACACTTAGTATAAATTGGCATCGATTGGCACAACATCATGGGACAAATGGCCTGACATGTGCTGTACTGTACTGTTCTATGTTCTATGTACCAATAACAACCCTTTCCACAGACCTAGAAGCTTAATGTGCTTCTAACTCTCCTCATTAGGCCATTTCGGCACATCCTACCACAGACACTTCCTCCACACTTCCTTCCCCCACTTTCCCTGCTACTGAAGACTAACTTTCATCCCTCCCTTTCCCAGTTCCGATGAAGGGTCACAAGCTTGAAACGTTGACAGTTTCTCCCTCCACAGATGCTGCCTGACCTGCTGAGTGTTTTCAGCATTTTCTATTTTTGTGCAGGTTTGAGATGTATGTTACCTCCTCCCTCAGTAAGCTTCCCTCAGTATCATCCCGTTGAACCAATTAAGATAATTAATCTTCAGCATAATTGCAAGTTATTTTGCTTACCCTACATCTTCCCTAAGAAATCTGTCTTGTGTCTGACCAGCAAATTACCCTCTTAATAACATGCCATTCCTTCATTCCTGATGAAAAATAATTGACTAAAATGCTTTCTCTAATTCTATCACCACAGATACTGCCTGTCCGGCTAAGTATTTCCAGCATTTTGAGTTTTTATTTCATATTTCATGTTTTACTTTGAACATAGCTTGCTGTTCTTTTCGTCAAGGCTAGGTTGAGATCCTGGTTGCCTAACAGCCGCGTATCTTCACCACGTGACCAGTAGCCAATGAGGATGCAGGCACACAACCAAGGACCACCTGGGATGGACCATAACTGTTGACTTTGGAAGTGATACTCAAATGCTGTACTGTATTTTCTTTAAAAATAAGAGGAAGCGGTTGAGGTGGGTACATTAACAACATTTAAAAGGTACTTGGACAGGTACATGGATAGGAAAGGTTTAGTGGGATATGGGCCAAAAGCGGGCAAATGGGACGAGCTTAGATCAGAATCTTGGTCAGCATGGACCAGATGGGCCAAAAGGCTGGTTTCCATGCTGGTTTCTGTGACTCTACTCTGTTCCATCTTTCCTTACAGGCAATTTTCTCTGAAAAAAAACTGACGAATTACCGCAAACGCTGGTGCTGTAGAATGGCCATTCTGACCTTACAGCACATCTCTGACATCAGTGTTGCATTGAAAGAAAACTCAAAAGAAGTGAAGGAACTGGAGAAGTCGGTATTCCTTGGAAGTTAGAAGAATGAGGGGTGACCTTATTGAAACATAAACGATTCCAAGGGGCCTTGACGGGGTAGTTGTTGAGATGTTTTCACTAGTGGGGGAGTCATGAACAAGGGGACAGAGTTTCAAAATAAGGGGCCGGTCATTTAAAACTGAGGTGGGTAGAAATTTCTTCGAGTGTAACAAACCTCTGGAATTCTCTGCCCCCAAGGGTGGTGGAGGCCAGATCATTAGATATAATAGAAACATAGAAAACTACAGCACGATACAGGCCCTTCAGCCCACAAAGTTGTGCCAAACATGTCCCTACCTTAGAAATGACTAGGCTTACCCATAGCCTTCTATTTTTCTCAGCTCCATGTACCTATCCAAAAGTCTCTTAAAAGACCCTATCACATCCGCCTCCACCACTGCCGGCAGCCCATTCCACACACTCACCACTCTCTGAGTAAAAAACTTACCCCTGACATCTCCCCTGTACCTACTCCCCAGCACCTTAATCCTATGTCCTCTTGTGGCAACCACTTCAGCCCTGGGAAAAAGCCTCTGACTATCCACATGATCAATGCCTCTTATCATCTTATACACCTCTATCGGGTCCCCCCTCATCCTCCGTCGCTCCAAGGAGAAAAGGCCGAGTTCCCTCAACCTGTTTTCATAAGGCATGCTCCCCAATCCAGGCAACATCCTTGTAAATCTCCTCTGCACCCTTTCTATGGCTTCCACATACAAATGGGCTCGTCTGGGATGTGGAGGTGTGGAGACCGGTAAGGTGGAGATAGATAAATATTTGAAAGATTGAGGAATTTAGGGTTATGGGGAACTGGCACAGAAGAGGCCGGCAGAGATCAGCCATGATCATATTGAATGGCAGGGCAGGCTTGAGGGGCCGAGTGGCCTCCTCCTGCCTCTAGTCTCTTGTGAGAACTTTTCTCGAAAGCGTCCTAAACGAGATCAGAAATGAATCAAAAGAATATTTTTAGAGAAAGGTAGAAAAGTTGTTTCCATGTAATAGTCACCTGCCATAAAATCCATCCGGAGGTGTGACTCTGAACTCCCAGGTGGAAAAGAAAACATTCCCCACACCGGATCTCAACAGTGGATACTTCATTGTTCAACCCCCTACCTGTAGTCAATTGCTCCAGTATTTTCCTTATCAAGTTTGTTGATTAGTTCCTCAACCTGAATGAGGTCCAATGGAATGTTGAATTGCTGGTGGAATAAGTTCCAGAAACAAACAGTAAGAGACACAGAACTCTTGCCTTTTCGATATATTTCTATAGTAGACCTAACGTGGAATCAGCACAACCAGTCACTGGTGGCATCGATATCCCCAGTGAGGAAATAGTTGTAACGCCTGCCCCTCCAGCCCATAATCTAGCAATATGATGGAGGTGGGGAGTGGGAAGGTTTGATGAGGTAGGTGAAAGGGTGTACCCTCAGACTGACTCATTCATGCCGTCCCCCTTCCATTCGGCCAGAGACTGAAATTCCCACCATATGATTCTACGATGTGTGTATTTTCAGCAGCATATTTACACAAGGACACCTCCCCATCCCCAACCTGTAAAGCTCTTCGGAAGTCAGAGACTGGCACGCTCATATTTCCTGCTTTGTCCATGTTTCGGAAGAAATCGGAGAGTCGGAGTTTACGCTTATCGAGGTAATCCTGCCGGAAAGCAATAGCACAACAGTCAGGGCCAACTTTAATGCCTTTGCCTATCAAATGTAAGTCCTGCTTTATTTTTTCTGAAAGTATTAGTAATGAGGAGTATTAGTAATAAGGCTAATGTTCTTGTACAAGAGGCTGGCCAGTGATTTGACCAGGTGGATGTGACCAATTTCCCACTCCAACACTGACAGAAATCCAGGAAGTGATAAATATGACCGTCATCTCCCAGAAAATTTGGGATTGTCCCACCATAATTACACCCTGCATCCAGTAAAACCCATTTGGTGACTTTGAGCATGGGCATCAGTCTTGATATGAACATAGAACAGTAGAGCACAAGAACAGGCCCTTTGGCCCACCATGATGCCAATCTAACTAATCCCATCTACGTGATCATGGCCTATATCCCTCCATTCCCTGCCTGTTCACGTGTCTGTCTAAACGCCTCTTAAACGTTGCTGTTGTATCTGCTTCCACCACCACCCCTGGCAGCACCTTCCAGGTACCCAGCACTCTCTGTTTAAAAAAACTTGCCTTGCTCATCTCCTTTAAACTTCCCCCCCCCCCCCCCCATCACCTTAAACCTATGCCCTCTAGTATTTGACCCTGGGAAAAAGACACCAACTATCTACGCTATCTGTGCCTCTTGTAATTTTATAAACTTTTATCAGGTCTCCCCTCAGCCTCCAGTGCTCTAGAGAAACCAATCCCAAGTTTGTCCAATCTCTCCATGTAGCTAGTACCCTCCAATCCAGGGGCGACATGCTGGTAAACCTCTTCTTCTCCCTTTCTAAAGCCTCCACGTCCAGTCGTATGGTGACCAGAACTGCACTCTATATTCCAAATGTGGCCTAATTAAAGTTTTATACAGCTACAATGTGACTTCCTGACATTTATAATAACGCCCTGATCTATGAAAGCAAGTATGCTGTGTGGTTTCTTACCTTACCCACCCTATCCACTTGTGTTGCCATTTTCAGAGAGCTATGGTATAAATAGCTAAATAAAGCTGGCAGTTCAGCTGTTGGCTAATATGTTTGCCTACCAAGTAACATGAGTACACATCAGCAGTGACTTATTGGTTGTGAAGCACTTTGGCACATCCTGAGAATATGAGATAACAACAGAAGATGCTGGAAGCGGTCAGGGAGCATCTGCGGAGAGAGAAACAGTATTTTAGGGTGAAGACCCTTCATCAGAACGAGGAAAGAGAAAACAAGTTAGTTTTAAACTGCAGAGAGAGGGGGGATGGCCAGGACAAAGGAAATATGTCTGATAGGGTGAAGCCAGGATGGCCCTGGGGATAAGTTGTTGATGCTTATCTGATTGATAGGTTAATGAAAGTTAGAGAGAGAAAACATGGATAAAGGCATGCAAAATGAGGGCAGTTAGAACAACAAAGAAATAAAAGCTGTGAAATGTGGACAGTTTGAACACAAAGGAACATAAAAGTTGTGAAGTGCAGGTCTGTAGGAAATATCCAAAGGGTGAGACCATGATATGGAGAGAGAAAAACTGTCAATATTAAGACTGATGACCTACAGCAGAACCCACCAGTTCTGATACAAAATGAAAAAAATAGTTACTAAAATCCGATATTGAATCCCAAAGGTTGTTATGTGCCTAGATGAAAGATGAGCTACTGTTCCTCAGGCTTACATTGAGCCTCATGTAACAGTGCAGGAGGCCACAGACAAGGTGAAAGTATGCAAGTTACTACACACAAGTTTTTCTTCACTTCTAAACTCAGTTTGGTTACACTGATATGACTGCATTCATAAAGGTTTACATTCATAGGCTTTCTTACCTGGATCACCTTCATTGGATCAAGTCGGTGTGTCCTCCCTCCAGACACAAAGCCACCAACCCCTCTAATTTCAATCTGAAACTGAGGACGATTATTAGTAATGCCTTTCAGCAGTTCCATGAAGTTTTCATTCACCAGTACGTTCTACAAATGAAGAAGAACTTTACACATAAAGCAAGAGAAAGTTTTTATGATGCGCAGCCATAAACACTCCCAAACATTATTCCACTTTCTCCCTTCAACTTTCCACTACCTGGAATAAAATAATTCACCTCATGGCTCAGATGATGTTGCAGGATCACTGATCAGATAGTTTACCTCCTTCCCTCTCCACAGATTCTGCCAGAGTCTTTCTATCATACACAGTGACGAGCAAGGTTCCTATATTCCATTTCTGCCCTCTCTAGGTATCCTTGCTTACTTATGAGCAGAATTGTGTTCAGTGCCATTGGTGTACAATTGGAGGAGAAATTGAGTAGTGTAGCGGTTAGCGTAATGCTATTACAGCGCCAGCGACATGGGTTCAATTCCCCCTGCTGTATGTAAGGAGTTTGTACGTTCTCCCCGTGACTGTGTGGGTTTCCTCTGGCTGCTCTGGTTCCCTCCTACATTCTAAAGACGTACGGGTTAGTAGGTTAACATGGCTGTAATTGGGCGACGTGGGCTCCTTGGGCAAGAAGGACCTGTTACTGTGCTGTATAAGTAAACTTTAAAAAAAAGTTTTAAAAATTTATTCTTGATCACTCATGCTAACCTCAAGTTCAGTGACGTCAGTTAAACCAAATGTTGGGAGCCGAGTATCACTTCTAATAGTAGCTCATCTTCTTGTCCAGTAGGGATCATAGAAGAATTTTCTTTTGTTAATACTTCTTTTGTTCTGGTGCTCTGTCCAATAGTCCAGAATCCGATTGATTTGCTTTTCCTTGTGGTTGTCAGACAGTGCACCCAAAATTGTTACCCTTTTGCTTTCATTGCCTTAACTCCTTTCTTATTATGTATTTTAACTATGAGTTTCTTCCTTAGTCAGAGTCATACTGCACAGTGAGTGCGCAGCAATCATCAACACCCACTTACACTCATCCTACACGGATCCCACTTTATATTTCCCCACACTTCCATCAATGCCAACTAATTGGTAATTGGTTCATTATTGTCACATGTACCAAGTTACAGTGAAAAGCTTTTGTATTGGTATTGGTATTGGTTTATTATAGTCACTTGTACCGAGGTACAGTGAAAAGCTTGTCTTACAAACCGATCGTACAGGTCAATTCATTACACAGTGCAGTTACATTGAGTCAGTACAGAGTGCATTGATGTAGTACAGGTAAAAACAATAACAGTACAGAGTAAAGTGTCACAGCCACAGAGAAAGTGCAGTGCAATAAGGTGCGAGGTCACGACAGGGTAGATCGTGAGGTCATAGTCCATCTCATTGTATAAGGGAACCGTTCAATAGTCTTATCACAGTGGGGTAGAAGCCGTCCTTAAGTCTGGTGGTACATGCCTTCAGGCTCCTGTATCTTCTACCCGATGGAAGAGGAGAGGAGAGAGAATGTCCCGGGTGGGTGGGGTCTTTGATTATACTGGCTGCTACGCCAAGACAACGAGAGGTAAAGACAGAATCCAAGGAGGGGAGGCTGGTGTCCGTGATGCGCTGGGCTGTGTCCACAACTCTCTGCAGTTTCTTGTGGTCCTGGACAGAGCAGTTGCCGTACCAAGCCATGATACATCCAGATAGGATGCTTTCTATGGTGCATCTGTAAAAGTTGGTGAGAGTTAAAGGGGACAAATCAAATTTCTTTAGCCTCCTGAGGAAGTAGAGGTGCTGGTGAGCTTTCTTGGCCGTGGCATCTACGTGATTTGACCAGGACAGGCTGTTGGTGATGTTCACTCCCAGGAACTTGAAGCTGTCAACCCCTCTCGACCTCAGCACCATTGATGTAGACAGGTGCATGTACACCACCCCCTTTCCTGAAGTCAATGACCAGCTCTTTAGTTTTGTTGACATTGAGAAAAAAGTTGTTGTCATGATACCATTCCACTAAGCTCTCTATCTCCTCCTGTACTCCGACTCATCGCTGTTTGAGATACGGCCTACAATGGTGGTATCATCTGCAAACTTGTAGATGGAGTTAGAGCTGAATCTGGCCACACAGTCATGAGTGTATAGGGAGTAGAGTAGAGGGCTGAGGACGCAGCCTTGTGGGGCACCAGTGTTGAGAATAATCATGCCGGAGGTATTGCTGCCTATCCTCATTGATTGCGGTCTGTTTGTTAGAAAGTCAAGGATCCAGTTACAGAGGGAGGTGTTGAGTCCTAGGTCTGAGTTTGGTGACAAGCTTGCTTGGAATTATTGTATTGAAGGCAGAGCTGTAGTCAATAAACAATAGTCTAACATAGGTGTCTTTACCGTTGTTTGCGTGTCATCCAGACAGATCATTCCAAACATAAGTACATCGAGGTAGTACAAAAGCAAAACATAACGGAATGCAGGATATAGTGTTACAGTTACAGAGAAAGTGCAGTGCAAGGGCCACGACGAGGTAAATTAAGAGATCAAGAGTTCATCTTTATCTTGTAAGAGGTCTGTTCTCATAACAGCGAGATAGAAGCTGTCCTTGTGCCTGGTGGTACGTGTTCTCAAGCTTTTGTATCTTCTGCCCGATGGGATGGGGAGAAGAGAGAATGACTGGGGTGGGAGGGGTCTTTGATTATGTTGGCTGCTTTCTTGAGGCAACGGGAAGTGTAGACAGAGTCAATGGAGGGGAGGCTGGTTTCTGTGAAAAACTAGGCTGCGTTCACAACTCTACAATTTCTTGCTGTCTTGGGCAGAGCAGTTGCCTTACCAAGCTGTGGTGCATCCAGATAGGATGCTTTCTATGGTGCATCTGTAAAAATTGGTGAGGGTCATTAGGGACATGCCAAATTTCCTTAACCTTCTGAGGAAGGAGAGACACTGCTGTGCTTTCTTGGCCATAGCATCTATGTAGCTGGACCAGGACAAATTGTTGGTGACATTTGTACCTTGGAACAACCTACCTACACACTAAGGACAATTCACAGTGTATGTCTTTGGCATGTGGGAAGAAACCAGAGCACAGAGAGCAAACCCATGCATTCACAAGGAGAATTCCATGCAGATAGCACAAGAAATCAGATTAAACCTGGGTCACTGGAGCTGTGAGGCAGCAGTTCTACAGGTGCACCACTGTGACTCTCCTGTAATGTTGTTACCTAGCATGGAATAAAGAAATCATATGGCCGTGTTTTTGGCCAAGCACCACACCACTGCCTGATTTTAGTGTTCACTGTTTATGGGTGTTCTCAAAAGACCTATTCACCCCATGTATACCAACTTGCTTGGTTAATCCCATCTATTACCAGTTCAATACCTTTCCCAAATAAAGAGTGAGACTCACTTGAATGCTGATCTTCTCCAGGTTTGTCTTTTCATTCTTCTGCATGACCTCTAAAAGACGGAGGGCACCCTCCACGGTTATAGGGTTGTTATTCAGCTGAAACAGCGAAGAAGAGTCAGTCAGAAGGGAGCCAAAATGATGTCAGACTACATCGGAACGTCAGAGTCAGGAGTGTGATTGATTGTGGTTGCTCTTATTTTTTTGTTCACCCTTCCTTTGATAGGTTTCTTTTCACTTTCCTTCCAATTTTCTCACCAGATTACAGGAAGGATGTGAAGGCTTTGCAGAGGGTACAGAAGAAGTTCACCAGTACATTGCTTGGATTGGAGATTATTAGCTGTAAGGAGAGGTAAGACAGACTCTAGGGCGTCGGAGGCTGAGGGGAGACCTGATAGAAGTTTATAAAACTATGAGAGGCATAGATAGGGTAGTTAGTCAGAGTCTGTTTCCCAGGGTGGAGATGTCACATACAGTATTAGAGGGCATAGGTTTAAGCTGAGAGGGGGAAGGTTTAAAGGAGATTCACGAGCCAAGTCTTTTACGCAGAGAGTGGTAGGTGATGCCAGGGGAAGGTAACTATTAAGAGGGATTTAGACAGGCATGCGAACATGCAGGGAATGGAGGGATACAGACCATGTGCAGGCAGATGGAATTAGTTTAGATTGGCATAATGGTCAGCACAGACATATTGGGCCGAAGGGCCTGTTCCTGCGCTATACTGTTCTATGTTCCTTTTCTTCCCCTCATTTCTCTTTTAAGATTCTCTTTAAATTCTACTTCTTTGTCCACGCTTTTGGACAGGCCCCCTAATATCTGTTCAGTGTTAACTTTTGTTTGATGACGTTCCTTCAAAGTATCAATGTTAAAGGAGTTATGTAAATGCAAGTTGTTGTTTTCTGGACTGGCAGCCAACCTTGCGCAAAGTGACACGTACATACAGGAACTTAACATTGTCGTTGACATCCAGTCCTTTACAGAGATTGGAAACGCCCTCATTGTTGATGTGGTTGGTGCTGAGGTTGAGCTCAAGTAGAGTGTTGTTGTACTTCAACGTCTCTCCTATGGCCAACGCGCCTTCATTTCCAAACCCATTACAGGAAAGATCGAGGACCTTCAAGGTGATGTTGATCTAAAGACAGAAGACACGCTGCAACTGTGTGGAAATGGCAAACTGAATTTAGTAGAATAATGATAATAATTACTGTGAGGTTACAAATACAACCATGGGTAAATTCACCTACGGCCAGCAACAGATTACTTCTTTGTGAGTCTCAGCCATAAGTCATTATCCACTCTGTTGAGGATATAGGCAGGAACAGGACACTTAGTGTTCCTTACTGTGCAATGACAAAACGGCACACTCTCTGTGTTGAAGCCTGCGCCATGGTGAATGGTCTTACAGAGTCACACAGCACAGAAACAGACCATTCTGCCCACTGGGATCACACCGACCATCAAGCACCCTTGTACACTAATCCATTTTTTAAATTGTCTCCACATTTCCATCAACATTCTTCGGATTCTACCACTCGTCTACACACTAGGGGCAATCTACACTACTGGCTGTGCCACTGAGCTGCCCTATAAAAGCATGGGTTTATTGACCCTGTCGTTACCTTTATACCTCACATGAGGAGAATAGCACAGAAGGAGGCATTCAGAGATTGTTAGATAAGCATATAGAGGAATTTGAGGGATATGGGGGAGGAAGGGGTTGGATAGTCATAGGTGTGGTTTGAAGGTCGGCACAACATGGTGGGCCGAAGGGCCTGTATTGTGCCGTATTGTTCTACGGTTGTAACTCATTGAGCCTCTGCTATATTGTGAAAAAACCGTCCAATTAGTGGTCTCCTGAAATCTTTCCTTTTCAGTTTATTATCCAGCTCCTACAACAGAGTCGGCAGAGGGCATTTCTTAGGTAGCTTGTAAAATCATGGTTTTACCCAATGCCAAGGGTTCCCTGCCTTCCAAGTTAAGTTAAACAGTCAGAATCTTTTTCCTGGGGTAGAAATGTCAAATACTTGAGGACATGTGTTTTAGGTGAGGGGGGTAAGTTTAAGGGAGATGTGTGGGGCAAGTGTTTAAAGACGTGTGAGAGCAGTAGGTGCCTGGACTGCACTGCCAGGGGTCGTGGTGGAGGCAGATACGATAAAGGTGTTTAAGAAGCTTTTAGATAGACACGTAAATATGCAGGGAATGGAGGGATATGGATCATCTGCTGGCAGAAGGGATTTAGTTTAATTTGTCATCGTGTTTGGCAAGACATTGTGGGCCGAAGGGTTTGTTCATGTGCTGTACTTTTCTATGTTCTATGTAAGTTAGAACACCCCCTCAGTTTCTGGACTCCACACATGCACTGGAGGCCAATCTGTGCTGGTGGGACCATTCCCAACCAGAAGGTTCTGCCTTCAGGAGAAGAATCAAAAGGCAAGATGAGCAAGCATTATCTGCACCGAGCGAAGGAGTTTCCGTTCTTACCCGTAATCCTGCGCTTAAAGCCACCGCCCCCTGTGTTTGGATTTGGTTCCAGCTCAGGTTCAATCTTTCCAAACTTTCATTGTTTGCTTCAAATAAGGAGAAAAAAAGGACACCGTAAATTGAGCAGGTAGATAAGAAGGCAAGTGGTATATTGGCCTTGGTTGCAAGGGGTTTTGAATACAGGAGCAAGGAGGTCTTGCTGCAGTTATACGGGGCTATGGCGATACCACACCCGGAACATTATGCCCAGTTTTGGTCTCCTTACTTAAGAAAGGATATGCCCGTAAAACTCCAATAATCCACTATCTGATTATTTGGAAATCCCGCTGGTATACACATGGCTCATTGCAGCCTTGGTCCCTGAGCTTCCCTGAAGCTCAGCAGAGTCCCAGTTCCCACTCTCCCTGGAGACTGACTGGAATCCCAGTTCCCACTCTCCCTTAAAATTCACTGGGACCCCAGTTCCCACTCTCCCTTGAACCTCACTGGGACCCCAGTTCCCACTCTCCCTTAAAATTCACTGGGACCCCAGTTCCCACTCTCCCTTGAAACTGACTGGGACCCCAGTTCCCACTCTCCCTTGAACCTCACTGGGACCCCAGTTCCCACTCTCCCTGGAGACTGACTGGGTCCCCAGTTCCCACTCTCCCTTGAACCTCACTGGGACCCCAGTTCCCACTCTCCCTGGAGACTGACCGGGTCCCCAGTTCCCACTCTCCCTTGAACCTCACTGGGATCCCAGTTCCCATGCTCCATTGAACCTCACTTGAGGCCCTTGGAAAATGTATTATGTTACTGCCTAACAATGAAAAAAAATGAATTAAAAGTTTGACAAGGTTTGTATCCACTCGAGTTCGGAAAAAATGAGAGGGGATCATTTTGAAATGTACAATGTTGTGACAGGGCTCAACAGATTGGATGTGAGGAGGATGTTTCCCCTGTCTGGGGGATCCAGAATGAGGGGTCACAGACTCAGGGCAAGAGATCCAGGGCTGAGATGAGGGAGGATGGGGTGTGGAGGGGGTTAGACTACTGAGTGCATTGTTGAAGAAAGGAACATGTGTACACGGACCTCTGTCTCTTATCTACAGGAAAAAGTCTGTATTGCATAGACAGACAAAGCCAAGTGAAGAAATGATAACTAGAAATTTAATGCTCACCTAACATGTGTCCCAAGAATTCTGCTCCTTTATTTCCAAACTCATTGTAACTAAGATCCAGCTCGGAAATTCTGAAATTCGACTGCAGGTGCAAATTTGAACAAAATAACTAAAAATACATTTTTGAATCTTTCATCAAATTTACAAAGCAGTTGTCAACTGTGTTTCCCCGAGCTTAATAACTGTGATGAGCAGGAACTCGGTAAGAAGAGCAGTGTGAGTAACGTTGTTACCCCTCACTGTGGTTCCCCCCAATGTGGAAGTCAGCCTCCAGCCCTGGGAAACAGATGACTTCACCGAAGATGTCATGGGCTCTGGGTCCTGACAGTTCTCCAGGCATAACGTAGAAAATCTGTTTACAAGAGCTAGGTGCCCACTATCCACAACCCAATGAAGCCAGCAGAGGTATGATGCAGGTGCCAGAGATATCCTATTCATAAAAAAATACCAGCAACGACAACAAAAGCCATTTGGCATTGACAATCTGCAAGCTCATTCCATTTTCAAGCACGGTACCAGCCAACTGTCTTTCAGCCTTCAAAAGGAACTGGTTATTAGTCACGCACAATATCCCTTGTGGTCCCAGCACTGGAAGAGTCATTGTGTGCCCTGGAGTGTTTGCCATAGTGGTTAGAGCACCGGTCCTGTAAACCAGGGGTGGCGAGTTCGATCCTCGCTGGGGCCTCCCGACGTTTTGGGGCAGGCACGGTAGTGTAGCGGTTAGCGTAACGCTTTACAGCGCCAGCGACCCGGGTTCAATTCCGGCCGCTGTCTGTAAGGAGTTTGTACGTTCTCCCCATGACTGCGTGGGTTTCCTCCGGGTGCTCTGGTTTCCTCCCACATTCCAAAGGCATATGGGTTAGGAAGTTGTGGGCATGTTCTGTTGGCGCCGGAAGTGTGGGGACACTTGTGGGCTGCCCCCAGAATGCTCTACGCAAAAGTGTGTTTCGACGTACCTGTGACTAATAAAGATATCTTATTGCTGGAAGCTTCAAATGCCATCCCAAAACCAACCTATATTTTTGACCAGAGCATCCCATCCCAGGTGCTGATAAAGCTCATCTGGCTGCTGTCTTGTTGCGGAAGTTACATTATATGCGCGGAACACTCACGAAGGGAAAAGGGCGGGTTATCACATAATCTGTATCGCAAACAATATAAAGCATTTTGCACTCGATTCTTCATCCAACTAGGGCCTATGATAGAGAAACATGCAATGAACTCACCAAAAAAAAAACCCTGTTGGAAATAGTTTTCCAAAAGTTTTCCTCTTTACTTACTGATAAAACGTCATCAAAAAATGCAGCATCACTGTTAATCAATTTGTTTCCTGAAAGTGGAAAATAAAATGAAATGAAATAAAATAAAAGTTGTATAAGTTACCCTGGGGTATAATCCTGTGAGTGACTTCTTGTCATGGATTTAGCGGGATGAACACTGGCTTTTCCAATTTCAGGTAACCCTTACCTCCTGCATTCGCCTCCCTCTCTCCTTCTGATCCATCTCTCGTCCTCCCATTTTTCTTCCCGTTCCCGTACCCCCCAGCCCCCCCATCACCCATCTTTTGTCTCCCTCCCTCTCTTGGTTTGTCTGCCTACTACCCACAAACCTCACCCACCAGACCCCTTCCCCCAGCTGTTAACATCTGCCATGCACCTCTCCCCTAATGGTTCCCAATATCACCTTCCTTACTTATCAGATTCCAGCACTGGTAGCCCGTTTATCACCACCCCACCTTCACCCTCCTCTCCCCCCACCTGGCCCCCTCTTCTCTTTTTTCCCCTCGACTGCTTCCATCTATCGCAACACCTGCCTCTGTCTCCCAACTCCACCCCTCCCATTCCCCCCTCTGCCCCTCATCCTTCACCCCTCCTCGGTCCACCAATCACCTACTGGCCCCCGCCTCACCGCTCCCCCCCCAATCCTCTTTACACTGGCTATCTTCCCTCTCCACTCTCAGTCCTGATGCAGGGCCTCGACCTAAAGCATCGGCAATTCCTCCCCCCCCCCCACCCCACAGATGCTGTTCGACCTGCTGAGTTCCTCCAGCTGTTTGTATTTTGCATTGATTTAGTTGTCTGAAGACGTAATAACACACAAATGGTAACCATGGAGAAAAGGCACGGAGAGAAAGACCAATTGGATAGCTCTTCATCACCTCAATGCACTGAATGTTCTCCCTTTTGTGCTGTGTCATCTCCCCGTTTATTAATACAGTTGCTTTCTCATTCATTTGCAGTTAGGGATGGAATTATAGAATTTAGTGCCCATCACCAATTGGCTTTGAGTTGGGTCATTTCAGAGGGCAGTGAACCATATCATTGTGAGTCTGGAGTCACATTCTGGACAGCAGATTATTTCCTTGCAAGACATTGGTGAACCAGAAGGTGTCTGAAGAAAATCCAGCAGTTTCTCAGTTACCTTTCAGTTCCAGTTTTATTTCTATTAACAGAATATAGTTATTATTGGTTTATTATTATTGTACCATGTACCAAGGTGTTTTGTTTTGCATGACTTTGTTTTGCATGCTATCCACACAGATCATTTCATCACATCAGTACATCGAGGTAGTACAAGGGAAAACAGTAACAGAATGCAGAATAAAGTGTTACAGTTACAGAGAGAGTACAGTGCAAGTAGGCAATAAGGTGCAAGGCCATAACGAGGTAGATTGTGAGGTCAAGAGAAAATCTCATTGTACTAGGGGACCATTCACTAGTCTTATAACAGCGGGAAGCTATCCTTGAGCCTGGTGATACGTACTTTCAGGTTTTTGTATCTTCTACCTGATGGGAGGGGGGAGAAGAGAGAATCAGTTGTGTTGGGATTTGTACTCATGCTTTTGGGCTGCTGATCCAGTAACATAACCATTACATAACCATGAGTGTTAGTATCAGCACTGATGTATCTTTAAAAACCCAGCTATAGTAAGAAGTGCACCCAGGCATCTGTCCACCTTGCTGGCATCAACAGGTCAATTAAGTTGGCTTAGAGTTTACTATTATAACGGGTCTGGACTCCCTGATGGGACCCTCATCCTCGAATCCCAGGTCTGGCATTCTCAGTCAAGGTTGGTGCACAAGGAACTTTGTCCCAAATTTCAGCCAAGAGTCACATTTGGATTGGACAAAGGGGTCAGCCAAAGTGGTACCCTCTTCTGAAAATTCCAGCCAAGGCTGAGACCTGTATTCTGTCCTACCTCTGCATAGAAGTCCTGGAGAAGGAGCACCCTGGATGTTGTTAAGAACCTTGAGTCTGTGCAATGGGAGCCCAGCATAAATGGCAGACGGAGTCCACCACCTCTTATCCCCACCCATTCGCCCATCACCCACATCCTGCCCCAGCTGTGGCGGAGTCTGCATCAGCCATCTCAAAACCCACAGAACCAGAGTGGTCAACTCTGAGGGTCTGCCTAAGTAGTAACAAGGAGTGAGTCCCTGCTGACGAGCAATAGGGGAGTTGCCAAACCAATGGGGTTATTCAGGAGAGTCCAGGAATTGAAGAAAGGCACGTCTGTGAACTACAGGAAAGGAGAAAAAAAAGTTATAAGACTGCAAGAGAGAAGTTGCGAGATCCTTCTGACTTTAATTTGAATGCCTTCACTTACTGGCCGTGGAGAAGCAGAAGTGAGTTCTCCCGAGATGACAGGTCGGGCAGACTATGCATGGAACCTGTAGGTGGCGGTGTTTCCCTGCGCCTGCTGCCTTTGTGCTTGGTGGTAGAGACTGTGGTTTGGAAGATGCTGTTGGGAGTAGCCTGGGTAAATACTGTAACTGCAGGACAGTACACACTGCACCCACTGTGCACTGGTGCAGGAGGAATACTTAGAGTCGCTGATGGGTTGCCAGTCAAACGGACTACCTTGTCCCCGATGATGTCAAGCTTCTTGAGCTTAGTGCTCCACTTATCTAGGCAAGTGGAGAGTATTTCATCACACTCCTGACTTGTAGCCTTGGTATTTATGTGGCTGGTCTGATTGAGTTTCTGATCGATGATCCCATCCAGGATATTGACGGTGGCAGACCTAGCGATGGTAATGCCATTGAATGTCAAAGGTTGGTGGTTATTGGAGACAGACATTGTCTGGCATGAACATTCCTTGCCACTTAGCAGCCCATGCCTGAATGTTGCCTAGGTGTGCTGCATGCAAATACGGAATACTTCATTTGCTGACAGGCTTTGAATGGAATTGAACATTATTCACTCATCAAAGAGCATCCCTACTTCAGACCTCACAATGGAAGGGATGTCTTGATGAAGCAACTGAAGATGGTTTGGCCCAGGACACTGCCCTGAGGAG
The DNA here is from genome assembly GCF_009764475.1 of Pristis pectinata. Taxonomy (NCBI): domain Eukaryota; kingdom Metazoa; phylum Chordata; class Chondrichthyes; order Rhinopristiformes; family Pristidae; genus Pristis; species Pristis pectinata. Next base: position 144,936,369 of record NC_067405.1, read on the forward strand.
CCTCTGCAGTGATGTCGTGTGGCTGGGATGATCGACCCCCCCAACAACCACAGCCACCTTCCTATGGCATTACCATTGCCACATCTGCCACCGTCTACCAGGTGTGACTCTAAACACTGAAGTGCTTTCCCCTTGATGCTCACTGACCAAGTTTACCAGGGCTCCTTGATGCCACACTTGGTCAAATGGTGCCTTTATGTTAGGGGCAGTCACACTCTCCTCACCTCTTGAATTCAACTCTTTGGTCCATGTTTGGACCAAGGCTGTGATGAGATCTGCAGCCAAGCGGTGCTGGTGAACAAGTCTGGGTATGGGTATGTTTGTACATGTACAAAATGTGCTTGAATTTCAATTGGTCAGTGGCGATCCCGCTCGCTTTCCAATTATCCTGGGAAGGTGAGGATGGGTGACTAATAGCAGAGGTGTGTGTGTGTGTGTGTGTGTGTGTGTGTGTGTGTGTGTGTGTGTGTGTGTGTGTGTGTGTGTGTGTGTGTGTGTGTGTGAGTGTGTGTGCGCGCGCGTGTGTGTGTGTGTGTGGGGGGGGGGTGGGAATGGGGGGGTTGGTAACAGATGAAGCTGGTAGATCATCTCAGGAAACATGTTAGGATATGTTCGACCAGAGCTGGTAACCTCAAGCTTTGGAGCTCCTGTTACCCTCAGAATTGGAATTGGTTTATTATTGTCACATGTACTGAGGTACAGTGAAAAACTTGCCTTGCATACTGTTCATACAGATCAATTCATTACACAGTGCGTCGAGGTAGTACAAGGAAAAACAATAACAGAATGCAGAATATAGTGTAACTGCTACAGAGAAAGTGCAGTGCAGGCAGACAGATAATAAGGTGCAAGATCATAACAAGGTAGATTGTGAGGTCAAGAGTCCATCTTATCGTCCTAGGGGACCATTCAATAGTCTTAGTGGGATAGAAGCTGTCCTTGAGCCTGGTGGTACGTGCTTTTAGGCTTTTGTATCTTCTGCCCGATGGGAGGGGGGAGAAGAGAGAATGTCCGGGGTGGGTGGGGTCTTTGATTATGCTGGCTGCTTTACCGAGGCAGCAAGAAGTAGAGACAGAGCGCATGGAGTATAGACAGAGTCTATTGTTGGTCTTTGGTCCAGTTATCCCTTGTCAGTTATACATGGTCATTGTTGGAAGAGCAAAAAGGGAGGGTTTGCTCTGAAAAAGACATCAGCAATGACAGATCTAACTGGTAAGTAGTAATGTTGGGCACGAAATCCCCGGTAGGTTTGGAAGCAACCACATTACAGACAGGTCTGCTGGCTTCTCCAAGACTTTCAGTGTCTGTGACCCTAACCATTTCTACTTTCCCAAACTCCAAAGCTCTGCCTAAACAGCCATCAGTGGTCAGTATAGTAAGTAAGAAAGGTTCCTGAATGTAGGAATACAGCACTTACCTGCTAGTTTGATGCACTTGAGGGAGATGTTCAGTGGAAGCATTCTGCACAACACTTCTGCTCCCTGTGTTCGCAGCTCATTGTTGGACAAGTTCTGTAACGGCAGGAATTAATGTAGCATAGTGTGAGAGTACAGGAGGGAGAAATCGCTTGTAACAGGAAAAACATTGACTTTGTAAGGTTGGGTAATGCAGTGTCTTACATCTTTTCCAATGGAGTCAATGAAAGCAAAAGATTTATGTAGTATCCTTCATGACCACAGGAGGTCCCAAAACATTTTGCAGCTAATGAAGTCCTTCTGAATTTTAAGCACTGTAGGAAGTGCAACAGTCAATTTGCACACTCTCAACAACAGCAATGTCGTAATGATCAGTTAAGGGAAGGAAAATGAGTGATAAATATTGATTGACTCTTTGGAGATAACCCTCCTGCTTTCTAACAGTGCCTTGGGATTTTTTATGTCCGGCTGAGACAACAGGCAGGGGCTTGGTTTAACACGGAGACACAAGAGACTGCAAACGCTGGAATTTGGAGCAAGAAACAATCTACAGGAGGAACTGAGCGGGTCGAGCAGCATCTGTGGGAGGAAAGGAATTTGTCGACGTTTCAGGTCGAAACCCGGCATCTCCCGAACCGTCGACAATTCCTTTCCTCTCACAGATGCTGCTCGACCCACTGAGTTCCTCCAGCAGATGGTTTGTTGCTTGGTTTAACATGGTTTCCAACAGTGCAGCAGTCGTGCAGTAGTGCACATCAATGTCAGTCTAGACTTTGGGGGTGGGGGGGGGGTGGGGTGTTACTGTTGTTCATTAAGGTTAGTAACAAGGATAACAAAGCAGCCTTTACTGTAGGCGACCAACACTCAGTTCTCAGCAGTGGCTGGTACAACAATGTATTAAAGGTCATACCCACATGCTACACACAATTCTTAAAGGGACACCCACAGTCATAAACACTGCAGGCTTTGCCCTTCAACCCTCTGATTCAGGAGTGCTATCACTGGGCTTGATTACACCGCACCCAAATCATTATCACACAAGGTCAAAACCTACATCAAACACAGGCCTTCAACAAATGTACACATGGACTTTGAAGTGAGAATATATGCCTAGACAAATTAACATGAGATTGTTGCCATGACTTGAGACACGGTTGAAGGATGGGCAGGATTGGCAACTCAGTACCCCAGGGTATGGAACTTTCAGGTGAGACAGAGGGGGAAGTAAAAAGGCAAGAAGTATGCACTGTTAGTCAAAGACTGCAGTATTGAGGGAAGACAGCCCAGAAGACTCCTCAAGCAAGGCCATCAGGGTAGATATTAGAACTTATATTCTAATAAAGTCCCTCTAATGAAGAGGGATGCATTACAGATCTCCCAACTGTCAGCAGGAGCTTGAGGAACAGATATCAACAAAAATAGGGTTATTGTACTTGGGGATTTCAATTTTGCAAATATTAATTGGGATTGTCTTAGTGTTAAAGATTCAGAAGGGACGGGATTACTGAGGTGTGTCCACGAGAGCTTTTTGACACAGTATGTAGATTGACCGACGAGGGAAGGGACATTACTGGACCTTATCTTGGGGAAGGTAGCTGGTCAAGTGGAGGGAGTGTCAGTAGGGGAACCTTTTGGAGATAGTGACCATAGCTCCATATATTTTAAAGTGGTGATGGGAAAGGATAGGGATAGACCAGTAACAAAGGTCTTAAATTGGGGGAAGGCCAATTTCATTAACACAAGGAAGGACCTGGCAAAGGTAGATTGGGAGCATCTACTTACAGGCAAGTCTACCTCTAAAGTCACAGAGTCATAGAGCACTACAGCACAGAAATAGGACCTTTGACCATCTAGACTCTTGTGAATGACTTGGACGTGAACGTGGGTGGCATGGTCAGTAAGTTTGCGGATGACACAAAGATTGGCAGAGTTGTTGACAGTGGGGAAGGATAGTCTTAGGCTGCAGAGATATCAATGTTTTAGTGAAATGGGCTGCAAAATAGTGGAATTTATTCCAGACAAATGCGAGGTAATGCAGTTTGGGAACACTAATGAGGCTAGGACATACACAATAGTAGGATCTTAGGGAGTACTGAGGAAGAGAGGGACCTTGGAGTACAAGTCCAAAGAGCCAAAGATCCTTGAAGGTAGCAACACAAGTAGACAAGTGGTCAGGAAGGCATTCAGTATACTGGCCTTCACTATTCAGGGCAATGGATACAGAAGTAGGGAGGTTATGCTCCAACTTTATAAAGCCTTGGTCAGACGTCAGCTGGAGGACTGCGAGCAGCTCTGGTCACCACACTGTAGGAAGGATGTGATAGCACTGGAGTGGATGCAGAGGAGGTTCACCAGGATGTTGCCTGGAATGGAGCAGCTATGAGGAGAGACTGGAGAGGCTGGGTCTGTTGTCCCTGGAGCGGAGGAGGTTTAGAAGCAACGTGATTGAGGTCTTTAAAATTATGAGCGGCATAGGTAGGGTAGACTGCAGGAAAATTTTCACATTGATACGGCAGATAAAACCGGAGGACATAGATTTAGGGTAAGGGGGAAGAGATTCAGAGGAGATATGAGGGAACCTTCTTTGCCCAGAGAGTGGTAAGCATCTAGAATGCACTGCCTGAGAGAGTGGTTCAAGCTGGGTTGTCGACAGCATTTAAGAAGTGTCTAGATGTGCACTTGAATCACTTGGCATAGAGAGAAATGACCAAGTGCTGGGCAATAGGATTAATACAGAAGGGTACAGACTAGAAGGGCCGAATGGTCTGTTTTCTGTGCTGTAGTGTTCTATGGTTCTATGGTTCTATGGGTGCCTGCTGGTTAGCATGGACAAGTTGGACCGTATGTCCTGTTTCCATGCTGGATGATTCTATGATTCTAAGTAGAGTGCTCAGTTGGTGACCCACAAAGTGGGAGGTTGGGGATAACCAACTGCCAGAGGCTTTCAGCATGGATCATTGCAGTAAAACGACCTGCACGGTTCTCAATGACAACTGCGGAGATATCACAGGTCTTGCATCATTGCTTTGCTGATCGCTGGGAACTGAGTCTCCCTTAAAGGGCACTCTTTGTGGCAGCTAACATGTGGCAGAATAAAAGGTGCTGCAGAAGGGACGGAGAACTGGATGGGGAGAAGGGGAGGGGAACGCCACATACTCTGGGTATCCCCCATGCCAGAGTCCGCCGCACTGGATCTCCCTGTCATGAGCGATCCAGTACAACAGGCTTATAAAGGGTCCAGTGATTGCACTGAGAAATATAATATATAGTAGTTGTGATCATTGTCAGTGATGCTTGTAGACAGAAGAATGGGTCTAGCAACAGGTTTGGGGAAAACACCGTTTTCATGGGGACTCTTTAATTAGACTTGCTTTCCCAACTTGCTGAGGACTTCCTTTTTGCTTCACTGTGAGTGATAAACACAGGTGATAGGTCACGCCTTTACCAGTGAATTTCTGTCACGTGAGTGCTGTGATGTAATCAGATGAATGCCTGACACCAGACGAACATCAGGGTGAATTGCTCTCAGAACTGCCCAGGCTAGTTTTCAAATAGTCGCTAATCAACATAACATGCATGTAGAAATCGGCCACAATTAACATGTGCAAATGGATCCATTTCCTAGGCAACACTTCCTCACATACTTACATGCACACACACACACACACACACACACACACACACACACACACACACACACACACACACACACACGTGTAAATATGCACATAATGAAACACACATAGACTACCAAAGATCTGGCATCTTACTGCAGCCTAGTATAGGCCAATGGCATTCAGTTACACTGTGAGACCCTGGCTTGACAAACTCAACCTGAGGGTGCACCTCACTCTCTGCCATGCGTACAACAAAATACGAAAATATATTTCATGGGAAGAGTAACGATCATGTGTATTGGTGGAATTACTTTCACCAGGTCTGGATAAAGAGTCTCCAAATAAATTTAGATTTGTGATTATTCCCGTGTGTCTTTAGTACTTTGGAAGGAGATGTAATGGAGTGTTGCAAGCCAAAGTAATTCCACCTTGGAAAGATTACAAATATGGAAAAAGTAGTTGCCCAGATTACATTACAATTTACACAGCTTACTCTCCACTGCAGTTTAACCCCAGGCACACAACTTTTTTCATTTAGTTCTAATTTAATCAGTATCTCTGTTATCTTTGCTTTGATATTTTCAGTATTAACCTGTTGTTCTGTTCCAAAGTAGAAACAGAAGAAGCTGGAAACACTCAGCCAGTTCGGGAGCTTCACGAGGGCACGGAACAATACTGTCCTCTGGGCAGAACTAGGTGTATTCATCGTAATTTTTTTTTCGACCTATCCGATTTCACCAGATTCAATTTGTACATCAGCATTAAGCACCCACATTTATTCATTTATAGAGAAAACAGAACAAAAAATAATCAGAGGCGTTGTATCAAATCCAGACAAGGGCCCCAAGGGCAAATACACAAGCTCCTATTGTACTTGGCTAAGCATTTTGCCCGGAAAATTGAAAAGGCTGCAGATGCTGAAAATCTGAATAACAATGCTGGAAGCACTCAACAGGTCAGGCAGCGTCTGGGGAAAGAGAAACAGTTTCAGGTCCCAGATGCTTTGCCAGAATGGTTCTGATGAAGACATTCTGCACTCATTACCGAGAGAAGGGTGGGTTTAGCACAGTGTGGGTTAGTCACATTTACCATGTAAGATAGTGGATTCTTGTTACACTTGCAACTGATTTGAAAAGCTGGAGGCAGCACTTCTTTCACTAACACTCTTCACGTATCTGCTGGAGAAACTCAGTGGGTCGAACAGCATCTGTGGGGGAAAGGAATTGTTGACGTTTCGGGTCGAAACCCTGCATCAAGCCCCGATGCAGCGTGTTGACTTGAAACATCGACAATTCCTTTCCTCCCACAGATGCTGCTCGACCCGCTGAGTTTCTCCAGTGGATTGTTTGTTGCTCCAGATTCAAGCGTCTGCAGTCCCTTGTGTCTCCTCTCCACTTATCGTTGGCCAAAGGCTCCTCTTAAAAAGCTGCAGAAATCCATACCTGCCTACTTACTAATCCTCATCTATAGGTTTTAAATTGAGCAGGCACGGTAGTGTAACGGTTAGCGTAACGCTATTACAGCGCCAGCGACCTGGGTTCAATTCCGGCCGCTGTCTGTAAGGAGTTTTGTACGTTCTCCCCGTGTCTGCGTGGGTTTCCTCCGGGTGCTCCGGTTTCCTCCCACATTCCAAAGACGTACGGATTAGGAAGTTGTGGGCATGCTATGTTGGCGCCCGAAACGTGGCGACACTTGTGGGCTGCCCCCAAAACACTCTACGCAAAGATGCATTTCACTGTGTGTTTCGATGCACGTGTGACTAATAAAGAAATAGAACATAGAACATAGAACAATTACAGCACAATTCAGGCCCTTCGGCCCACAAAGCTGTGCCGAACATGTCCCTACCCTAGAAATTACTAGGCTTACCCATAGCCCTCTATTTTACTCAGCTCCATGTACCTATCTAACAGTCTCTTGAAAGACCCTTTCGTATCCGCCTCCACCACCGTTTCCGGCAGCCCATTCCACACACTCACCACTCTCTGAGTGAAAAACTTACCCCTGACATCTCCTCTATATCTACTCCCCAGCACCTTAAACCTATGTCATCTTGTGGCCACCAATTCAGCCCTGGGGAAAAGCCTCTGACCATCTACCCTATCAATACCTCTCATCATCTTATACACCTCTATCGGGTCCCCCCTCATCCTCCGTCTCTCCAAGGAGAAAAGGCCGAGTTCCCTCAACCTGCTTTCATAAGGCATGCTCCGCATTCCAGGCAGCATCCTTGTAAATCTCCTCTGCACCCTCTCTATGGTTTCCACATCCTTCCTGTAGTGAGGCGACCAGAACTGAGCACAATACTCCAAGTGGGATCTGACCAGGGACCTATATAGCTGCAACAATACCTCTTGGCTCCTAAATTCAATTCCCTGATTGATGAAGGACAATACACCATATGCCTTCTTAACCACAGAGTCAACCTGCGCAGCCACCTTGAGCGTCCTATGGACTCGGATCCCAAGATCCCCCTGATCCTCCACACTGCCGAGTCCTACCATTAAGACTATATTCCGCCAACATATTTGACCTACCAAAATGAACCACTTCACACTTATCTGGGTTGAACTGCATCTGCCACTTCTCAGCCCAACTCTGCATCCTATCTATGTCCCTCTGTAACCTCTGACAGCCCTCCAAACTATCCACAACACCCCCAACCTTCGTGTCATCTGCAAAAAAAGTCTTATCTTATCTTATGAAAATGGCAGCTCCAACTCAGTTGTTTCCACTGATATTTGGAGATAGCATAAGATCTTCCTAATAAAGATTTTCTTGTAAGATTTTTCTTCTCATGACTTCCCAGTGAAAGCAACTCCATCTGATGTTTTATAATCACACTGCTTAAAGGCTTTTTTAGAACAAAGAAAAATAATACAGTTTATCACATAGATGACCTTTTGGCCCATCTTGTCTGTGCTGGTTCAAAAACCACCCATACTAACCCCATCTTCCAGCACTGGGTCCATAGCTCTGCCGGTTATAGTTCTTTAAGTACACATCCACGTCTAAAAGTGCAGGGGGTTTCTGCCTCGCCCACTCTCTCAGGCAGTGAGTTCAAGACTTTCAGTACCCTCTGGTTGAAAAATATATTTCCCCCATCTTCATTCTAATCCTACCAAATTCTTTAAATCTTTGCCCTTTGCTCCTTCGGCTAAAGGAATTGTCCTTCCCATTGCCTCTGTCTCAGCCCCTCATAATTTTGTACTCCTCATAGAGACATACAGCATAGAAATAGGCCTCTCCTTAATAAAGCAACCACTTATTAACCCGCCCCAAAGAACCCCTTGTGAACCACTGATCGATCACCCCTGGAGAACCCCTTGTGAACCACTGGTCGATCAGCTCTGGTGAATCTCTCAGGAACCACTGACTGAGCAGCCCTGGAGAATCCCTTGTGAACCACTGATTGACCAGCCCAGATGAATCTCTCGTGAACCACTAATCAACCAGCCCTGGTGAACCTCTTGTGAACCACTAATCGACCAGCCCTGGTACCCTTAAGGATCTGCAGACACTTACTCCAAGGCTGGACAGGTCATGCCGAGGAAGTGTTCTTACCAGAGTCTGGATGAAGCAGTTCTCGGCTAACATTTCCATCAGGTACTGCACTCCTTCAGTATCGATCCCATCGTATTCCAGGTCCAGTATAGTCACTGTTGTGTTGGTCTGCAGGAAACCAAAGGTTGTGTTTACTCTGTCTCTCCTCTCTCTGCCTCTCTTTTTCTAGAGTACCTCTCCCAGTGTCACGGTAATCAGACTTTCTGCTTTGGACTTTGAAGGCCTTTCCTGCGTGGGTAAGTACGTGGCGTTAAACAAAGGTTAGTGGCTGGACATGGGCCTCCCCAGTGTCGTCCTGATCGGCTGTAACCCCTCCAGCACCATCTGTTCATGCACGTTCCTAACTGCTGGTGAACTTCGGCACCTGTTCAGATGGGTGACGTGGGAAACGGAATGCAGACAGGGACAGGCCCTTCGGCCCACGATGTCTGTGCTGACCATGATGCCAAATAAAACTAATCTGCACATGATCCATATCCCTCCATTCCCTGCATGTTCATGTGTCCGTCTAAATGGCTCTTAAATGCCACTATTCCACCACCACCCCTGGCAGCCTGTTCCAGGCACCCACCGCGCTCTGTGTAAAAAAACTAGCCCCGCACATCTCCCTTAAACCTTTCCCCTCTCACCTTCAACCTATACCTTCTGGTATTTGAGACTTCCAACCTGGGAAATCTATCAGGTCTATCTAACTTATCAGGTCTCCCCTCAGCCTCTGATTCTCCAGAAAATACAATTCAAGTCTGTCTAACCTCTCCTTATAGTTAATACTTTCCAATACAAGCAGCGTCCTGGTGAACCTCCTCTTCACCCCCTCCAAAGGCTCCACATCTTTCCTATAATGAGGTGACCAGAACTGCACACAATACTCCAAGTGCAGGCTAACCAAAGTTTTATATAGCTGCAAAATGACTTCTTGGCTCTTATACTCAATGCCCCAACCAATGAAGGCAAGCATGCCGTATGCCTTCTTTGCAAAAGGTCATCGACCTCAATCATTAACTCTATTTCTCTCTGTCTAACCCTCTGAGCATTTCTGTCATTTTCAGATCTATTTCCAATTTCCTGCATCTGTTGTATTTAGCTTCTGGTGATGTGAGGAATTTCACAAGTGAAATCCATCCTTTAAGGACCCCAGTGTTCTTATCCTGCATGGGTCCACTAGCCCATACTTCTCTAAACCACAGACCCCACCCCACATGGGCCCCATCTCATCCCTGTCTCATTCAAATCCCCTGTCTCTCAATACCTCTCTCTCCCGCTAAAGGGTGTCACGCTGTGCTTGGGCTCAGGCTAGATGTGGATGAACGTTGTGGTGGGTGATGGCACATAACTGGTGAGCTTGCTTTATAGTGAGGAAAGTCACACTGGCTCTAAAGCAGGCTGACAATTCATTGTTATTCTAATGTTCAAGAGAAAATTCACATGCATTGCTTCTTCTATCTCTTCCTATTTCACTCAGTCCCTTGCCTTCTTTGCCTCCACAATAACTCACAGTGTCTAGGAACTTGTTAAGAAGATATCCTATCCTGATGCATCAGGGCTTGGTATGGCAAATGCTCTGCCTGGGAACGCAAGAAACTGCAGAGAGTTGTGGACACATCTCAGCACATCACGCAAACCAGCTTCCCCTCCATGGACTCTGTCTACAGTTCTCGCTGCCTCGGTAAAGCAGCCAACATAATCAAAGACCCCACCCACCCCGGACATTCTCTCTTCTCGCCCTCCCACTGGGCGGAAAATACAAAAGCCTGAAAGCACGTACCACCAGGCTCAAGGACAGCTTCTATCCCGCTGTTATAAGACTATTGAACGGTTCCCTAGTACGATAAGATTGACTCTTGACCTAACAATCTACCTCTTTATGACCTTGCACCTTATTGTCTGCCTGCACTGCACTTTCTCTGTAGCTGTAACACTTTATTCTGCATTCTGTTATTGTTTTTACCCTGTACTACCTCAATGCACTGTGTAATGAATTGATCTGTATGGATGGTATGCAAGACAAGTTTTTCACTGCACCTCGGTACAACTGACAATAATAAACCAATTTAATTTAACAGGTATATGGCGAAGAGAGGGCACTTTGGTCAGCATGGACGAGTTGGGCCGAAGGGCCTGTTTTCCATGCTGTATAACTCTAGTAGGAGCAGGAGTAGGCCACCTGTCCCCTGAAGCCTGTCCCATCGTTCAATGGGATCATGGCTGATCTGCATCAGGCCTCACTTCCTCCTGTGCCAGTTCCTCGCGGCCCTCAATTTCCTGATCTTTCAAAAATTTACCGACCTCCTCTTTAAAGACCTCCAATAATTTTGCTTCCACAACCTTCTGGGACAGAGAGTTCCAGGAACATAGAGTCACGGAGGCAGACAGCACAGAGACAGGCCCTTCGGCCCACCTTGTCCATGCCAACCTTTTTGTCCCTCTATACTAATCCCATTTGCCCACATCAGGACCATATCCTTCTGTGCTTTGCTTATTAAAGTGCCTGTCTAAATACCAAGCATAGAAACTGTACCTCGTTCCATCATCTTCTCTGACAGTACATTCCAGATATCCACCGCTCTCTGTCCTCTGTAAAACTCTTTACCCCTCAGGTCCTCGTTAAAACTCCTTCCTCTCCCCTTAAACCTCTGCCCCCTTGTTCTGATACCTCTACCATGGGAGAAGGATTCTGATTGTCTGCCCTAATAAAGATTTGATTTATCCTATACTTCCCTTAGGGTTGACCTGACAGAAGTAGATAAGATTGCAAGGTGGTGCCGGAGTGTGGCGACTTGTTGCAAGCTGCTCTTTACAGATCTGCTCATTACCCTTACTATAATCGTTCAACACTTTTAAATTTAACCCAATGTTACTGCACTGTGTAATGGATTGATCTGTACAAATGGTGTGCAAGACAAGTTTTTCACTGTACCTCAGTATAAATGACAATCATAAACCAATACCAATACGATTATGAGCCTCTGATAACATATACTTCTGTCAGGTCCCACCTCAGCCCCCTTCGCTCAGGGAAAACAAGCCCAGCATGTCCAATCTTTCCCCATAACTAGAGTCGTCCAGTCCAGGCAACATCCTGGTGAATCTCCTCTGTACTCTCTCCAGCGCAAGTTTCACCACCATCTGTTCTGATCCTCTCGCTTTCTGTCATTTTCTTTTCGATCCCTAAAATGTTTGAATTGTTTTTTAGTCTACCCTCAGGGCTAGGGGACACTTCACTCTGAAATCCCTCCCACCGCTACTAATGCCGTTTGAGCCTCAATGGTTAGAAGCCAGATTCGGACATGTATGATCACGACAAACCTTCTCCCCCCAGCACCAGATCCTTACCACAAGAGCGATCGACAGGGCCTTCAGTGCTTTGGCTGACACACAGCGGTAGTTCAGGTTAAGCCGAGCATCTCTGTAGTGTCGAATGAAGTAAGACATTGGGCTGACTCCCACATCCTCACATGCCAAGCGATATATCTGCTCCTCGTTTGGAGTTTTTCCAGCGGATTTCACTTTTTTAACAAGTTGGGAGATTAAAATCAATTGATTATTGACAAATAATAACAACAAGGAATGATATGGAATATGGAGGAGGCACGTGAACAGGCCAACACATGAATTCAGAGCAGGAATAAGACACTTAATCCCTTGAGCTTGCTCTGCCATTAATATCACAGCTGATCTGATTTTAACTGCCTTCCCTTCGATCCCTGGTCAAAGTTGACAGGGAACAGGCTAGAAAATGGAAACAAGGTCAAGTGGCTGGGCAATTGTTCGAGAGGCCGAGTGGCTTACTCCTGCTCTAATGTTCTGCAGCACAGGCTATTCCGCATTTTCAACTTTGTTTCAGACATCCAGTGTCTGCAATATTTTATTCATGGTGATGTGGGGATCACATTTACATAAATGCTCACACTTTGGCACTCTGGTGTCCTTAACCTGGCCAAACCACTGCCTTTTACCTCTGTAAACCCCAGCCACCACCTCATGCTTGGGTTCATATTCCACTAAGCCTGCTCCCATCCATGTTGATCAGTGGGGGGTCCAGTTCCTTCGTCTCTAACTGACTCTCTTCAATACATCGACATTACTTTCCTCCTGCTCCTTTGCTCTGTACCACCTTCCTGCCACTCTCTGGGGAAAGATTTGTGACTGAGTTTCTTGGTGACTATGTTATATCGATGCTCTCCTCCATATTTCTCAGTTCTCCGTATTGAAAGTCAAACCGGCGTCGGACTTATACTGTGAATGGTAGTGTACTGGGGAGTGTAAGAAACAGAGGACCTTGGAGTACAACTGCATGGTTCATTGAAAGCGGTGTCACAGGTAGACAGTGTGGTGAAAAAGGTGTTTAGCACACTGGCCTTCAATGGTCAGGGCATAGGAGTTGGGACATTATATTGCAGTTGTGTAAGTCGTTGGTGAGGCCACACTTGGTGCACTGTGCACAGTTTTGGTCACCCTGTTATAGGAAAGATGTGGTTAAACCGGAAACAGTGAAGATTTACAAGGATGTTACCAGGTCTAGAGGGCCTGAGTTATAGGGAGAGGTTGGACAGGCTGGGTCTTTATTCCTTGGAACGTAGGAGAATGAGGGGCAACCTTATAGAAGTGTTTAAAATTATGAGAGGCATAGATAAGGTGGACGGTAACAGTCTTTTCCCCAGGGTAGGAGAGTCCAAAACTAGGGGGCATGGGTTTAGGGTGAGAGGGGAAAGATTTAAAAGGGACCTGAGGGGCAACTTTTTCCCACACAGAAGGTGGTGAGTGTATGGAACGAGCTGCCAGAAGAAGTGTTTGAGGCAGGTACAACAGTATCATTTAAGAAGCACTTGGATAGGTACATGGCGGGGCGGGGCTTGGAGGGATATGGGCCGAATGCAGGAAATTGGGACTAGCTGGGTGGGCACCATGGTCGGCATGGACTGGTTGGGCCAAAGGGCCTGTATCTGTGCTGCATTGCTCTACGATACTATTTGAAACACTCCATCAAGACATGAGGAGTGTTTAAGAGGTACGATAGAGGTGTTTAAGAGGCTCTTAGATAGGCACATGAAGGTGCAGGGAATGGAGGGAGATGGATATTGTGTAGCAGCAGGGATTAGTTTAGTTAGGTGCTTAGTTACTAGTTTAATCAGTTTGGTGCAACATGGTGGGCCGAAGGGCCTGTTCCTGTGCTGTACTGTTCTATGTTCTATGTAAATATACAGCTTGTGGATCATCAGATGGATTTCTTCATTGTCAATGCCGTGGTTTTGGGAAACCACATGACTTGTACATCCTGACGGAGACCACACTGTCCAGTAGGATGGATCCAGGCAGACAAGAATTACCTCCTTCCTCATCTACAGTCCAACCACAGCAGCTGAGAACTGCGATTACCGGTCAGTAGTCTTTGCGTATTTGCTTAATTGAATATTCCTTATCGCATCTCCTTTCCACTATGCGCTCTTCGTTAGACTCCCCTTACAATAGGTTATGAATTACATTTTATCTCTGTCCATATGGATTCTACCTTACCTTTGGTTGGATCACATTTTTTTATTGCTATTATAAGCTCTCTAAAAGCATAGCTGCTACATTTTCTACTTTATTTTTAGATATTCTTAATATATAGTATACTCTGTAATGTTTAATTCCCAGTCCTAGCCATGTCTTTGCTACTCCAAACGCATCTGGGGAATGAAGTATTTGTGATATACAGTATATATAAAAATGAGTTGGATGAAATTGTAGGTGGGCTGATCAGTAACTTTGCAGATGACACAAAAATTGGTGGTTCTGGCCGGTGACAAAGATCGTCAAATAATTCAGCAGGATTTTGATCAGCTGGAAATGCGGGCAGAGAAATGCAGATGGAGTTTAATCCAGACAAGTGTGAGGGCACAACCCTCCCTGCCATCGAGGACACCTTCAAGAGCTGGTGCCTCAAGAAGGCGGCATCCCTCACTAAGGACCCTCACCATCCAGGACATGCCCCCTTCTTTTTACTACCATCGTGGAGGAGGTACAGGAGCCTGAAGACCCGCACTCAACGATTCAGGAACAGCTTCTTTTCCTCCGCCATCAGATTTCGGAACGGTCCATGAACCCATGAACACTACCTCATTTTTCCTCTTTTTACACTATTTATTTATTTTGTAACTTATAGCAAGTTTATGTCTTTACACTGTACTGGTGCTGCTAAACAACAAATTTCACATCATATGACAGTGATAATAAATCTGATTCTGATTCAGAGATGTACTTTGGGAGTTCAAATGTAAGGGGAAAGTACATGGTAATTTTGAGGACCCTTAGAAACATTGATATACAGAGGGATCTTGGGGTGCAGGTTGATAGCTCCCCGAAAGTGGCAACACAGGTAGATAGGGTGGTAAAGAAGGTGCCTTCATTGGCCGGGGTATTGAGTATAAAAGTCAGGAAGTCATGTTGCAGCTGTATAAAACTTTGGTAGCTGGGATTAGTTTGGATTGACATGGTGGTCGGCACAGACACTGTGGACCAAACAGCCTGTTCCTGTGTGTTGTGTGTTCTGTGAAACAGGTAGTAAGGATGAAAGTCAACTGAAAGTCAGGGAACATCTGGGCAATAATGATCTTACTGTAGGGCAGATTGAGCTGACAAATGAGCTGGCCATAACAGGTCCATCACAAGGTTTTATTGTCTCTTGTTTACTTGTGTCAATATGGACACTGTGCATGAATTGTGATTCACTCTAAATAGCAGGTCCTCTCACTTCATTTGTAAGTATAGTCTGGCTCTACAACTCTTGCTATTCCTGACAATTGATGCCCTCCCTTAGTTAATCTGTCCTTGAAATGATGTAGCACATGGATCTGTGCTGGATCATTGCACGGTGATCTAATCAGTCCAACTCTCCCCAGTGTCCTGCAAACTTTCGACCTTCAAATACTCCAATTCCCCTTTGAAAATCTCATTAGAATGTGCATCTTCCACACTTTCAGTTTCCCCACTCTAGATCATAACTATCCACTTTCACCCCTGGTGATATGAGGTCTGACCCTGAACTTTCACTAATAAAAAACAGCTTCTTTCTCTTTTCTCAATCTCAACACACCAAGGTTTTGTACATTCCTTCAGCCTTCAACAGCTCCATGGAGAGCAACACCAGATTCTCTTGTCTTCCTTCATAAATGGAAATTTTCCAGTAAGTCTTTGTTTGCCCTCTCTTCATTACCATCACATCCATCCTAAGACGCAGATACCAGATGCAATCTTTTCGTTGTGGGGTAACTAGTGTTTTTTGAAGGTCGAACATAATCTCCCTGCTTTTCTGCTCTCGTTAGGAAGCTCAGCATCCAAGATGCCTAACTGACCATGGCATATGTCCTGCTCTGTTACCATCCTTTCTGGATCCACTTTATCACACCAGTTTAAGTCTCTCCTCACTCTCCCAAGATGTATCACTATCCAAAATGGTCATCTGTTTCATTCCTAACTTTATTTCCTGATATTATCCTCCAACTTCCTCATCTCCCTCTATCTACTTGTGGCCGCAGAAGTTGGTAGGGCGGTAAAGAAGGTGTATGGCATGCTTGACTTTATTTAGTCAAGGCACTGGGTTCAAGAGTCGGGAAGTTGTGTTGCAGCTTTATAAAACTCTGGTTAGACCGCATCTGGAGTATTGCATTCAGTTCTGGTCTCCCCAATACAGGAAGGATGTGGAGGCTTTGGAGAGGGTGCAGGAGAGGTTCACCAGGATGCTGCCTGGATTAGAGGTCACGTGCTATAAGGAGAGGTTGGACAAATTTGGGTTGTTTTCTTTGGAGCAGCAGAGGGGAGACCTGATAGAAGTTTATAAAATTATGAGAGGCATAGGTAGAGCAGACAGTCAGTATACCTTTAGAATATGAGAATGCATGCCCTCTAATATTAGACATTTCAACATTTTCCCAGGATTGAAATGTCTAATACCAGAGGGCATGCATTTAAGGTGAGAGGGGGAAAGTTCAAAGGAGGTGTGCGGGGTAAGTTTTTTTTTTACACAGAGAGCGGTGGGTGCCTGGAATGTGCTGCCTGGGGTGGTGGAAGCAGATACGATAGAGGCATTTAAGAGGCTCTTAGATAGGCACATGAATGTGCAGAGAATGGAGGGAGATGGACATTGTGTAGGCAGAAGGGATTAGGCGTTGTTACCTTAATTAGTTCGGAAGAACATGGTGGGCCGAAGGGCCTGTTGTTGTGTTGTACTGTGTTCTAACTTCCACTGTTCTTTAGCAGTCTTTGGATGCTTTTAAGGCAGAAGTAGATGGATTCTTGATTGGCAAAGGCATGGACTGGTTATTGGGGCTGGATGGGAATGTGGAGGTGAGGTTACAATCAGATCTTATTGGACGGGAGAGCAGACTTGAGTGGCTGAGTGGTCTCCTCCTGCTCCTAATTTGCACACTTGCATGTTCTTATGTACGACTTATTATCTCATAGGTAAAATACCAGAGGACATGTATCTAAGGTGAGAGGGGGAAAGTTTAAAGGAGATGTGCGGGGCATGTTTTTTTTTACAGAGAGCGCTTGGAACAGGCTGCCAGGGGTGGTGGTGGATGCAGGTATGATAGTGGCATAAAAGAGGTTTTTGAACGTGTTGGGAATGGAGGAATACGGATCAAGTGCAGGCAGAAGAGACTTATTTTAATTTGGCATCGTGGTCAGCACAGACATTGTAGGCCGAAGGGCCTGTTCCTGAGCTGTACTGGTCTATGTTCTATGTTCTTATGCAGTGCTGAGGGAGTGATGCACCGTTGGAGGTGACATCATTGCAGGGCATTAAGTCAGGTAAAAGAGCTCCTGGGCAATTGGTGTCCACAAGTTGGATCTACCTTTTACATCCAACTGATAGCCAGGTGGACCTTGGTATAGAATATAGAATGCAGAACATTACAGCACAGTACAGACCCTCCGGTCCACGATGTTGTGCCGACATCTTATACTGCTCTAAGATCCATCTCACCCTTCCATCCCACATAGCCCCCCATTTCTCTATCACTCATGTGTCTGTCTAAGAGTCTCTTAAATGTCCCTAATGTACCTGTCCCCACGACCTCTGCCGGCAGTGCGTTCCACACACCCACCACACTCTGTGTAAAAAACTTACCCCTGACATCCCGCTTATACCTTCCTCCAATCACCTTAAAATTATGTCCCCTCGTGTTAGCCATTGTCACCCTGGGAAAAAGTCTCTGACTGTCCATTCGATCTATGCCTCTTATCATCTTGTACACCTCTATCAAGTTACCTCTCATCCTCCTTCTCTCCAAAGAGAAAATCCCCAGCTCACTCAACCTATCCTCATAAGACATAGTGTTGGCCTCCTTACTTAAGGAAGGATGTATATTGCTGTAAGCAGTTCAGAAGTGCCTTCAGATATTCTGTGGCAAATCTGTTTCCTTTCGCATTTCCAAACCATCAACACTGAAGCTTGACTTTGTGAGATCCCACAATAGGGGCAGGTTATGGATTGGCACCCAGGAGTATGAAGGGTCAAGCCAATCACTGGCTAAAGATAATCAGCGGTGGTCTGTGAACATCACACCCACTGCATCTCCTGCATTTTGGTCCTTACTTCATATCCCACTCCAGGACACCGACCCGGCGTTTGTTTTGAATACTGTTCCTCGGGAATGGTAAGATATTGAAATTGCTCACCGTCAATCTCCACATCAGTATCAAAATCATCTTCGCTAGCCTTCTCCAAGATCTTATTCATGGTCTCATCGCAGAGGGACTCGAAGCTTTCAACAACAGTCACACGAGAATTCTTCATGCTGCTTTGACTTACAGTACTGCGAGAGCTAGAGAGCAACTGAAGCACAAGGAAGTGTAAGCTGTGTCCCAACACACTATTCCATCCCACCGAATGATCATGTACACATAGAGAGTAATACAGAAAGTCTCTGGGCCTGGACGCGATGGAGTTCAGAAGGATGGGGGAGATCTCACTGAAACCTACCGGATACCGAAAGGCCTGGATAGAGTGGATGTGGAGAGGATGTTTCCATCAGTGGGAGAGTCCGGGATCCGAGGGCACAGCCTCAGAATAAAGGGATGTCCCTTTAAGGTTCAATTCCCGCCGTTGTCTGTGAGGAGTTTGTACGTTCTCCCCGTGACTGTGTGTGTTTCCTCCGGGTGCTCCAGTTTCCTCCCACATTCCAAAGACGTACGGGTTAGGAAGTTGTGGGCACGCTATGTTGGCGCCGGAAGCGTGGCGACACTTGCGGGCTGCCCCAGAACACTCTACGCAAAAAGATGCATTTCACTGTGTGTTTGATGTACATGTGACTAATAAAGATCTTATTAAAACTGAATTGGGGAGGAATTTCTTCAGCCAGAGGGTGGTGAATCTGTGGAATTCGTTGCCACAAAGGGCTGTGGAGGCCAAGTCATTGGGTGTATTTAAGGCAGAGATTGATAGGTTCTTGATTGGTAAGGAGGGGTTAGGATTACGGGGAAAAGATGGGAGAATGGGGTTGAAAAAATATCAGCGATGATTGAATGGTGGACTCAATGATGCCAAATGGCCTAACTCTGCTCCTATATCTTATGGTCTTAGCGAAACAGGCCCTTCGGCCCAACTCATCCATGCCGACCAAGATGCCCATGTAATCTAGTCCCATTTGCCCGCGTTCAACTCATATTCCTCTAAACCTTCCCTATCCATGTACCTGTCCAAGTACCTTTTAAATGTTGTTAATGTACCTGCCTCAACCACTTCCACTGGCAGCTCGTTCCACATACTGACCACCCTCTGGGTGAAAAAGTTGCCCCCCAACTTCCTATTAAATCTCTCCCCTCTCACTTTAAACCTATGCCCTCTAGTTCTTGATTCCCCAACCCTGGGAAAAAGACTGAGTAAATTCACCCTGTCTCTGCCCCTCATGATTTTATACACCTCTATAAGATCACCCCTCAGTCTCCTATGCTCTAAGGAATAAAGTCCTAGCCTGTCCAACCTCCCCCTGTAACTCAGTCCCTCAACATCTTCATGTTTTTCCTGCTCTCTTTCCAGCTTAATGGCATCTTTCCTATAACAGAGCGACCAAAACTGAACACAGTACTCCAAGTGCGGTCTCACCAGCATCCTGTACAACTGCAACGTAACATCCCAACTCCTGTACTCAATGCCCTGACTGATGAAGGCCAGTGTGCCAAACGCCTGACACAGGACTTGTTCTTCTCTTGAACAGATAATACAGAAACGAACATTTCCCTCAACTACATATAATGTATGTGGTTGGGGCCTTTGTGGTTTGGAAGGGACTTTGTCTAAATTTGTATTGTTTTGTCAACATAGGAGCTGATACAGCTAATGAAGAGTTGACGTTCAGATTCCATGGGCTGGCTATGAGAGTTTCTAGTGGAATACCGATCAGTCAATGTACATACATATCCCTTTATATAATTTTGCATTATGCCTTGAGATGACATGGCTTTTGAATGCATGCTTTAGGCATGTCTTCCCTGTCAGGTAGAGCGAGTTTTCATTAAGTATCCCCGATAAGGGACACATGTTTCCACACCAATGGAATGGCATGGCATTCTGAGTGGTAATTTTGATTGGCAGCTCAGAAATGAGGGCAAAGATCAGGGATCAAATCTGTGTTCTTTCTCTTCTTGGAGTGGAGTCCAAGGCAGGCAGAGAGTGAGAGAGAGAGTAAGTGAGAGAGAGAGTGTGAGTGAATGAAAGAGAGTGAAAGAGAGTCAGAGTGAAAGAGAGTGAGAGATAGAGAGAGAGATGGAGGGAAAGGGGGAGAGAGAGAAACACCAGGCTGAAGCCCATCTGTGGCAAGACAGAGATGAGGTGAAACTTCTTCTCTCGGATGGTTGCGATTTTTTGAAACTCTCTTCCACAGGGGAAATTGAGGCAGAGTCTTTGAATATTTTTAAACCAGAGATAGATCAATACTCGATAAACAAGGGGACGAAAAGTTACCTGCCATAAGCAAGAATGCAGAGTTGAAATTACAACCAGCTCAGCTATGATCAAATGAAATGATGGGAGAGGATTGAAGGCCAAGTAGCCAACTCCTGCTCTTAACTAGCATGTTGGTACCTTTTATCTCTGTCCTCTTTGAATAAGTAAAGATCTGTTGTTAAATTGTCCCACAAGCTATCAAACTCTCGATTAGATTGCTGCTTTTGACTAGCTGATCAGAGTATCTGTTGCTCTGTGTACAAACCCCTCCGGTCTCTGAATTAGACTTTATCCTACAGCCTAGTCCACTGATACTGTTATTCTATAGTCAGCCATCTAAGTCCTTTGATTAGATTCTGAGTTGTAACTGACTCTAAGGTATCTCTTATTCTGTACAATAACCATCTTAGAATCATAGAACCAGGCAGCACAGAAGGATGCCTTTCAGTCCATGCTGCCTGTCCTAGCTCTTTGGTCCCCATTTTGTGCCCACCCCCTATTGGGGGTACCTTCCCCATCAAGTATTTATCCAATTACCTTTAACAGTTATTACTGAATATGCATTCACTCTCCTTTCAGGAAGCCCCATTCTAGCTAACAACAAACGTGCTCCATAATTGTTGCAGCTCTATAAAATTTTGATTAGGTCGGACTTGAAGTATTGTGTGCAATTCTATCAATCCATTACAGGAAGGATGTGGAGGCTTTGGAGAGGGTGCAGAAGAGGTTCACCAGGATGCTGCCTGGATTTGGACAGTCAGAGACTTTTTCCCAGGGCGACAACGGCTAACACGAGGGGACATAATTTTAAGGTGATTGGAGGAAGGTATAAGGGGGATGTCAGGGGTAAGTTTTTTACACAGAGAGTAGTGGGTGTGTGGAACGCACTGCCGGCAGAGGGGTTGTGGGGGAAGATACATTAGGGACATTTAAGAGATTCTTAGACAGACACATGAATGATAGAGAAATGGGGGGCTATGTGGGAGGGAAGGGTTAGATAGATCTTAGAGCAGGATAAAATGTCGGCACAACATTGTGGGCCGAAGGGCCTGTACTGTGCTGTAATGTTCTATGTTCTGTGTTCTATGTTCTATGATTAGAGGGTATGATTGGAGAGGTTGGACAAACTTGGGTTGTTTTCCCTGGAGTGTCGGAGGCTGAGGGGAGACCTGATGGAAGTTTATAAAATTATAAGAGGCAGAAATAGGGTAGAAGGTCAGAGTCTGTTTCCTAGGGTAGAAATGTCAAATACTAGAGGACATGTATTGAAGATGAGAGGGGGAAGGTTTAAGGGCAAGTTTTTTACACAGGGAGTGGTGGGTTCCAGGAATGCGCTGCCAGGGATGGTGGTTTGAGGCAGATATGATAGTGGCGTTTAAGAGGCTTTTAGACAGGCACGTGAATTTGCAGGGAACGGAGGGATGTGGATCATGTGCAGGCAGAAGGGATTTAGTTTAATTTGGCATCATGATCGGCATAGACATTGTGGGCCAAAGGACCTGTTCCTGTGCTGTATCTATATCCTAGAGAAAACCTCTCACCTCCCCTCTGGGTCCCCTGCTGATTATCCTGAATATCTGTCCTCTGCCTTCTCTCTTTTTGCATTTATCACACTTCGTAACTTTGTTAAATCAGTATTAAAGAGAACTGGAGATCTCCTAATTCTCCAGCCTTTGTTTGCAATTTCAGTTGCTCAATTGCAATTGGATTCTTGTCATTGTCTTAGTTATCCTTGTGTAGACAAATTTGAATATCAACCACCGTGTTGGAAATTGGTCATTGGTAGCCGGTTTATTATTGTCACATTTCGAGAGATACAGTGAAAAGTTTTTGTTTGTGTGCAATCCGGACAGGTCATTCCATATGTGTGCATTGAGGTGGTACAAAAGCAGAAAAATCAGAATACAGAATATACAAGGGGACATAATTTTAAGGTGATTGGAGGAAGGTATAAGGGGGATGTCAGGGGTAAGTTTTTTACACAGAGGGTGGTGGGTGTGTGGAACACACTGCCGGCAGAGGTTGTGGGGGAAGATACATTAGGGACGTTTAAGAGACTCTTAGACAGACACATGAATGATAGAGAAATGGGGGGCTATGTGGGAGGGAAGGGTTAGATAGATCTTAGAGCAGGATAAAATGTCGGCACAACATCGTGGGCCAAAGGGCCTGTACTGTGCTGTAATGTTCAATGTTCTATGTTCTATGTTCTAATATAGTGTTACAGTTACAGTGAAAGTGCAGTGCAGGTAGACAAATAAAGTGCAGGGGCTTTGAAGAGGTAGATTGAGAGATCAAGAGCTCATCTTAATTGTATAGAGGTCCATTCAGGAGTCTTATAGCAGTTGGATAGAAGCTGTCCTTGACTCTGGTGGTTCATGTTTTCAAGCTTTTGTATCTTCTGCCTGATGGGAGGGGGGAGAAGAGAGAATGACTGGGGTGGGAGGGGTCTTTGCTTATGCTGGCCGCTTTACCGAGGGCGCGGGAAGTGTGAACAGAGTGCATGGAGGGGAGGTTGGTTTGCTTGATGGACAGGTATCTGCCCACAACTCTCTGCAATTTCTTGCAGTCTTGGGTAGAGCAGTTGCCATACCAAACAGTGATGCATCCAGATAGGATGCTTTCTATCTGGTATTGTTATTGGCATTGGTATTGGTTTATTAATGTCACATGTACCGAGGTACAGTGAAAAACTTGTCTTGCATACTGTTCGTACAGGTCAATTCATTGCACAGTGCAGGTACATTGAGTTAGTACAGAGTGCACTGAGGTAGTACAGGTAAAGACAATAACAGAATACAGAGTGAAGTGTCAATTGGTGAGGGTTATTAGGGACATGCCAAATTTCCTTAGCCTTCTGAGGAAATAGAGGCGCTGGTGAGCTTTCTTGGCCATAAGCATCTGCGTGCTTGGACCAGGATAGGCTGTTGATAATATTTACACCTTGGAACATAAAGCTCTCAACCATCTCCACCTCAGCACCACTGATACAGACAGGGGCGTGTGCTCCACCCCACTTCCTGAAGTCCATGACCAGCTCTTTTGTTTTGCTGACATGACTATCCCTGCAGGCAACAGCAAAGTGGCAGCCAATTGATTTCAAATTTGTGCACACATACACAGTACGCAGCTTTGGAATGTGCCCTATAAATGTAGCACATTCAGAATTCATCTGACGTTTGTAAGACTGTTCTATCTTATGAGATCAGTGTCTAGCCTTTGTAATGTGTCTCAATATCATTGCAGCATTACATTCCAGCATGTATATCACCCTCAATGCTGTTTTATCCTGTATCCCATGTACTTAAGCAAAATGTAGTTTCAGAAGTTGGAAATAAGAACAAGGAGTAGGTGTAGGGCGAGAATGGGAAGGGGCAAGGCTGATTTTAAAACTTGCTTTACCAATTATTTTTTCAGTGTTGATGAAAACCCATTAACCTGAAACATTACACTTTTCCTCTCTAATTTGTTCTAAATGGCTGAATTTTTCAGTTTGTCTTTCTCCCTTTCATTGAAAGTGGCTTTGCAGGTAGACAAGGTGGTGAAAAAGGCGTTTGGCACACTGGCCTTCACCAGTCAGGGCATTGAGTATAGGAGTTGGGACATTATGTTGCAGTTGTACGAGTCGCTGGTGAGGCCGCACTCAGAGTACTGTGCACAGTTTTGGTCGCCCTGTTATAGGAAGGACATGGTGAAACTGGAAAGAGTGCAGAAAAGATTTACGAGGATGTTGCCAGGACTAGAGGGCCTGAGTTACAGGCAGAGGTTGGCCAGGCTGGGTCTTTATTCCTTGGAACGTAGGAGAGTGAGGGGCGACTTTATAGAAATGTTTAAAATTACGAGAGACATAGCTAAGGTGGACGGTAACAGTCTTTTCCCCAGGGTAGGGGAGTCCAAAACTAGGGGGCATAGGTTTAGGGTGAGAGGGGAAAGATTTAAAAGGGACCTGAGGGGCAACATTTTCATGCAGTGGGTGAACGAGCTGCCAGAGGAAGTGGATGAGGCAGGTACAACAGTATCATTTACGGGACACTTGGATAGGTACATGGAGGGGCGAGGCTTGGAGGGATATGGGCCGAATGCAGGAAATTGGGACTAGCTGGGTGGACACTATTAAGGAAAAAATGAACAGATTGGGACTTTTTCCGAAGTAGGATTGGTGGAGTTGTGAATAATGTAGAAGGCTGGCGACGGATAGAGCATGATGCAGATCAGTTGCAGATGTGGTAGGTGGAGTTTAACCCGGATAAATGTGAAGTGTTGCACCTTGGTGGGACTAATGTCAAGAGGCAGTACACTCTTAAGGGCAAGACCCTTAACAGTGTTGAAGAGCAGAGAGACCTTGGGGTGCAAGTCCATGACTCATTGAAAGTGGCTACACAGGTAGACAGGGTGGTAAAGAAGGCTTATGGAATGCTTGCTTTCATTAATCGAGGTATTGAGTACAGGAGTCAAGAGGTTATGATGCATCTCTATAGAACACTGGTTAGGCCCCATTTAGAGTATTGCATGCAATTCTGGTCACCTCACTACAGGAAGGATGTCGAGGCCTTAGAGAGGGTGCAGAGGAGGTTTACTAGGATGCTGCCTAGATTAGAGGGCATGTGCTATGAGGAGAGGCCGGACAAACTTGGGCTCTTTTCTCTGGAGCAGCTGAGGGATGATCTATTGGAAATGTATAAAATTATGAGGGGCATAGATAGGGTGGACAAGCAATATCTTTTTCCCATTATTGAGTGATCCAATAGCAGAGGGCATGCATTTAAGGTGAGGGGGGTAGGTTCAGAACAGACGTGAGGGGTACATTTTTTACTGAGAGAGTGGTGGATGCCTGGAATGCATTGCCTGATAGGGTGGTGGAGGTAAATTCATTGGGGGCTTTTAAGTGGGGCTTGGATGGGCACATGAATGAGAGGAAAATGGAGAGATATGGGCATTCTGTAGTTAGGAGGGATTAGCTATGTCGGCACAACATTGTGGGCTGAAGGGCCTGTTCTGTGCTGTACTGTTCTATGTTCTATGTTCTAATCCTTTTCCAAACAAACTCTTAAACATGTTGATGACATTTGATGGTTCAGACAGAGGTGTTTCCTCGCCCAGTGCTTGTCAAATCTGCATCAGTTGCACCTCCCAAAGCCATTACTTCCTAACAGGATAAAGGCAATGGGTGCACGGGAATGCTACCACCTTCAAGTTCTTCTCTAAGTTATTAAGACCATCCGATCTCGGAGAACATCCCTGCCTCTCCATCACCAGATCAAGATACTGGAAGTTCTGACCCTGATCACATCCACAGTGCAGCAGCTGCTTAAGGTGGCTCACCACCACCCTCTCAAGGGAATCGGCAATGGGCAGTAAATGCTGGCCTTGCTATTAATGCCTGCATCCCAGTAAAGAATTACAATTATAGTTGGGGGAGTTCAAGATTAAAAGCCATCAATATAGACATGATAGAGGTGTACAAAATATTAAGAGGAATAGATAGAGTGGACAGCCAGCACCTCTTTCCCAGGGCACCAATGCTCAATACAAGAGGGCATGGCTTTAAAGTAATGGGTGGGAAGTTCAAGGGAGATATCAGAGGGAGGTTTTTTACCCAGAGAGTGGTTGGGGCATGGAATGTGCTGCCTGGGGTGGTGGTGGAGGCAGGTACACTGGTCAAGTTCAAGAGATTACTTGATAAGCAAATGGAGGAATTTAAAATAGAGGGATACGTGGGAGGAAGGGGTTAGATAATCTTAGGCGAGGTTTAAAGGTTGGCACAACGTTGTGGGCCAAAGGGCCTGTATTGTGCTGTACTGTTCTATGTTCTCTATGATATGAAATAAAACAAAATAATGGCGATAGAATCAGAGGTCAATGGCATTTCACTGGAACCCATAGATATGATTTCAGTGAAGATATACTTATCAGAAGCAGATTAAACTGGGACAGGCTTTATTCTTTGGCGAAGATAAGTGTCAAAAGAGTTGACTCTGACAGAGGTCTTTAAGATAACAGAAGGGGTTGCAATGGATAGATGTTTCCACTCATGGTACTTCCTACCCAGAGGTCTTAAATATAAGTCACATTCCAATGCAGAAATCAGGAGAAATTTCTTCACCCAATGAGAGGTGGGAATATGTAACTCCCACCAGAGTGGAATTGTTAAGATGAACAGCACAGAGGGGATCCTGAACGGCCCTTGGACATGTACATGGATAGGAATGGCCTAGAGGGATATGGGTCAAACACGGACAAATGGCACGAGTTTAGATGGGCATCTTGGTCAGCATGGACAAGTTGGGCTGAAGGGCCTGTTTCCATGCTGTATTGACTCTATGACTCCCTAACCCCTTCTACAGTCATACCCTAACAACATTCTTCATGCAACATACCCCAGTCTGTATTCCACTTGACCCTGAGGATTTTACACATGGATTAACTCACAGGTTTACATAAGGATGTAGGAGCCACTCGGCCCATCAAACTTGCTGCACCATGGCTGATCTTCTACCTCAGCGCCATTTTCCTGCACTATCCCATATCCCTGACTTCCTTAATATCCAGAAATCTATTGACCTCCATTTTGAATGAACACAGCAAGTGAGCTTCCACAGCCTTTTGGGCTAAAGGATTCCAAAGGTTCACCACCCTCATCTCAGTCCTGAATGGCTCCCCTTACTCCCAAACTGTGTCCTCTGGTAGTAGACCCCTCAGTCAGGGGAAACATCCTACTGGAATCCAGCCTGTCAAACCCTTTAAATTTCAATGAGATCTCATTCTTCTAAACCGTAAAGATTAAACTTCCAGTCAATTTCTTCTCATAGAAAAAACCTACTGTCCTTACAACCAGTCTGGTGAATCTTCACTGCATTCCCTCTATGGCCAGTTCATCCTTTCTTAGGCAAGGAAACCAAAACTGTACACAATACTCAGGTGCACTCTCACCAAGGTCCTACACAATTGCATTAGACTTCCTTACTCTTGTAATCAAACCCTCTCATAATAAAGGCCATTTGTCCTGCTAATGGCATGCTGGCTTTCAGCGACTCGAGTACAAGGTCTCCCAGTTTGAACATCAACACTACCCAATGTCTCACCATTTGCATTCTTTCTGTCACGTGCACCAACATAGTTCCTGCCCCCTTGGCCATATCCCCTTGAAGCCTCTTTGCATTCTCCTCCAGACTCACAATCCTACCGTTTAGTGTCAGTATCTAACTTGCAACTTTTCCCCTTTGCCAATTTGTTGATATAGATCATGAATAGCCAGAGTTCGAGTGCTAGTCTGTGGAAAGTTCTAACGGAGGGTCACAGACCCGAAACGTTGACTGTTTCTCTTTCCACAGATGCTGCCTGACCTGCTGAGTTTTTCGAGATTTTCTGTTTTTGTTTCAGATTTCCAGCATCTGCAGCTTTTTAAAATTCTCGAACGTTAACCTCACTGGTGCACTCTTGGTATTCTTGACACAGATGGACTCTTGACCTCACAATCTACCTCACTATGGCCTTGCACCTTATTGTCTGCCTGCACTACACTTTCTCTGTAACTGTAACACTTTACTCTGCATTCTGTTATTGCTTTTCCTTGTACTACCTCAATGCACTGATGTGATGAAATGATCTGTATGGACGGCATGCAAACCAACGTTTTTCACTGTACCTCGGTACATGTGACAATAATAAACCAATGTACAATTATTCATAACCTGCCAACCTGACAAGGAACTATTAATTCCTACCAATTCCCTTCCAATAACCACTTGCCAATCCATGTTGGTATAATACCCCCTAATTCATGTGCTCTAACCTTGTAAATCAATCTCCTGTGTGGGACTTTATAGAAACCCTTCTGGAAATCCAAATACACCATATCCTCTGGTTCCCATCTATCACTCCACTGGTCACATCCCCAAAGAAATCCAACAGATTAGTTATGCATGATTATGGCAATATAGAATAACAAGCACTGTTGTATTACCCTACATATTGCTCTAGTTATTGAGAACTTTTCAGTTGAAGTACTGTCATTTGCAACCACCTGTCTTGTATGCAGATATCTCAGCTGGGTACAGTTAAACTGCACTTCCAGTACATTGATCGGACAGAGTCAAGCGAAGTAGGCAGGAGAATACAATATGACTCTTAGATAGACGCATGAATGATAGAGAAATGGGGAACTATGTGGGAGGGAAGGGTTAGATAGATCTTAGAGCAGGATAAAATGTCGGCACAACATTGTGGGCTGAAGGGCCTGTATGTGCTGTAATGTTCTATGTTCTGTGTTGGAAAGAGTACAGAGCAGATTTATGAGGATGTTACCAGGACACAGGGGACTGAGTTATGGAGAGAAGTTGAGCAGGTTGGGACTTTATTCATTAGAGCATAGCAGAATAAGGAGTGATATATTAGAGGTGTACAAAATCATGAGAGGCATAGATAGGGTCAATGCACACAGTGTTTTTCCCAAGGAAAAGGAATCAAGAACCAGAGGGCATAGGTTTAAGGTGAGAGCGGAAAGATTTAATAGGAACCAGAGGGAAAACTTTTTCACCCAGAGAGTGGTCCATAAATGAAATGAGCTGCCAGAGCAAGTGGTTGAGGCAGGTACAATAACACCATTTAAAAGGCAATTGGACAGATACATGGATAGGAAAAGTTTAGAGGGATATGGGCCAAACGCAAGCAAATAGGACTAGCTTGAATGGGCATCTTGGTCGGCATGGACCTGTTGGTCCAAAGGGCCCGTTTCTGTGCTGTATGACTCTACGTAACCAAGGACCCAAGAACAAGCAATATTTTGCCACACTGCCCCACTCTAGATGGTTCAATTCAAAATTTACCACAAGACTCCACTTGAGAAGGTCCAGGTCTGGATTGATGGTGAAAGTTCACACTGGGTCACCAATTCTTAGCGGGTTGCTTGAGAAACAGTGCAGGTGGTCCATGGTTCTAACAGAGTCCCCCTCCTTAACTGATCTGTTGAAACATGTTGCCTCTTACAGAGCTCAGGCAACCAAGTTCCGGAGCTAAAGGAAAAGACTGCACTGAACTGCCGAGCGTCACAGTAACAGGTAACTGACACTCCGTGCTTCTCAGTCAGCTGATACCCAGGTCTTAGTTCCTGCAACTTCTATCCTGTGCATCATCAAGAGGATAAATTAACTAATCCTTCTGTCTGAGTTCATCACTTACAGAAAAGAAGCAAAGTTTGTCTTTACAATAAAATGTTAAATGTTTGGCTGTTGGGAGTGTCCATCACATATGTCATGGCAACTAATTGGTTAATTTTATTTCTTTATCATATTTACTTTGCTAGTTGTAAATATCCCCAATAGCCTGTCCTGCTCCAACCAGATAGATGCCACGGCCAAGAAAGCTCACCAGCGCCTCTACTTCCTCAGGAGGCTAAGGAAATTCGGCATGTTCCCGATGACTCTCAAATTTTTACAGATGCACCACAGGAAGCATCCTATCCGGATGCATCACGGCTTGGCACGGCAACTGCTCTGCCCAAGACAGCAAGAAATTGCAGAGAGTTGTGGACACAGCCCAGTGTATCACAAGAACCCGCCTCCCCTCCATCGAATGCGTCCACACTTCCTGCTGCCTCGGGAAAGCAGCCGGCATACTCTAAGGCCCCACGCACCCCGGACATTCTATCTTCACCCCCTTTCACTGGGCAGAAGATGCAAAAGCTTGAGAGCACGTACCACCGGGCTCAAGGGCAGCTTCTATCCTGCTGTTATTAGACTCTTGAATAGACCTCTTGTACGATAAAGATGAACGTGTGATCTCTCAATCTACCTCATCAGGACCATTGCACTTTATTTGTTTATCTGCACTGCACTTTCTCTGTAACTGTAACACTGTATTCTGCATTCTGTTATTGCTTTTCCTTTTGTACTACTTCGATGGACTTATGTTTGGAATGATCTGTCTGGATGGCACGTAAACAAAAGCCTTTCACTGTATTTTGGTACATGTGACACTAATAAACCAATTACCAGTTACCAGGTGACCTGATTGAAAAGTGGCAAGTAACAATCACACCTGAAGGGCCCCTCTCCAACAAAGAAAGCAGAGAAACCCTCCTGTAAATCATGGAGCACACAAGTCCAGAGTGAATGAGATGCTCAGGGAAATTGGCATTAGTAAAATACTAAATTGGTAAATTAGTTTATTATTGTCACATGTATTGTGGTACAGTGAAAATTTTTGTTTTGCTTGCTATCCATACAGATCACTTCATCACAGTACATCGAGGTAGTACAAGGGAAAACAATACAAAATGCAGAATAAAGCGTCACAGTTACAGAGAAAGTGCAGTGCAGGCAGACAATAAGGTGCAAGGGCCATGACGAGGTAGATTGTGAGGTCAAGAGTCCATCTTATCGTACTAGGGAACCATTCAATAGTCTTATAACAGTGGGATAGAAGCTGTCCTTGAGCCTGGTGGTACGTGCTTTCAGGCTTTTGTATCTTCAGGTTGGGTGGGGGTCTTTGATTATGTTGGCTGCTTTACCGAGGCAGCAAGAAGTGTAGACAGAGTCCATGGAGGGGAGGCTGGTTTCCGTGATGCGCTGAGCTGTGTCCACAACTCTCTGCAACTTCATGCGGTCTTGGACAGTGCAGTTGCTGTACCAAGCCGTGATGTATCTAGATAGGATGCTTTCTATGGTGCATCTGTAAAAATCGATAATAACACTGGTACTGGAGAAATCAAGGAACTGAAGAGTGAAATATTTCCAGGACCAGTTGACCTGCATCCTGGGGTTTGAGGGAGGTGGCTATGGAAATAGTGGATAGACTGGTTGCCATCTTCCAAAATTCCATGGATTCACCTGGACTGGAAGGTAGCAAGTGTAACTATGCTGGATGGGGGAGAAGAAACAGGGACCTACAGACCAGTTAGCCTGGGATTGGGGTGAGGAAAATGCACATAATGTTTATTAAGAAAGAGGTAACTGCACTGGAAAATAATGAATACGCTCGGGCAGATTCAACATGGATTGATGAAAGGGAAATCATGTTTGACCAAACTGTTTGACTTACTTGAAATTTTGAAAATAGGTCATGGTGAACTAGTTGATGTGGCATATTTGGACTTCAGAAGGCTTCAATAAGACGTCATACAAGAATTAAAAAACAAAATTGCAATTTTTGATAAGGGGATAATATACTGCACATTATTGGCCCACCATGTCTGTGCCCAACATGATGCCAATTTAAACTGCACATTTATCTGCACGTGATCTACATCACTCGGTTCCCTGCCTGTTCATGTGTCTGTCTAAATGCTTCTTCAACATTGCCCTTGTATCTGCTTTCCTGGTAGCCTGTTCCAGGCACCTACCACTGTGAATCATGAGAGTTAATATGCAGGTTCAGCAATGAATAGGAAGGCAGATGCCATGTTCACCTTTATTGCAAGAAGATTTGACAACAAAAGTAGAGAAATCTTGCTCCACTTATGTCAAGGCCTGCTGAGATGCACCTAAATTACTGTCTGGTGTCTCTACTTGGCACAGTGCAGAGCGGTGAGGATTCACTAGATTGAATGGTGGGATAGTGTTTAGTTGAGTTACTTTTGTCACATGTACCAAGCTACAGTGAAAAACTTCGTTTTGCACGCCATCCATACAGATCATTTCATTACAACAGTGCATTGATGTAGCACAAGGGAAAACAATAGCAGAATAAAGTGTTGCAGTTACAGAGAAAGTGCAGTGCAGGCAGACAATAAGGTGCAAGGCCATGATGAGGTACATTGTGAGGTCAAGAGTCAATCTCATCATACTAGGGGACTGTTCAATAGTCTTATAACAGCAGGATAGAAGTTGCCATTAAGCCTGGTGGTACGTGCTTTCAGGCTTTTATATCTTTTGCTCAATGCGAGGAGGAGAAGAAAGAATGTCCGGTGTGGGTGGGGTCTTTGATTATGTTGGCTGCTTTACCAAGGCAGCAAAAAGTGTAGACAGGAGGGGAGGCTGGTTTTCATGATGTGTTGTGTCCACAACTCTCTGCAATGTCTTGTTTCCTTTGAGGCGAGATTGCCCCATACTCTTCAGAGATTAGAAGGAGTAGTGATCTCTCTAAAACAAAAAAAAATTCTTAAGGATAGATGCAGAGTTGATGTTACTCCTGGCGGGGGTCTTGAACCAAGGGTCACAGATGGTAGTGTAGCGGTTAGCGTAACTCTATTACAGCGCCAGCGACCTGGGTTCAATTCCGGCTGCTGTCTGTAAGGAGTTTGTACGTTTTCTCCTTGTCTGCATGGGTTTCTTCCAGGTGCTCCAGTTTCCTCCCACCTCCCAAATATGTACGGGTTAGGAAGTTGTGGGCATGCTATGTTGGCGCCGGAAGCGTGGCGACACTTGCGGACTGCCCCCAGAACACTCGACGGAAAAGATGCATTTCACTGTGTTTTTCGATGTACATGTAACTAATAAAGAAATCTTACCTTATCTTAGATCTCAAAATAAGGGTTTGCTATTCAGGATGGAGGTGAAGAGGAATTTCTTCACCCAGAGGTGACAAATCATTGGAATTCTCTCTCCAAGAGAAGCTTAACACCATCCAGTAAAAAGCAACTCATCCTATCTACCACCCTATATATCAGTCCCTTCAACCTCTGGCACACAGTGGCTGCAGTGTGTACCTTTGACAGAATGCACTGCCTTTTACTCACCAAGACCATTCTGGCAGCACCTCCCAAACCCGCGACCTCCACCAGCAAGAAGGACAAGGCAACAGGGAAACTTCATTTCACGTCCCCTTGCACTTCATTCCAACTTGGAAATGCATCACTAATCCTTGGTCAAATTACGTAGATGTCATGACCAAGAAAGCTCACCAGAGCCTCTACTTCCTCAGGAGGCTAAAGAAATTCGGTTTGTCCCCTTTGACTCTCACCAACTTTTATTGACGCACCATAGAAAGCATCCTATCTGGATGTATCACGGCTTGGTACGGCAACTGCTCTGCCCAGGACCGCAAGAAACTGCAGAGAGTTGTGGACACCGCCCAGCGCATCACGGACACCAGCCTCCCCTCCTTGGGCTCTGTCCTTACCTCTCGTTGTCTTGGTGAAGCAGCCAGCATAATCAAAGACCCTACCCACCCGGGTCACTCTCTCTACTCTCCTCTTCCATCAGGTAGAAGATACAAGAGCCTGAGGGCACGTACCACCAGACTTAAGAACAGCTTCTACCCCACTGTGATAAGACTATTGAATGGTTCCCTTATAGGATGAGATGGACTCTGACCTCACGACCTACATTTTTGTGACCTTGCACCTTATTGCACTGCACTTTCTCTGTAGCTGTGACACTTTACTCTGTACTGTTATTGTTTTTACCTGTACTATCTCAATGCACTCTGTACTAACTCAACGTAACTGCACCGTGTAATGAATTGACCTGTACGATCGGTTTGTAAGATGAGTTTTTCACTGTACCTCAGTACAAGTGACAATAATAAACCAATACCAATTACTGTTGCTGGGTCTCCCTCCCCAACACATGGGAGCACCTTGTAGCGGTTCAAGAAGGCACCTCAGCACCACCTTCTCAAGGGCACTTAGGGATAGGCAATAAATGCTGGCATCAACCTGACAACTGAACGAGTGGCTGCTCGGCCCTACATTTCAGCACTGACTAGTGTCCAGTAGAACTTGTAATTTGCTTTGGAGCATCCTGAGACGAATGAAGACACTGTTTAAAACGCAAGCTTTTCATTCCCGACTTTTTAATTTGTGTGTTTTTTTTTGCACCAATCATAGTACGCAGATAATCCTTTACTCCAGGCACATCCTCACAAGATAAATGTCAACCACGCACATTTTAGTAAACCTATCCTAGACACAGCTATTGTAATGACCACCCTGTGGTCATTGAAGTACCGGAGTGCAGGGATTAGTGGTCCACGTTTCCTGAAATGTGGATGGGTTCGAGGCATAGTTACAGGGTCACTGACTACAAGGAGAGAGTAATGACACAGAAACAGGCCCTTCGGCCCACTGAGTCCATGCCGACCATCAACCACCTATTTACACCAATCCTACATTAACCCTACGTTAATGCGTAGGCACGGTAGTGTAGCGGTTAGTGTAACGCTTTAACAGCACCAGCGACCCGGGTTCAATTCCGGCCACAACCTGTAAGGAGTTTGTACCTTCTCCCCATGTCTGCGTGGGTTTCCTACGGGTGCTCCGGTTTCCTCCCACATTCCAAAGATGTACGGGTTAGGAAGTTGTGGGCATGCTATGTTGGCGCCAGAAGCTTGGTGACACTTGCAGGCTGCCCACAGAACACTCTATGCATAAGATGTATTTCACTGTGTGTTTTGATGTACATGTGACTAATAAAGAAATCTTAATCCCATTTTTTAATTCTCCCTCACATTCCCATCAATTCCCCTGGATTCTACCTCTCACCCACACACCAGGGACAATTTACAGCAGACAATTAACCGACCAACCTGCACGTCCTTGGGATGTGGGAGGAAACTGGAGCACCTGGAGGAAACCCATGCAAACTCCACACAGACAGCAGTGGAGGTTGGGATTGAACCTGGTCTCTAGCACAGTGAGGCAGTGGTTCTGCTAGCTGCGCCAATGTGCCACTCCCAGTGGCCGTGAATCTAAGGAGGTATTGGTTACCGTGCAGTTGGATTGCGGTGGACAATTGGTGTTGCGGAATAGAAAGGATATTACCACTGTGTCACTGATCTCTGGTCCTGAAGGAGTATGTTCGGCTAACACGATAAGCAAAGCCAAGGGAGGTCCATTCGAATCAAATCATAGAGGGAGAAGCAGGATGAAGTCTGATCAAGGGAACTCCCTCCACAGCAGCATGGTGTGAGTTCCTCCAGAAGAGGAAATGTAGTGGTTCAAGAATGTGGAAGCGTTGGAAAGGGCACAGAGGATATTTACCAGGATGCTGCCTGGTTTAGAGAGTATGGATTATGAGGAGAGACTAAGGGAGCTAGGGCTTTACTCTTTGGATAGAA
Source organism: Pristis pectinata (assembly GCF_009764475.1). Taxonomy (NCBI): domain Eukaryota; kingdom Metazoa; phylum Chordata; class Chondrichthyes; order Rhinopristiformes; family Pristidae; genus Pristis; species Pristis pectinata. Next base: position 144,971,885 of record NC_067405.1, read on the forward strand.
GGAGGATGAGAGGAGACATGATAGAGGTGTACAAAATATTAAGAGGAATAGATAGAGTGGACAGCCAGCGCCTCTTTCCCAGGGCACCAATACTCAATACAAGAGGGCATGGCTTTAAAGTAATGGGTGGGAAGTTCAAGGGAGATATCAGAGGGAGGTTTTTTACACAGAGAGTGGTTGGGGCATGGAATGTGCTGCCTGGGGTGGTGGTGGAGGCAGGTACACTGGTCAAATTCAAGAGATTACTAGATAGGCATATGGAGGAATTTAAAATAGAGGGATATGTGGGAGGAAGGGGTTAGATAGTCTTAGGTGTGGTTTAAAGGTCAGCACAACATTGTGGGCTGAAGGACCTGTATTGTGCTGTACTGTTCTATGATTCTATAATTCTATGATTAAGAAAATGGCTCTCCACCAACTTCTCAAGGGCAATTAAGGGTGGGCAATAAATTCTGTCCTTGCTACTCTTGCTTGTGTTTCTTACGTAAAAATCTTTGGTCCATATCACAGGGTTCTGTTGACCCATCAGACTACAGCTGAGGATGAATCATGTTCGGTCCCCACGCTAAGCATTGCTAATTCTGATTGGATATATTCCTGGAGGTGACATCACGTGACCTCCCGACATGCCCCGTCAAACTCCCTGTTCCACCTTTCCTCATTAAAAAGTAATAAATCTCATTCCTGAAAACTTCCCTTGGAACTAATCTCCTGAGTAGGGTTATAGAGTCGTACAGTATGGAAACAGGGCCTTCGGTCCAACACATCCATGCTAACCGAGGTGCCCTCTAAGCTAGTCCCATTTGCCCGCGTTTGGCCCATGTCCCTCTAAACTTTTCCTATCCATGTACCTGTCCAAATGTCTTTTAAATGTTGTTTTACCTGCCTCAACTACCTCCTCTGGCAGACACAAGAGGCTGCAGATGCCGGAATCTGGAGCAACACACATTGTGCTGGAGGAACTCAGCGGGTCGGGCAGCATCTGTGGAGGGAAATGGACTTGATGTTTCAGGTCGAGACCCTTCATCTGGACTGGGCCGGAGATGACCTGCTGCCTCAGAGGCCGTTGGGGGCTTGATGTCAAGCTCCAACCATGCTCCAAACTTTAGAGAAACAAAGGACTGCAGATGCTGGAATCTAGATGAAAAACACAATGATACTGGACTGAGTTCCTCCAGCATCATTGTGTTTTTCAAACTCCAAACTTTGTTGAGACCCAGACATCGACTGTCCATTTCCCTCCATAGATGCGGCCTGACCTGCTGAGTTCCTCCAGTGCTTCGTGTGTTACTTTCTCTGGCAGCTTGTTCCATATACCCACCACCTTCTGCATGAAGAAGTTGCCTCTCAGGTCCTTTTTAAATCTTTTCCCTCTCACCTTAAGCCTATGCCCTTTAGTTATTGGTTCTTTTTCCCTGGGAAATAGACTGTGTGCATTCACCTCACGATTTTATACGCAAACAACTCAGTAGATTAATTCCTTGTCCAGGAAACTCCAGGACAATCTGGGAGAGTTGGAAACACCATCCATTGCTTTACCCTTACCCTATCCATCATATCTAGCTTTGAAGTTGTGTCAGTTCCCTCTTGCACCACTCGGTCGTTCTTGCTCTTGGTGGATGACAAACCAAATCTTGAAAAAATCCCAGCGCATCTTTTATCTGCATCACAAGCACTGATGTCACAGTGAGGTCAGTGATGGCTTCAGCAGCACCACTTGTTCCCCTGGAAACACATAGGACAAAGGTGCTGAGGTCGAGAGGGTTGAGAGCTTCAAGTTCCTCAGAGTGAACATCACCAATAGCCTGTCCTAGTCCAACCATGTAGACACCATGGCCAAGAAAACACCTCTACTTCCTCAAGACGCTAAAGAAATTTGGCATGCCACCTTTGACACTCACCAACTTTTATCGATGCACCATAGAAAGCATCCTATCTGGATGCATCACGGCTTAGTACGGCAACTGCTCTGCCCAGGACTGCAAGAAACTGCAGAGAGTTGTGGACACAGCTCAGCACATCACGGACACCAGCCTCCCTTCCATGGACTCTCTTTACACTTCTCGCTGCTTCGGGAAAGCAGCCAGCATAATCAAAGTCCCCACCCACCCATTCTCTCTTCACCCCTCCCATCAGGCAGAAGATACAAGAGCCTGAAAGCACATACCACCAGGCTCAAGGACAGCTTCTATCCCGCTGTTATAAGACTATTGAATGATTCCCTTATACCATGAAATGGACTCTTGACCTCACAATCTACCTTGTTGTGACCTTGCATCTAATTGTCTACCTGCACTGCACTTTCTCTGTGGCTGTGACACTTTACTCTGTATTCTGTTATTGTTTTACCCTGTACTACCTCAATGCACTGTGTAACTAATTGATCTGTACAAACAGTATGCAAGACAAGTTCTTCACTGTACCTTGGTACAAGTGACAAAAATAAACCAATACCAATAAACCAATATCAATGCCTATGTTTAAGAGGCATTTATACAGGCACTTGAATAGGCAAGGCATAGAAAGATATGGATAGGAAAGGTTTAAAGGGATATGGGTCAAACGTGGGCAAATGGGACTAGCTAAGATGGGTGCCTTGGTCAACATGGACCAGTTGGGCTGAAGGGCCTGTTTCTGTGCTGTATGACTCTATGATATAGTCCTAATGCTGGCAAATGGGATTAGTGTAGTGGGCAAAAAGATCAGTGATGGGCTGAAGGGCCTGTGTCTGTGTTATCTGACTCTATCACTCTCTTGGACTCCAGAAACAGAGAGTGCTGGAAACACTCAGCAGGTCAGACTGTGGGAAGAAAAACAGAACAAATGTTGCAGTCAAAATCTGCTGCATGGTATTTATCAAAGCTGTTATAATTACTATATAAACCTTTCCTTGATGGCTCTTTGCTGGAATATGTTCAATGCCAAGTTAGTCAAACACACAATGGACTTGTGATCACTTTTGAAGGTCGAGAGATTTATGAGTCACTTGGTTATGATTTCCCAGAGGTATTGCTGGAAAACAAAAGTGTGGTCACATTATTACTATTGACCAATCACATGTCTAGTGGAGGCATATGGTTTAGAACAGTCATGTGATAAATATTGGATGACCAGGAATAAAGCTGCCATTACGGGAATCGTACCGGTTAACAAACCAGCTCAAAATTACGGGTGTCAAATGATTTTAATATACTTTTTTTTACAGAGAGTTCATTTAGCTCTAATCAAGGTTTTAATACTTTATTCGTGAAACATAGATTCATAGAAGGAGGCTTTTTATCCCCATTGTGTTCTTTGAAAGAGTAATTCATTAGATCTACCTTGTTCTTTTTCTCATATTGTAGAATTTGCCTTTAATGTCCCCCATTTTGCAATCTCTACAAACCTGAGCTCATCCCAAATGTTGCTGTTCGCATCCTAATCACCCACTCACCTACTGACCCATTGATCCTTGCTCATGTAACCCTCCTGCCATAAAATTTTCACTTCCATAACCACACCCTCTCGTAGTCTATAACCTCCTCTATTCTTGCAGCCCCAGAGATATCTGACCTCTTCCAATTCTGGCCCTCGTTCTCCAGTTTATTAACCATGCCTTTACCTCTCGTTGTCCTGGTGAAGCAGCCAGCATAATCAAAGACCCCACCCACCCGGGACATTCTCTCTTCTCTCCTCTTCCATCGGGTAGAAGCTACAGAGCCTGAGGGCGCGTACCACCAGACTTAAGGACAGCTTTTACCCCATTGTGATAAGACTATTGAACGGTTCCCTTATACGATGAAATGGGCTCTGACCTCATGATCTACCTTGCACCTTATTGCACTGCACTTCTCTGTAGCTGTGACACTTTACTCTGTACTGTTATTATTTTTTACCTGTACTACATCAATGCACTCTGTACTAACCTCAATGTAACTGCACTGTGTAATGAATTGACCTGTATGATTGGTATGCAAGACAAGTTTTCACTGTACCTTGGTACAAGTGACAATAATAAACCAATACCAATACCAATGTCTTCAGGTTCCGGGACTTAAACCTTTGGAAATTCCTCCTCAAACTATTCTGCTTTTCTACCTCTCTCTTCCATCCTTAAAACTGACCACCTTGAATATCCTTCTCCCTTGTTGCTGCCTTGGTAAAGCAGGCAACATAATCAAAGACCCCACCCACCCTGCACATTCTCTCTTCTCCCCCCTCCCATCGGGCAGAAGATACAAAAGTCTGAAAGCACGTACCACCAGGCTCAAGGACAGCTTCTATACTGCTGTTATAAGACTATTGAATGGTTCCCTAGTACAATAAGATGGAGTCCTGACCTCACAATCTACCTCGTCATGGCCCTTGCACCTTATTGTCTGCCTGCACTACACTTTCCCTGTAACTGTAATACTTTATTCTGTATTCTGTTATTGTTTTACCCTGTACTACCTCAATGCACTGTGTGATGAATTGATCTGTATGAACGGTATGCAAGACAAGTTTTTCACTGGACCTCTCTACAAGTGACAATACTAAACCAATTTACCAATAATTTACCTTATGTGTCAGACTTTTCCTGTGAAGAGCCCTGGGACTTTTTCGTACTTTAAAGATGCTACATTTATGTGCATAGAGGCATAAGAGTCAGAGAGAGACACAGCACAGAAACAGGCTTCAACCCATTGACCAATCCTACATTTTTCCCATAGTTGAGCAATCCAATACCAGAGGGCATGCATGTAAGGTGAGAGGAGGTAGGTTCAGAACAGACGTGAGGGGTACGTTTTTTACTCAGAGAGTGGTGGATGTCTGGAATGCGTTGCCCGATAGGGTGGTGGAGGCAAATTCATTGGGGGTTTTTAAGAGGGGCTTGGATGGGCACATGAATGAGAGGAAAATGGAGGGACATGGGCATTCTGTAGTTAGGAGGGATTAGCTATGTCGGCACAGCATTGTGGGCCGAAGGGCCTGTACTGTTCTACGTTCTGTGTTCTACGTTCTATGTACATCATTGCCATTTTTTATTCTCTCCACATTCCCATCAATTCCTGCCTGATTTTACCACTCACCTACACACCAGGAGTAATTTACAGTGGGCCCATTAACCTGCCGACCCACACACGTCTTTGGGATGTGGGAGAAAACCAGAACACCTGGAGGAAACTCACAGGGAGAACGTGCAAACTCCACACAGACAGCGCCCGAGCTTGGATTCGAACCCAGGTCTCCGGAGCTGTGAGGCAGCAGCTCTGCTTGTGCTGTCGTTGCGCTGCACAGGTTGTTGTACTTATCCAGTCTCTTCGGGAGGTATTACTGAATTTGCTTCCAGCCCCTTTTCCAGTTAAACATTCCAAGTCATTATAAATCACCTCAACTTCTCAGCACTTATCACCCTTTGAATCACGATATGGTAAAAGACTCAGGGACAGTTGGGTGAAAAGCTGTCATAGTTGTTACACTACCTAAGGCTTACTTTGTTGAATAAACAGGAACTGATTATATTTGCACTGAGGATAAAACTTACTACTTACTATAATTAAAGAAGAATACAATAAGATGCCAAGAGCAACCATTATCTTTGCTGAATAAATAATTTATCACTGGAGTTAGTCTAATCAATGCTTTGTGGGGCTTTGTTGTATTGACAGCACACTAGGACCCAGGAGATGCAATGAGTCACAGCTTCTGTTACTGTACACTACACGGAACAAGAGGCACCCCTACCAGTGAATAATTTAAATGAAACCAATACACTAAATAGACTGTAGAAATATAATACAGCTTCCTGCAACTGAAAGAACTCTTCAGAACTTTGCAAAATGTATTGGCATAGTGGCGCAGCTGGTAGAGCCACTGCCTCATAGCACCAGAGACCCGGGTTCAATCCTGACCTCGGGCGCTGTCTGTGTGGAGTTTGCACGTTCTCCCTGTGACCGCGTGGGTTTCCACCGGGTGCTCTGGTTTCCCCCCACATCCCAGAGATGTGCGGGTCAGTAGGTTGACTGGTTACTGTAAATTGCCCCTGGTGTAAGCAGGAGGGACAGGGGAGGGAGTAAGTCGTGATGGTTAATAGGAATGTATGGCAGATTAGGTTGCAGGGAAATAGGTGGTAAACTGGGACTGCTTTGAGAGCCAGAATAAACTCAGTGGGCCTCCTCCTGAAGTCCCGATGCAGGGTCCTGACCCAAAACATCAACTCACACTTTCGCCTCCACAGATGCTGCTTGACCCGCTGAGTTCTTCCAGCATCGTGTTCGTTGTTCCAGATTCCAGTCTCCTTCAATCTCACCTGGAAATATGAATGACACTGTTATTTGTAATAAAAAGTTCAATATGTTGATGCGAAATTCTCCTGTCCCTTGTCTTAAAGTTGTTTTAATTTAAGTAACAGTATTACCTTCTAAAATCAACTACTTAGAATTGATGGTCCTTTGATTAATTTTTGGAATTTGGGCATTGCTGGCAAGACAGGAATTCCTAACTCATCCCAAACTTTGAGAAGATGGTGGTAAACGACCAGCTTGAACTGCTCTATTGCATGCGGTAGAGTTTGTTGGGGGTTGTGGGGAAGGGGAGACCCAGCAATGATGAAAGAATGGCAATAGATGCCCATGTTAGGAAGGTGAGCGACTTGGAAGGTGGTGGTATTCCTATGTGACCTTCTCAGGAGATAGAGGTTTTGGAGGCGAAGTCAAATACAAGTAACTGTGGAGGGTGCAGACTGGGGTCACTGTGCACTGGAGGGGGAAGGAGTTAACGTTCAGGATGGTGGATCGGTGCAATACAATTGGGCTGTTCTGCCTCAGATGGTGCTGAGCTTTCAGAGTGTGGCTGCGCTCATCCAGCCAGTGGAGAATTGTGGACAGTGTAAAGGACCATCAAAGAATACAGAGGGATATAGATCAGTTACAAATATGGGCAGAGAAGTGGCAGATGGAGTTTAATCCAGGCAAGTGTGAGGTGTTGCATTTTGGGAGGTCAAATGAAAGGAGAAAGTATACCGTTAATGGTAGGACCCTTAATAGCATTGAAGTACAGAGAGATCTTGGGGTCCAAGTCCATAGTTCACGGAAAGGGCTTTGCAAGCGGATAAGGTGGTACAGAAAGTGTATGGCATGCTTGCCTTCATTGGTAGGGGGTGCTGAGTTATAAGAGTAAGGAAGTCATGCTGCAGCTGTATAAAACTTTAGTCAGACCGCACTTGGAGCATCGTGTGCAGTTCTGGTCGCCCCGTTATAGGAAGGATATGGAGACTGTGGAGAGGGCACAGAAGAGGTTCACCAGGATGCTGCCTGGATTAGAGGGTATGAGCTATAAGGAGAGGTTGGACAAACTTGGGTTGTTCTCCCTGGAGTGTTGGAGGCTGAGGGGAGACCAGATAGAGGTTTTTAAAATTATGGGAGGCATAGATAGGGTAGACAGTCAGAATCTTTTCCCCAAGGTAGAAATGTTAAACACCAGAGGACATGCTTTTAAGGTTAGAGGTGGCAAGTTTAAAGGTGACGTGAGGGGCAAATTTTTATGCAGAGTGTGGTAGGTGCCTGGAATTGGTTACCAGGGGTAGGAGCATCATCTGGGCTCTCTCTGTATTGAGGCACTCTGTTCCTGGTGGTGCTTGGACCATGGGGAATGTTAGTTGGCCGGCACCAGGGACTATCGTTTAGGGATGTTTCTCCAAAGGAATCTCCTATCGGGCGGTCCCATTTTGCTTTTGCAGACAACGCCTCGCTGCTCTGCTTAGCTGGGAAATGAGGTGCTTGATGTTGAGCAGGTACCAGAAACACTTGCCACAACTATCCTGGTTCTCTGATGGCTCTGACCGCATCTCCTCCATCCAGATGGTGAGGCTGGAATGTTAGTTGGTCATAGAAAGTCAGAGTCACACAGGCCCTTCAGCCCGTCGAGTCTGCGCCAACTTTCAACCACCCATTAACACTGATCACTGTGCACTAAAATGGACTTTGTTTCTTTTTGTTCTAATTGTGTTTTCTTGTAAAAATTGTGTTTAATTTATGTTTTTCTTGTGAATGCTGCTTATCTGATGATATGTGCCTGTGAAGCTGCTGCAAGTAAGTTTTACATTGCACCTGTGCACACATGGACTTGTGCATATGACAATAAACTCAACTTTGACTTTGCCTTTGATATAAACCCAACATTAATCCCATTTTATTCCCATCAACTTCTCCCCAGATTCTGGCACTTGCCTAAAATTTGGTTTAATATTGTCACTTGTACCGAGGTACAGTGAAAAACTTGTCTTGCATACCGATCGTACAGATCAATTCATTACACAGTGCATTGAGGTAGTACAGGGTAAAACAATAACAGAATGCAGAATAAAGTGTAACAGCTACAGATAAAGTGCCGTGCAGGCAGACAATACGGTGCAAGGTCATAACAAGGTAGACTGAGGTCAAGAGTCCATCTTATCGTACTAGGGGATCGTTCAATAGTCTTATAACAACGGGATAGAAGCTGTCCTTAAGCCTGGTGGTACGTGCTTTCAGGCTTTTGTATATTCTGCCTGATGGGAGAGGAGAGAAGAGAGAATGTCCAGGGTGGGTGGGGTCTTTGAATATGCTGGCTGCTTTACAGAGGCAGTGAGAAGTGTAAACAGAGTCCATGGAGGAGAGGCTGGTTTCCGTGATGTGCTGAGCTGTGTCCACAGCTCTCTGCAGTTTCTTGTGGTCACGGGACGGAGCAGTTGCCGTACCAAGCCCTGAAGCATTCTATGGGGCATCAGTAAAAAATCGGTCAGGGTCAATGGGGACGTGCCAAATTCCTTTAGCCTCTAAACGCTAGGGGTTCGAAACTCTCGATGCCAGAGGCAATATACAGTGGCCAATTAACCCACCAACCTGCAAGCTTTGGGACCTGAAGCACCCGGAGGAAATCCACATGGTCTCAGGCAACCCAGTGAATGAGCAGTTTGGCAGCTAGATACCAGACACTATACCATGCTCTGAGAACCTTAGGAGCTGTCTGTAGTCAGCTCTCCTGGTGTCGGCAAGTTTCTTTAAATCTCAAGTAAACATAATTGCGGTGGCCCTAAACTGAGCTGTCCACTTTGAGCTCCTTTTTATGTTGATAAGGATATTTATCAGTATGTGGGAGCATGATATTGTAGCAATCATTGGGATGTGGTTGGAAGAAGGGCAGGACTGGTGACTCAACATTCCAGGGTGCAGGGGTTTCAGACAGAGGGGGGTGTAACAGAGGACGGGGCGTAACAGAGGAGGGGTCATTGCATTATTGATCAAGGAGACCTTCACTACAGTAATAGGTTGAGTGAGCTTGAGCTTTTCTCTTTGGAGAGAAGGAGGATGAGAGGTGACTTAACAGAGGTGTACAAGATGATAAGAGGCAGAAATCGAGTGGACAGTCAGAGACTTTTTCCCAGGGCGACAATGGTTAACATGAGGGGAGGAAGGTACAAGGAGGATGTCAGGGGTAGGTTTTTTTACACAGAGTGTGGTGGGTGCATGGAACGCACTGCCGGCAGAGGTGGTGGGGGCAGATACGTTAGGGACGTTTAAGAGACTCTTAGATAGACACATGAATGATGGAGAAATGGGGAGCTATGTGGGAGGGAAGGGTTAGATAGATCTTAGAGCAGGATAAAATGTTGGCACAACGTTGTAGGCCGAAGGGCCTGTACTGTGCTGTTATGTTCTATGTTCTAAGGGAGGATTGCTCAGAAGGCTCCTCAACTGAGGCCATATGGGTTCAGGAATAAATAGGGGGCAACCACTTTGTTGGGATTATGCAACAGGTTTCCTAACAATCATGAAGATGGAGATGCAGGCAAATCACAGGGCTGTCTACGAGGAATAGGGTTATAATAGCAGCGAATTTCGGCTTCCCTAATATTGGAAGGATTAGATGAGGTGGAATTTTTAAAGTGCATTCAGGAGATGTTTTGGCCAGGACATCGATGGTCGAGAGCTGGGGCAGTGCCAGTGCTAATCTTAGGGAATGGAGCCAGGCAAGTGGATGAAGGGTCAGAAGGTGAGCACTGAAATTTTGCATGTTCTCTTTGACCCTCGCCAATCTTTGCTGATGCACCACAGAAAGCATCCTATCTGGATGCATCATGGCTTGGTATGGCAACTGGTCTGCACAAGACCGCAGGAAACTGCAGAGAGTTGTGGACACAGCTCAGCACATCATGTAAACCAGTCTCTCCTTCACGGAATCTGTCTACACTTCCTGCTGCCTCGGGGAAGCAGCCAACATAATCTCTCTTTTCCCCTCCATCGGGCAGAAGATACAAAAGCCTGAAAGCACGTACCACCAGGCTCAAGGACAGCTTCTATCCCACTGTTATAATACTATTTAATGGTCCCCTAGTGTGACAAGGTGGACTCTTGACCTCACAATCTACCTTGTTATGACCTTGCACCTTATTGTCTGCCTGCACTGCACTTTCTCTGTAACTGTGACACTTTATTCTTCATTCTGTTATTGTTTTACCCTGTACTACCTCAATGTACTGTTGTAATGAATTGATCTGTATGAACGGTATGCAAGACACGTTTTTCACTATACCTTGGTACAAGTGACAATAATAAACCAATTTACCAATTTTAAATTTACTTCGGGAATAGTGACCTTAACTCGGTAAGTTTCAAGTAGTTATGGAAAGGGGTAAGGGTAGCCCAGAAATTAAGTGTTTGAATTGGGTGAAGGCGGACTTCAATGTCATTAGACAGGACCTGGTAAACGCAGACTGGGAGAAGTGACTTGCTGGCAGATCAACATTTCGGAAGTTGGAGATCTTACAAGTGAGAGTTCTGGGCCAACCTGTTGGTGTTAGGGTGAAGGGCAAGGATGGCAAGTCGAGGGAACTCTGGATGTCAAAGGATATTGAGGGTTTGATAAAGGGGAGAAAAAGCATTTGACAGAAAAAGAGTATTGAAAATGCGGGGGTGGGAGGGCTCTTCAGGGGTAGAGAGAGAGTAGAGGGCAGTGCTTAAAAAAGAAATTAAAAAAAGAAAGAGAAGCCATTAAATATCACTGGCAGATAAGTTTAAGAAAATTTCTAAGGCATTTCATAAGAATATTTAAGAGGAATCAGAGAAAGAATAGGGTGCATTAGGAACCAAAGAGGTAATCTGTACAAGTCAAAGTCAAAGTTGAGTTTATTGTCAGATGCACAAGTCCATGTGTGCACAGGTACAATGAAAAACTTACTCGCAGCAGCATCACAGGCACATAGCATCAGATAAGCAGCATTCACAAGAAAAACATAAATTATATACAATTTTACAAGTAAAGAAAATTAGAACAAAAAAAACAAAGTCCATTTTAGTGCAAAGTGGTCATAGTGTTGCTATACTGAGGTAGTGATTAGGGTTGTGCCGGTTGGTTCAAGAACCGAATGGTTGAAGGGAAGTCGCTGTTCCTCAACCTGGTGGTGTGGGACTTCAGGCTTCTGTACCTCCTGCCCGATGGGAGCTGCGAGAAGATGGCATGGCCCGGATGGTGGGGAATCTTTGATGACAGATGTTGCCTTCCTGAGGCAGCACCTCCTGTAGATACTCCCGATGGTGGGGAGGGATGTGCCTGTGATGTATTGGGCAGAGTCCACTACTCTCTGCAGCTTCTTACGTTCCTGCGCAGTCGAATTGCTATACCAGACAGTGATGCAACCAGGCAGGATAAATTCAACACTACATCTGTAGAGGTTTGTTGGAATGTTCAGTGACAAGCTGAACTGGACAAAGTCTGAAGTGAATGCGTCTCATCTGTGTTCACTAAGAAGAAAGTCACTGTAGTTGGAGAAGTCATTTGGAACAGTGAAATTCCAATCAGAGGTGAGCAGGGTGCCACAGGGGTCGGTGCTAGGCCCGCAACTGTTCACGATATACATTAACGATTTGGAAGAGGAGACTGAGTGTAGTGTATCTAAGTTTGCTGATGACACTAAATTGAGTAGAAAAGCAAATTTTGCAGAGGATGCGGAGAGTCTGCAGAGAGAGATAGATAGGTTAGGTGAGTGGGCAAGGGTCTGGCAGATGGAGTACAATGTTGGTAAATGCAAGGTCATTTGGAAGGAAAAATAGAAGATCAGATTATTATTTAAATAGTGAAAGATTGCATCATGCTGTTGTGCAGAGGGACTTGGGAGTGTTTGTGCATGAAATGCAGAAGGTTGTTTTTGCAGGTGCAACAGGTTATCAAGAAGGCAAATGGAACGTTGGCCTTCATTGCTAGAGGGATTGAATTTAAGAGCAGGGAGGTTATGCTGCAACTGTACAGGGTACTGGTGAGGCTGCACCTGAAGTACTGCGCGCGGTTCTGGTCTCCTCACTTGAAAAAGGATATACTGACTTTAGAGGCGGTTCACCAGGTTGATTCCAAAGATGTGGGGTTAGCCTATGAGCCTGGGACTATACTCGCTGGAATTCAGAAGAATGAGAGGGAATCTTAAGGAAACATGTAAAATTATGAAAGGGATAGATAAGATAGAGGCAGAAGGTTGTTTCCACTGGTGGGTGAGACAAGAACTGGGGGACGTTGTCTTGAGATTCAGGGGAATAGATTTAGGACGGGATGAGGAGGACTGCTTTTCCCAGAGAGTCGTGAATCTGTGGAATTCTCTGCCCAGGGAAGCAGCAGAGGCTACCTCATTAAATATGTTTAAGACAGTGAGATAGATTTTTGCACAGTAGGGGAATTAAGGGTTGTGGGGAAAAGCAGGTAGATGGAGCTGAGTCCACAGCGAGATCAGCCATGATCTTATTGAATGCGGAGCAGGCTCGACGGGCCAGATGGCCGACTCCTGCTCCTATTTCTTATGTTCTTTCTTATGTTCTTAACCTGCACAACCCTAATCACTAGCTCAGTAGAGCAACATTTTGACCACTTTGCACTAGGATGGACTTTGTTTTTTTCTGCTTTATGTTCTTTCTTGTAAAAATTGTGTATAATTTTTAATTTACATTTTTCTTGTGAACGTTGTGTATCTGACGTTATGTGCCTGTGATGCTGCTGCAAGTTTTTCACTGCACCTGTGCACACATGGACACCCCCCCCCCCAACACTCCGGGATCATTCCCCCACACTCCGGGACAAAACCCCACACACTCCGGGATCCCCTCCCCCCCCCACTCAGGGACACCTCCCCCCCAACCCTCCCGGTTCCCCAGCCCACCCACCGGGTTCCCCCCCCCCCCCCCACACACACTCCGGGATCCCCCACCCCTCCACATTCCGGGATCCCCTTCCCCACACTCCGGGATCCACCCACTACACTCCAGGATCCCCCCTCCACTACACTCCGGGACCCCCCCCCCCACTACACTCTGGGACCCCTCCCCACAACACTTAGGGATCCGCTCCCCACACTACGGGATCCCCTTCCCCCCCCCCCCCACACTCCGGGATCCCCCTCCCCCGGGATCGCCCCACACCCCCTCCTCCCCTAGACCCGGGATACCCTCCCCCCCGGATCCCACCGCCAGGATCCCCACCCCCAGACCCGGGATACCCCCCCCCCCGGGATCCCCCCCACCTCCCCGGACCCGGGGATTCCCCCCCACCTCCCCGGACCCGGGGATCCCCCCCCCCGGGGATTCCCCCCCACCTCCCCGGACCCGGGGATCCCCCCCCCCCGGGGATTCCCCCCCCACCTCCCCGGACCCGGGGATCCCCCCCACCCCCGGGACCAGCGACGCTCCGCTCCGCCCGCCGCGGCGGCCAATAAACCCGGGGCTGGGGCGCATGCTCGGTGCGGCGGCATGGTGGGCTCCCTGCTGTGTTATGTCCTGGCGCCGCTCGCCGACCTTCTCCGCCGGATCGCAGGTGGGCGGCGGCCGGGGCCCCTCCGGGAGCGAGCGAGCGGGCGGGCGGGGAGGCGGCGCGGCCCCGGGAGGGGGGAACCCTCGCTCCCACACCCCGTGTCCTCGGCCGCCCGGACCCGTTGCCCCGAGCAACGGCCGGGGTGAGGCCTGGCCTCGGGCTGCAGTGTCGGGGTGTCCGGGGAGCTGCCCCGAGCCCCCTGCCCCCTCCCCCTCACCTCACCCCCTCCCCCTCACCTCCCCCCTCCCCCTCACCTCCCCCCTCCCCCTCACCTCACCCCCTCCCCCTCACCTCACCCCCTCCCCCTCACCTCACCCCCTCCCCCCCTCACCTCACCCCCCTCACCTCACCCCTCCCCCTCACCTCCCCCCTCCCCCTCACCTCACCCCCTCCCCCCCTCACCTCACCCCCCCTCACCTCACCCCCTCCCCCCCTCACCTCACCCCCTCCCCCCCTCACCTCACCCCCCTCACCTCCCCCCCTCCCCCCCTCACCTCACCCCCTCCCCCCTCACCTCACCCCCTCCCCCCCTCACCTCCCCCCCTCCCCCCCTCACCTCACCCCCTCCCCCCTCACCTCCCCCCTCCCCCTCACCTCACCCCCTCACCTCACCCCCTCCCCCCCTCACCTCACCCCCTCCCCCCTCACCTCACCCCCTCCCCCCCTCACCTCCCCCCCTCCCCCCCTCACCTCCCCCCCTCCCCATCACCTCACCCCCTCCCCTCCCCCCCTCCCCCTCACCTCACCCCCTCCCCCCCTCACCTCACCCCCCTCACCTCCCCCCCTCCCCCCCCCTCACCTCACCCCCTCACCTCACCCCCTCCCCCCCTCACCTCACCCCCTCCCCCCCTCACCTCACCCCCTCACCCTCACCTCACCCCCTCACCCCCCTCACCTCCCCCCTCACCCCCTTCCTCACCTCCCCCCTCCCCCCTCCCTCCCCCCTCACCTCACCCCCTCCCCCCCTCACCTCACCCCCTCCCCCCCTCACCTCACCCCCTCCCCCCCTCACCTCACCCCCTCCCCCCTCACCTCACCCCCTCACCCTCACCTCACCCCCTCACCCTCACCTCACCCCCTCACCCTCACCTCACCCCTCACCCCCCTCACCTCCCCCCTCACCCCCTTCCTCACCTCCCCCCTCCCCCCCTCCCTCCCCCCTCACCTCTCCCCCCTCCCCTCACCTCCCCCCTCCCCCCCTCTCCTCACCCCCCCTCCCCCCTCTCCTCACCCCCCCTCCCCCCTCTCCTCACCCCCCCTCCCCCCCTCTCCTCACCCCCCTCCCCCCCTCTCCTCACCCCCCTCCCCCCCTCTCCTCACCCCCCCTCCCCCCCTCTCCTCACCCCCCCTCCCCCCCTCTCCTCACCCCCCCTCCCCCCTCTCCTCACCCCCCCTCCCCCCCCTCTCCTCACCCCCCTCCCCCCTCTCCTCACCCCCTCCCCCCCTCTCCTCACCCCCTCCCCCCCTCTCCTCACCCCTCCCCCCCTCTCCTCACCCCTCCCCCCCTCTCCTCACCCCCTCCCCCCCTCTCCTCACCCCCTCCCCCCCCTCCTCACCCCCTCCCCCCTCCTCACCCCCTCCCCCCTCCTCACCCCCTCCCCCCCTCTCCTCACCCCCTCCCCCCCTTCACCTCCCCCCTCCCCCCCTTCACCTCCCCCCTCCCCCCCTTCACCTCCCCCCTCCCCCCCTTCACCTCCCCCCTTCACCTCCCCCCTTCACCTCCCCCCCTTCACCTCCCCCCCTTCACCTCCCCCCCTTCACCTCCCCCCCTTCACCTCACCCCCTCCCCTTCACCTCACCCCCTCCCCTCACCCCTTCCCCCCCTCACCTCACCCCCTCCCCTCACCCCTTCCCCCCCTCACCTCACCCCCTCACCTCACCTCCCCACCCCCTCACCTCACCTCCCCCTTCACCTTACCCCCTCCCCTTCACCCTACCCTGAGCCCTCTATCCCCTGCATCCTCCCTCACACCACCTCACCTCACGCCCTTCCTCACCTCACCCCCTCCCCCCCCTCACACCCCGAGCCCTCTACCCCCTGCATCCTCCCTCACCCCCTTCACACCCCCTCCCCCTCACCTCACCCCCTCCCCCTTCACCTCACCCTCTACCCCCTGCATCCTCCCTCACCCCCTCACACCACCTCACCTCACCCCCTTCCTCACCTCACCCCACCCCTCCCCTGCCCCCTCACACCCCCTCCCCCTTCACCCTACCCTGAGCCCTCTACCTCCTGCATCCTCCCTCACACCACCTCACCTCACCCCCTCCCTCACCTCACCCCCTCCCCCACCCCTCCCCTTCCCCCACCCCTCCCCTTCACCTCACTCTCTCCTCCCCCTCACCCCCTCCCCTCCCCTCCCCTCCCTCTCACACTCCCTCCCCTTCACCTCACCCCTCCCCCTCACCCCACCCCCTACCCCCTGCATCCTCTCTCACCCCCTTCACACCACTTCACCTCACCCCCTCCCTCTTCACCTCACCCCCTCCCCCACCCCTCCACCTCACCCCCTCATCTAACCCCCTCCCCTTCAACTCACCCCCTCCCCTTCACCTCACCCCCTCACCTCACCCCCTCCCCTTCACCTCACCCTCTTCTCCCCCTCACCCCCTTCACCTCACCCCCTCCCCTCCCCTCCCTCTCACACCCCTCCCCTTCACCTCACCCCTCCCCCTCACCCCACCCCCTACCCCCTGCATCCTCTCTCACCCCCTTCACACCACTTCACCTCACCCCCTCCCCTTCACCTCACCCCCTCCCCTTCACCTCACCCCCTCCCCCTTCACCTCACCCCCTCCCCTTCACCTCACCCCCTCCCCTTCACCCCACACCTCCCCCACACCTCCCCTCCCCTTCACCTCACCCCCTCCCCCTTCACCTCACCCTGAGCCCTCTACCCCCTGCATCCTCCCTCACCCCACCCCTTCACCTCACCCCCTACCCCCTTCATCCTCCCTCCTCCCCCTCACAACACCTCACCTCACCCCCTTCCTCACCTCACCCCCTACCCCCTTCATCCTCCTCCCCCTCACAACACCTCACCCCCTCCCCCTTCACCTCACCGAGCCCTCTACCCCCTTCATCCTCCCTCACCCCCTCACAACACCTCACTTTACCCCTCCCCTAGCCCTCCCCCTCACCTCCTCACCTCACCCCGAGCCCTCTACCCCCTGCATCCTCCCTCACCCCCTCACACCACCTCACCTCACCCCAACCCCTTCACCCCCTCACCCCTCCCCCCACCCCCTCACCTCCTCCCCCCTCCCCCCACCCCCTCACCTCCTCCCCCCTCCCCCCCACCCCCTCACCTCCTCCCCCCTCCCACCCCTCACCCCACACCCCACCTCCTCCCCCCTCCCACCTCTCACCCCACCTCCTCCCCCCCTCCCACCTCTCACCCCACCTCCTCCCCCCTCCCACCTCTCACCCCACCTCCTCCCCCCTCCCACCTCCCACCCCACCTCCTCCCCCTCCCACCCCACCTCCTCCCCCTCCCACCCCTTTTGTGCTGAGTTTTCTTCCAAGTTCATTGAGACTTGATAGTTTTCTTAAATTACTGGAGGTTCTGTGTCTAAGCCAGAGTATTCCCAGGTTTGCACCTTGCTGCAAACCTCTGATGTCCAAACACTAAAGCTGTAGCTCTTTCAGTGCTGGGCTAAGGGAACGCTGCATGCTTATCTTGACTGTTTATTTCCCTCCGTAGATGCTGCCTGACCTGCTGAGTTCCTCCAGCATTCTGTTTGTGTTGTGTTTTGAATACCCCCTCTTTGTTTGATTAAAAGATAACGTTGAACAAACGCTGGGTGGTTTTCCACATTCTCCTGGCCACTGTATCCCATAACTACTGTGTTTTTATAAAAAAAAGGATGTTTACTTCATGGCTGTTTGTGAGACCTCGTGTGAAAATTGGCTGCTGCATTTTCAAAATTGCAATGATCACTTTTCTGTTAAGGTAGTTTGGGACTTCCTGAGATCATGAAAGAACTGCATCAAAAGTTAATGCAGGAAATAAAAGCCCATGGTATAGGAGGTAACAGTGGTGTGTATAGAAGATGTTTTGGGAAATGGGCTTAAATGGGTCTTTTTCTGGTTGGCGATGAAATAAATGGTGTGCCGCAGAGATTGGTGCTGGGGCCTCAACGTTTTACAGTTTACGTATAACTTGGGTGAAGGGTGTGGATGCTAAATTTGCAGATGGTGCAGAGATAGGTAGAAAACTAAGTTGTGAAGGGGACATAAGGAGGTTACAAAGGGATTTCAATGGGTAAATAAGTGGGCAATCTGGAGTATAAATAATGAAAAAGTTGAAATTGACCATTTTGCAGGGAAAGTTAAAAATAAAAGGTACTACTGAAATGGTGAGAAATTGCATAGATCTGAGATGCAGGAGGATTTGGGAGTCTTACATATTTTGCAAAAGGCTAATGTGCAGGTACAGCAAGTAATCAGGAAAACTTGCAGAACATTATCCTTTCTTTTGGGGATCAGGGTCATGTATAGGCAGATCGGTTTAGTTCAATTTCGCATTATGGTCGACGAACATTGTGGGCTGAAGGGCCTGTTCCTGTGTTGTGCTGATCTAATATGAGTCATGAGGACTTGGGGAAAAGTTAAGTGGATGAAAGGGGTATTATGTCTGTGGACCATTACCTGAAAGGTAGGAGTTTATAACTTTGGCTGGTAGCCTTGGTTTGTGGAGGTGAATCACAGCATTGTCAGGAGTGCTCTTTCTCAGATGTGATGTTAAGCTGAGGCTTTACTTGCCTGTTTAGCTGGGTGTCAAAGAATGTGTAGTGAGGAAGAGGTGGTTTGGATGAGGTGAAGCTTGAGTTTTTAAAGGATCTTACTTAATACTAGGAGTTAAGGAATTTCATAGCAGTACAGTCCTGGGGAAACTTCAGTAAAAGGTAAAGCGATGAATTGTGAGATTGCTGGGAAATCTTTGGTGAAGACATAAAATAATAGATAACTTGATAACAGGATGAGTTTTTAAATTTGGAGGTAAATTTTCCTGGAATTCATAGAATTGTGGAAACTTGTGGCACAGAGATGCTATTGAACTCTGCCTTATAAGCAATTAAACCTTTAATGCCTCCAGCATTTTTTTGGGCTATGCCTTTGAATCCACACTGTCCTTTGGGTGAAAACATTTTCCTTGAACTTCCCTTTAACCATTTTACTTTAATTCTCTGAATCACTCCTTTGCAGTGACAAATGGGTCCTTCCTGTTCACTCTGTCTAGGCACTCAATTTCCATAAGTAATTTTTAAAATTGCTTATACAAGTGAAATGGTTCAATTCCACGGTTTATTTCCCAGGTCCTTACATTGATGATGACGCTGAAGAAAAATGTTCAGAGGATTCGTGTTTGGAAAGTGATGAAGTATCCAATGGCAGTTCCACTCCATGGCTACCACTTAGCAAAGACCAAACTGCCCTGCTCCAGGATTGGCTACAAGAAGGGTCAAGTGCAGTTTCAAGAGGGGAGTCAGTAGAGGAGAAGGGTGCAAGTGTCGATGCTGATAAACCCCCCCAGCCTTCTCTGACGGAGATCTGGAAGGTAGAAGAGGCCACCATGACGTGGCAGCAAGCGAGGAGCATGCCAGCAGTGAGCCAGCAGTCGGATCTGTGGCAGCCTGCTGCAGTACAGAGTAATGATGAGGACCAGAGTGTCCCAGGATGGCAGTTGACATCTACACCAGCGGCTGTCACAGGCTGGCCACCCTCCTCTCGTGGGGCAAAGGAGGGGACCCCAGCTTGGATGCCAGCACCTCCCCAAAATGCAGATAGGATTGAGCCTCCAACTGGCTGGCAGTTCCAACCTCAACAGCATGATCGCCAGGAGATGGGTATGATTGATTGGCAGTTGATGTCATCGCATGGCATGAATCAGCCAGGAGGCAGCATGATGTGGCACTTGCCCACCGCGTTAGGAGTGAACGAAGCAACAGCAAATGCGCTGTGGCAGTTCCAAAATGAAGGCGATCTTATGATGAACACAGGTGAGGAGATCAATAGTTTGAAGGCAATACCTTTAAAATAGCCATAGAACTGAGATGGCCATGAGACGGTGCTGCATTTTGATGGTTTTGTCGCTTCTGTCAATTAAGTGGCTTGAGTTCCAATTCCATCACTGGCACTGACTTTACAAAGCTGGTGTATGTCTGGATACCCAGTTGCAGAGTCAACAGGCTTCAAGTTTTTTATGATTTGGTATTCCACTTTATCTTCTCGTCATCTTTAATAAGTGACAAAGTCAAAGTCAAATTTATTGTCATGTGCACAAGTACACGTGTGCACAGGTGCAATGAAAAACTTGCGTGCAGCAGCATCACAGGCACATAGCATCGTATAAGCAGCATTCACAAGAAAAACCTGAACATAGAACATAGAACACAACAGCACAGTACAGGCCCTTCAGCCCACGATGCTGTGCTGACAGTTTATCCTGCCCAATATCTATCTAACACTTCCCTCCCAAATAGCCCTCCATTTTCCTTTCATTCATGTGGCTGTCTAAGAGTCTTTTAAACATTCCTAATGTATCTACCCCACAACCTCTGCCGGCAGTGCGTTCCACCACCCACCACCCTCTGTGTAAAAAAAAAAACACACAACAGCAACAACAACTTACCTCTGACATCCCCCTTATACTTTCCTCCAATCACCTTAAAATTATATCCCCTCATGTTAGCCATTTTTGCCCTGGGAAAAAGTCTCTGACTGTCCACTCGACCTATGCCTCTTATCATCTTGTAAAAAATTGTTTAATTTATGTGTACAAGAAATAACACCTGCAACAAACAAAGTCCATTTATCAAAGTGGTCATAGTGTTGCTATACTGAAGTAGTGATTGGGGTTTTGCCAGTTGGTGCAAGAACTGAATGGTTGAAGGGAAGTAGCTGTTCTTGAACCTGGTGGTGTGGGACTTCAGGCTTCTGTACCTCCTGCCCGATGGCAGCTGCGAGAAGATGGCATGGCCTGGATGGTGGGGATCTTTGATGATGGATGTTGCCTTCTTGAGGCAGCACCTCCTGTAGATACTCCCGATGGTGGGGAGGGATGCGCCCGTGATGTATTGGGCTGAGTCCACTGCTCTCTGCAGCTCCTTGTGTTCCTGTGCATTTGAATTGCCGTACCAGACCATGATGCAACCAGTCAGGATACTTTCAACAGTACATCAAAGTTTGGTGATGAGCTGAACCTCATTAACCTGCTAAGAGAGTAAAGACGCTGACACGCTTTCCTTATGATAGATCCAGAGATCAGGCAGAGACTTGCTGGAGTGTAACCCATGCTCCCATAACATTCTCCTGATCTCCTTTGGCTGCTTGAATGCATGTTCAATTTGGACTAAGAGTTGTAATCCAAGAAAAAGTTTTATTTTATCATGGGATAGGTAAATGACTGTTTTCAACAGAAAAGTAATGCAATTCAGACTATGCCATGCTCAACAATTCAAGGCCATGAGTGTTTTCCCCATACCACCCTTGAAAATAACCACATGTTTGAAAGTCAGTTGCTTAGTCATTACGTGGTTCAAAATCACCTCTGAATCAATGGTGAGAATTTTTACCGACTCTGGGAGTGCAAGATGTACCTTTAATTGTAACCCCAGAGAGATGTCCTTCATAAGGTACTGTAGGATAAGCTATCCCTGCTTGGGGTCAAAATGTGTCTTTGCACCTGTTCAAGATATCAATATTCTTGACTGGCTTAGTTCTGTAGTCCGAGACCAGATAGCTGAGACAGACCCCTGAATTCCCATACCAGTCAGAGAATCATATAGCACAGAAACAGGCCCTTTGGCCCAACATGTGCATGCTAAGTAGCAAGTCAGCATCTAGAGTGATAGAACCTTCAAGCGTGGAAATGGGCCCTCTGGTTCATTGAGCCTGCATTGGCCGTCAAGCACCCATTTACACCAGTCCCACAATAATCCTTTGTTTATTCTCCCCACATTCTCATCAGCTGCCCCCCAAGATCCCACCGCTCACCTACATGCTAGGGGCAACTTACGGTGTACAATTAACATATCAACCCGCACGTCTGTGGGATGTGGAAGGAAACCCACGCGGTCACAAGGAGAACGTGCAATCTCCACATGGGCAGCACCGGAGGTCAGGATTGAAATGGGGTGGCTGAAGCTATGAGGCAGCGACTCTGCCAGCTGCACCTCTGTGCTGCCCGCTATACTGATCCCATTCACCTACACGTGGTCCATAGTCTTTTATGTCGTGGGTGCATGAGAATAAAAGACCTTATTTATTAATGTGCACCGTCATAACCATTGCCTCCCTTAAAACCTTCCTGTTGTTGTGCTGATGACCATGCTGAGTCTCAGGATCACTGATGTGCTGGTTTGCTTCCCTCCCAGGCCAACTAACCAGAATGTGGGAGACTTTAACGAGACAGCAAGCGGACAATGCCAGTGAAGGCAGCCTATTTGAATTTACCATCATGTCATACAATATCCTGTCTCAGGACCTTCTGGAGACCAATAGTGATCTGTACTCTCACTGCCAGCCGGAGTTTCTGACATGGGAATTCCGATTCCAGAATCTCATGCAGGAATTTGAGACCTGGGATCCTGATGTGAGTACGACATAAATAACCAATACTCACTAACCATCTTGGGTGGTCAACAAGGGCTCGTGTTCCCTAGAATCATAGAAAATTTGCGATGTAGAAGCCCATTCAACCCACCGTAATAAAAGAACTACCCAGCCTAATACCATCTTCCAGTACTAGGGCCATTTAGGGTCCTCAACTGTCCTTCCAGGTGAGGTAGTCCTTCACATGTGAATCCATTGGTGTTATTTATTGCATCCGGTGCTCTTGGTGTGGCCTCCTCTACATCGGTGAGACCTGACGCAGATTAGGGGATCGCTTATTCAAACATCTTCGCTCCGTCCACCGTATCAGCCGGGATCTCCCGGTGGCCAGCCATTTTAATTCCACTTCCCATTCCCACACCGACATGTCTGTTCACGGCCTCCTCTACTACCAAGTTGAGGCTGGACACGTTAAAGGAACGGCACCTCATATTCCGCCTTGTAGTCTCCAACCTGACAGCATCAACTTCAATTTCTCTAACTTCCGGTGACCACTCCCTTCTGTCCCTTTTTTTCTCCCCTTATCCCACTGGCTCCCATCAGCCCTTCTCTTTCCCTCCCCCACCCTCTCCACCTGCCATCACCCACACGCTCCTCCCTCTGGTTCCCCTCCTCACCTTCCCTTTTTATTCCATGGTCCACTCTCCTGTCAGATTCCACCTTCAGCCTTTTGTCACTTCCAGCTATCACCTCCCAGCTTCTTGCATCATTCCCTCCCTCCCTCCCTCCCTCCCTCACCTGGATCCACCTATCACCTCCCAGCTTTTGCTCTACCATTTTCCCCCACCCACCCTTTTATACCGACTATCTCCCCTTTTTCTTTCCAGTCCCGCTGAAGGATCTCGACACAGAGTGTCGACTGTCCATTTCCCTCCATAGATGCTGCCTGACCCGCTGAGTTCCTCCAGCATTTTGTGTGTTGCACTAGGTCTGTAGCCCTATAGCTTACGGTTCAAGTACACATCCAAGTTTTATTTAAATATGAAATGAAAAATTCTGGAAACAGCAAGACGGGCAGCATCTGTGGAAACAGAAACAGGGATACTGGGTCAGTCTCTCCGTCAGAACTGGGGAAGAAAGAACAAATTGGTTTAAGTCACAGAGGAGGTGGACGGGGGAAAGGTAGGGGCTAAGTTGTAGGGTCATCTGGTCGATGCATTAATGGGAACGACGAGAGAGCAAGTAAATGAACAAGGGCAAGCAATGAATGAGAAAAGGTGTGGAATGCTGGTCTGGCTGTGCTGACAGAGAGAAAAGCACTGAGCCAATGTCACAAGTAACTAAACAGCAGAAAACACCAGTTCTGATACAGACAAGAAAAGTGAGATGCCTGAAGTAGTAGGATGAAATATACGTATGGAAGGTTGCGGTGTGGCCAGAGATGTGGGAGATATGTCTGATTCACTGGGGCACGAGCACTGGTACTGGGGGGAAAAGAACTATTCCATTGGGACAGGCTTCATTTGAACCATGCTGGCACTAGTATCTTGGTGTATTGTGTCACTTAGATGGCGTTAAATTAAATTAATTGGAGTTGGGGAGAGAGGGTTCAAGTTTCAGGGCAGGCACGGTAGTGTAGTGGTTAACATAACGCGATTGCAGTGCCAGCGACCTGGGTTCAATTCCAGCCACTGTCTGTAAGGAGTTTGTACGTTCTCCCTGTACCTGCGTGGGTTTCCTCCGGGTGCTCCGGTGTCCTCCCACATTCCAAAGACGTACGGGTTAGGAAGTTGTGGGCGTGCTATGCTGGCGCCAGAAGCGTGGTGACGCTTGCGGGCTGCCCCCAGAACACGCCACGCAAAAGATGCATTTCACTGTGTGTTTCAATGTACATGTGACTAATAAAGAAATCTTAAGTGATGAGAAGTTTAACAAATAAAAGAAATGAGAGTACATACAGTGTCACAGGATAGTGACAGTGTCACATAAAGCATGGCATGAAGGGGTAGAAAATATAAGCAACTGTATGGCAGAAATTGAATGCAGAGTAAGTAAAAATTGTAAAAAAAAAAGCTTGAGACCCATTATCTGAAAGCACACAGCATCTGTAACAAGATAGATGAGTTGACAGCACAAATAGAAATAAATGAGTTTGATTTAATCTCTGGGGATAGGTTAACAACAAACATCCATTATAAGCTCTCAGACTCCCACAGCTGTTCTCAGGGGCTTGGTAAGAAAGGTAGGGGAGGGCTGCACGTGGGCTCTACTTTAACCACAGTGCTCTCCACAGCTGAATAATCTGTCTGACGCTCCCCTCGGTATAGCTTCTCAAAGAACAACAGCTACTTTGATCTTGCAAAGAGGTCACTGTAGATTCCTACCTCCAAAAGGCAGTGTAATGTTGAGAGCTTTGACCAGTTTTCATCTGCTGAGGTTGTAACTAAGTATAATGTAAGCACAGGGTACTTTTGAGATGAGGTGAGGAGGAAAAATATTGCTAGGAATGAAGGTCTGTGATTGAATGGAGCCTCCTGAGCTGCATGCCTTCAGTAGCTTGTCAGTGTGTGGCTCTCCTTGGTGATACCCAGCCTCTCCTTGGCTCCTCACACCACTGCACTGTTGAGGTTGGGATTGTATTCTGAAGGGATTAAGCAGCTCATGAAACTGCATTTTCACGGGTATAAAGCAGGAGTGTTCGAACTCATAACTTCATATCTGCCCAGCATAAAAGAATGACAGAGCCAAGCAGAGTGGTTGTTTGCCAGTTTTATCATCGTACTCGGTGTGGGTCAGAAATGGCCCATATTACACTGAATTGGATCTCTATTTCAGACAGCTACGGAGCTGGCTGAGTCATGAACTGGAAGGGTTTTCCTAACACAACTTCTTTGGAGGTTGAACTTGCGGCTGCCTTCTATAGCTGAGCTGGTAGTACTTGACGTTATCACTGGGTTACATTCCTGTCTGATGTGGCATCATTTTCCAAATATATACCGAGTGCATCCAGCTCTACCACACCACCACCTCTCTTGACCGTTCCTCTGTCGGCAGGTTGTCAGACTTCTTGTCCAACTTCGTATTTGATGAATGGAAATTTCCTCTGTCTGAATGTAAGGAAGATTTGGTGGCTTTGGTAACTGTCATAAGCCACACTCCATGTCTACATCTGTCTAAATCTGAACTGGATTGTTTTCAAGCTTTGGGTATAATAAAGCTATCACGAAGGGCACCTATTCGACCCCTCTAACACTGCTGCACTCCTGTCTCAGCTTAACTGCTGCTGAAGACTGAACTATGACATTGCATACCTGGCTAACCTCTTAAATTTTATCCTCTGTGGACCTGGGGTCATCCAATGCACAGCTGCTGTTGTCTTAACTGAGTCTTGCTGAGCTATATTGGCCCACACTTAAATATTGACATAGAACATTACAGCACAATACAGGCCCTTCGGCCCATCATGTTGTGCCGAACTTTAAACCTTGCCTAAGACTATTTAACCCCTTCCTCCCACATATCCCTCTATTTTAAATTCCTCCATGTGCTTATCTAGTAATCTTTTGAATTTGATCAATGTACCTGCCTCCACCACTGCCCCAGGCAGCACATTCCACGCACCAACCACTGTCTGGGTAAAAAAACCTCCCTCTGACATCTCCCTTGAACTTCCCATCTATTACCTTAAAGCCATGCCCTCTTGTATTGAGCATTGGTGCCCTGGGAAAGAGGCGCTGGCTGTCCACTCTATCTATTCCTCTTAATATGTTGTATACCTCCTATCATGCCTCCTCTCATCCTCCTCCTCTCCAAAGAGTAAAGCCCTAGCTCCCTTAGTCTCTCCTCATAATGCATGCAGCATCCTGGTAAATCTCCTCTGCACCCTTTCCAATGTATTAGATCTATTTTAAAATTACATGTGGGAATATGCAATCTCTTCAATTTTTTTATCCTTCCCTATATCTGTAATCTCATGGAGTCATGGTCGTACAGTGCAGAAACTGGTCCTTTGGCCAATCAAGTCCTTGCCAACCATTGCACCCATTTACCTCCATT
Organism: Pristis pectinata; assembly: GCF_009764475.1. NCBI lineage: Eukaryota > Metazoa > Chordata > Chondrichthyes > Rhinopristiformes > Pristidae > Pristis > Pristis pectinata. Next base: position 144,998,286 of record NC_067405.1, read on the forward strand.
AGGTCCATAGTCTTCTATACCTTGGCAATTCAAATGTTTCTCTTGGATGCTTCTGAAATGATTACGAGGATGATTCCTGGAATGAAAGGGCTTGCATACGAGGAGCGTTTGTCCTCTCTTGGACTCTACTCATTGGTATACAGAAGAATGAGAGGGGACCTCATAGAAACGTTTCGAATGTTGAAAGGACTGGACAGAGTAGATGTGGCTAAGTTGTTTCCCTTGGTGGGTGAGTCCAGGACTAGAGGGTACAGTCTTAGAATTAGAGGGTACCCATTTAGAACAGAGATGAGGAGAAATGTCTTTAGCCAGAGGGTCGTGGATTTATGGAATTCGTTGCCACATACAGTTGTGGAGGCCCGATCATTGGGGGTGTTTAAGGAGGAGATTGCTAAGTATCTAATTAGCCAGGATATCAATGGATGTGGGGAAAAGGCCGGGAATTGGGGCTAGATGGGAAAATAGTTTAGCTTGTGGTGAAGTGACGGAGCAGACTCGATGGGCCAAATGGCCTACTTCTGCTCCTTTGCCTTGTGATCTTGTGAAATGTTTTGAGAGTCTCTGCCTCTACCACCACTTCCAAGTTCCAATCGCTCTCTTGGGGTGGGGGGGGGGGGGGGGGGGGGCGCAGAAATTTCCCGTCAGATCCCTTTATAAACCTCCCACCTTAAACTTGTGCTGTCTTGTCTTAGACACCTCACCATGGGGAATAAAAATTCTTACTATATAACCCCCTCATAATGTTGTATATCTGCCTTTGTAATCTCTATTCTCCTCTAACCTTGGTCTCTCGAGAACGCCTGTATGTAATCGCCCCACCACTGGCAGCTGTGGCTTCAGCTGGTGGGTTGCTTCCCAATACACCCTTCAAGATGCTACTTAAAACTTGTCTCTGGTCAGTTAATGTGGCACTGTGACAAATTTTGCTAGGTAATTGCCCATGACGCACCTTGTGTCAAACCTCTTTAATGTTTCTCATATTAATACCCAAGTGTCTCCTTGCTTCAGCCCAGTGCCTGTGTGTATGCAAACCTGAAGACATTAAATTTAAATTGCTACTCGTCCCTCGGCTCCTATGATGACCTGATATCTTGTATTTCTCTATCAGATCATGTGCCTGCAGGAAGTTCAGGAAAACCATTACTATCAGCAGTTTCGACCAGCTCTCCAACTAAGGGGTGAGTGACCCATGGTATACTGGCATATTCTTTCCCTTTTGCAGTCAGAGTTGAACAAGCACAGAAACTGGCCCCTCAGCCCATATACCCATGCCAACCATTTTACTCATCTACGTTAATCCCATTTGCCTGCATTAGGTCTGTCTCCTACGCCATGCCGGTTCTAACTGCCTCTTAAACATAGCGATTGTATCTGGTTCCTCCACCACCTCTGGCAGCGAGCTCCAGATGTTAATCACTCTCTGTATAATTTAAAGAAACATTTGTCTCAGATCCCCATTAAAACTCCTTCCCATGCCCTCTTGTTTTTGATACCCCTACCAAGGGAAAATTATTCTGATTATCTACCCTATTCCTCTCATAATTTTATGTCTATCATGTCCCTCCCCCACCCCCAGCCTCCGTTGCTCCAGAGAAAACGAGCCCAGCGTATACAGTCTCTCCCCATAACTAATGTCCTCCAGTCCAAGCAACAGCCCAGTGAATCTCCTCTGCACTCTCTCCAGCACCATCACATCCTTCCTATAGCGTGGCGACCAGAACTGCACGCAGTACTCCAAGTGTGATCTGACCTGCGTTTTGTAACGTTGCAACATAGAAAGTCTTGTCTAATGCAGGATATAATTACAAGAATTTTTTTTTTGTGAGATCTTGGGAAGTGAATGCTCCACACACCCAGCAACCACACGTGTACACTTTCCAGCAGGGATCATTGGATAGCAACTAGGACTGGAAGTGCCTCTGAGCACCCAGGGCTTTTGCAGCACTCCCAGCAAACTTCCCATGGCAGTGCTTGAAGGCAGTTGGGGCTTGATGTTCAGTTCAGCATTGTTTTTTTTCAACCAACCTCACCAAGTTCTCTATTCTCAGTGATCTTGGTGGTCTAGTTGGATATCTTCGGCAAGAAATGGAGTCAGTCATAAAGTTATACAGCACAGAAACAAGCCCTTCAGCTCAACTCATCCATGCCAACCATGGTGCTCCCCCAAGCTAGTTCCGTTTACCCACGTTTGGCTCGTATCCCTCTAAACCTTTCCTATCCATGTACTTGTCCAAATGCCTTCTCAATGTTGTTATTGTACTTGCCTCAACCACTTCCTCTGGCTGCTCGTTCCATATACGGACCACCCTCTGTGAAGAGGTTGCCCCTTGGGTCTCTTTTAAATCTGTCCCCTCTCGCCTGAAACCAATGCCCTCTAGTTTTTGGTTCCTCTTCCCTGGGAAAAAGACTGTGTGTTCACCCTATCTATGCCCCTTTATAAGGTCACCCTTCAATATCCTGCATTCCAAGGAAAAAGACCTAGCCTGCTCAATCTCTCCCTATAACTCAGTGTCCTTGTAAATCTCCTCGGCACTCTTTCTAGTTTAGTGATGTCTTTCCTGTAACAGGATGACCAAAACTGTACACAATGATTTGCTCAGTTTTGGTAAGTTTTTTTTAAGAGCTCTGGGCTTTGCTGCTCTTGACTAATTTTAACTTGCCCGAATGTGTTCAGGCCAAACTTAAAGAAAAGATGTATGTGAAAGCTGCCTATAGTAGGTTGTTAGGTGAGGGCATTAAATGTTGCTAAGGCAAGGCAGGTAAAGTACAAAAGCAGTCAATTCAATTGAATAGCAGAACCGACTTGATGAGGTAAATGGCCAAATCTTTAACATTTGTCTCATTACTTTTGATGCAGTATTTCTGCTGCACATTCTTTTGTGCAAATGTCTCCTTAGAGTTCAGTGCTTGAGGTGTTTGAATATTAAATGCTGCAAGATAAATTTATTATTGTAACTGGAAACCTGTCAACTGAGAAAATGCCAAAGAGCAGATGGAAGGATAATTATGAATATGTTGCTAGAATTTATTTCTTAATTTGTTTTACTGCCCCATGTTATCCATTTAAAGACATTGCAAAGCACCACAGCCAGCGAGACATTTTGAAGTGAAGCTACTTGTAGGAAATGCAGCAGCCAGTTTGCCAGCAATAAGCTCCCATAAATGGCAAAATGATAACGAGCAAGTCATCTATGTTGGTAATGCTGAGTGAAAGATGCATATTGGTCAGGGCACCCAAATTAACTCCCCTACTCCTCTTTAAAATGGTGTCATGGAGTCTCTTGTCTGGGAGGGAAGATGGTGCCTTAGTTTAATATCTTTTCGAAACATATCACCTCTGGTTCAGCAGTCTCTCCACAAGGTTGTTTGTGGAGTGAAGTGATTGGGCTTCCCAAGTGCAAATCTGGTTGTTTTCTCCCCAGGTTACGACTGCATTTACAAACGGCGCACTGGTATAAAGACAGATGGGTGTGCCGTGTGCTATAAACGGGACCGGTTTAGCCTCCTCTCCGAGCACCCTGTGGAATATTTTCGACCCATCGTGGAAACGTTGAACAGGGATAACGTGGCGCTTATAGCTCTGCTCCGCCCCCTGACTCCAGACTCCGGCCAAGACTGCTCGAAGCTGCCTGACATCTGCGTGGCAAACACTCACCTCATTTTCAACCCAAGGCGGGGGGATATCAAGCTCACCCAACTGGCTGTGTTGTTTGCTGAAATTCGGCAGGTGGTGCAGGCAGCTCATGGTGATGGCACACACTGCCCAGTCATCCTCTGTGGCGATCTGAACTCTGTCCCAGACTCTCCCCTATATAAACTCATCCGGAATGGAGAGCTGTACTATTATGGAATGCCTACATGGAAGGTAACTAGGAAGTATAAGATCTGAATCTTTCCAAAGTTATTGATTTCTTTTTTAATGAAATGCCTCTGGGCCTTTCTCTGAGAGGATGTCAGTAACCTGTTTTGTTATAATTAATATTCTGGCAGGTATCCTGTCAGGAGGACTGCTCCCATCAGGTGTGTCCAAGGAAACTGTATGGCCCTCTGTGGCCAAGCAGACTCCGGATAACTGACAGCTGTCAGTATGTGGGCATATATGAGAAGAAGACTACAGGTTAGCTACAGAGTTCCTTCCTCTGCGCTGTCTGCTGATACCCTTTCTTTTCCGTTGGTGGGTACTTTTAGGATTGAGATTTTGTTTTCGCTCTGTCCTTCAGTCTTTAAAAAGCCTTCACCCTGGAAAGCCTCATTTTCTTGATCCCAGTTATTCACTTGGCATCCAGTTGGATTCAGAGAAAGGTGGTCATGAATTGCATTGTGGTGAGATGCCATTGGAATACTAATGGCTGCACAGAACCTAGAATAGGATAGATGGGCTGAAGGGCCTGTTTCTGTGCTGTGGTACTCTATGACACAGGACCTTCATTCTACTATGTCTGTGCCAACCATGATGCCAATGGAAACTAATCCCATCTTCCTGCACATGGTCTCTTTCACTCTATTCCATGAGTCTGTCTTAAACATTGTTATCACATCTGCTTCTTTCACCTCTCCTGCAGTGCCTTCCAGCCCTTGCCACTGTTGGTTTTTTTGTTTGAAAATTGCCTCTCAAATCTCCTTTGTTCCTGTTACCCTTCTTAGACAGGAACATCACGGACTGTTCTTCAGTTTTCTGTCGCCTCCACTCTGGGTAGAAAGGATCCAGAGAGCTTCATCAAGGCGCCAGCAATCTCCTTGCTTGAGAGAGATCTTAGCAGACCACCTTGATGTCTTTCAAGACACCCAACACCACCTCCTCCTTCGTGCCTTGGAAGATACTGCTTCCTGATCTCGCCATCATCCATGTCCCTCCCCTTGGTGAATACTGATGCAAAGTACTTATTAAGGACCTCATCCACTTCCTCGGGCTTCATGCATAAATTCCCTTGTCAATACCTTTACCCCAACTATTTTGGTGTATGGTTTTGTCACTTTTAATGTATTGCCTTGATTACCTTGGCCCTATCAGCTACATTTGCCCTGTGCAGTTGGAGCCATAGACTTGTGCAGCGGAGAAACAGGCATTCTTGCCCATTATGTTCTTACTGGCCATCAAGTACTCATCTATACTTTTCCCATTTACCAGCACCTGGTCTGTAGCCTTCTATGCCTTGGTGATTCAAGTGCTCGTCCAGGCACTACTGGAATGTTGTGGGAGTCTCTGCCTCCACCACGTCCTCAGGCAGTGTGTTCCAGGTTCCAACTACCTTCTGGGTGAGAGAAAGTTCCACAATTCCCTTCTAACTATAGGAAAGGTATCAGTAAGATTGAAAGAGTGCAGAGGAGATTTACTAGAATGTTGCCAGGTCTTCAGGAGTTGAGTTACAGGGAAAGATCGAACAGGTTAGGACTTTATTCCTTGGAATGTAGAAGAATGAGGGGAGATTTGATAGACGTTTACAAAATTATGAGGGGTAGAGACAGACTAAATGCGAGTAGGCTCTTTCCACCTAGATTAGGAGAGATAAGTACGAGAGGACATGGCTTTAGGGTGAAGGGGGAAAGGTTTAGGGGGAACTTCTTCACTCAGAGAGTGGTGGGAGTGTGGAACGGGCTGCCGTCTGACGTGGTAAATGCGGGCTCACTCTTAAGTTTTAAGAATAAATTGGATAGATACATGGTCGGGAGAGGTCTGGAGGGTTATGGACGGTGTAGCTCAATGGGACTAGCGGAATAAAGTTTCGGCACAGACTAGAAGGGCCGAATAGCCTGTCTTCTATGCTGTAGTGTTCTATGGTTCTGTAAACCTCTCACCCTGGCCCTAAACTTATGCCCTCTAATTTTAAACATGTCTGCTATGGAGAAAAGTTTCCTACAATCTACCCTATCTATCTAACTTTGTCTACCTCTATCAGGTCCCACCCAGCCACCTCCAGTCCAAGGAAAACTATCCCAGCCTATTCTTGCTTCGTAATTAGTTGGTAGTATCCAAATGCCCTATTGGGATTAACTCTTTGTATCCATCTTGTTGCAGGATTCTACAGCTACCTGTTGTCTTGTTAGTTCCAGTGGTGTGCCGGCAGTGACTGATTTTGTTTGTGTCTTCAGGAACGCTGAGATACGGCCGTGAGTTTCTCCTCCAGCTTCGATATTCCGCACCAGCACTTGAGCGGCCAGAGCATCTCGATTTCATCGAGGGCGTAACGGATGCTCAACCAGGTATAGCCAGGCTGACGTGCTGGTCCTGTTTCCCAGCACTCTTCTAGTGAAGCCCTGATGCCGACACTGAGACTGAGGGGTGTTGGGTGGGGCAGGGCGAGTGTTGCGGACAATGATCAGGTCACAGCGTTGCCCAGTTATTATGAACTTCTGGTTTTTTTTTTGGGTCATTTAATCCCCCTTTGAGTCTTCTGACATCTGTAGTTATGCACCACGGAAACAGGCCCTTCAGCCCAACTCGTCCATGCCAACCATGGTGTCCATCTAAGCTAATCCCATTTGCCTGTGTTTGGCCCACCTCCCTCTCAATCTTTCCTATCCATGAGCAACACACATGGAGGAACTCAGCAGGTCAGGCAGCGTCTATTGGAGGGAATTGTCATTTGTTTCTCCTATCCATGAACCTGTTCAAATGTCTTTTAAATGTTGTAATTGTACCTGTGTCTACCACTTTTTCTGGCTGCTCATTCCATAAACCCACCATCCTCTGTAGTAGTGGGGGCGGGGAGATTGCCCCTCAGGTCCCCTTTAAACCTTTCCCCTCTCACCTTAAAATCTATGCCCTCTAGTGTTCGACCCCTCTACCCTGGGGGGGGGGACATCCTGTGACTATCTATCTATGCCCCTCATGACTTTATAAACCTCTATAAGGTCACCCCTCAGCCCTCTACATTCTGGCGAGGGGGGGCAAGGTGGCGGGGGGAGGAGAAAAGTCCCAGCCTATCCTTGTAACTCCAAGACCTCCAGTCCAGGCAACCTTCTTGTGAACCTTCTCTGCACCCCTTCTAGCTGAATCACATCCTTCCTATAGCATGGTGGCCAGAGCCGTGCATGATACTATGTGTACAATATGTTGGGGGGGGGGGGGGAGCGGGGGAAGGGAAGGGAAGGGGTGGTGAGTTAATACAGAGGCGATTGTTTCTTTGAGTATACTGTTTTACATCTTCTCTGTTGATGCTGCTTTGGTGTCTCTGTCTCCATTCAGAGCCTCCTGGAGATGGGTCAGAGCGCTATGTCAGTGTGTCTGAACCAGAGGAAGAGCTTTTCTGTAAAAGGTACGCACTAATGTTCTACACAACTAAGGTGATGGGATTTGAGCTCCCAACTGTAACTGGGTATCTTGTCCACTGTGATAATTTAAGGCGGAAGCGTGGCGACACTTGCGGGCTGCCCGCAGAACACTGCACAAAAAGATGTATTTCACTGTGTTTTGATGTACATGTGACTAATAAAGAAATCTTATATACAACAGGATCTTCACATCTCTCATTCTAGTTATAGCTACATGGGTGAATCTTGCTCCTCATCCAAAATAATTTGGGGCAGCGCAAGGGTACAGCTGGTAGACCTCCAGTGACCCAGGTTCGATCCCGACCTCTGGTGCTGTCCGTGTGGGTTTCCCCCGGGTGCTCCGGTTTCCTTCCACGTCCCTAGTGTGTGGGTGAGTGGTAGAATCTTCAGGAAGTTAATGGGAATATGGGGAGAATAAAATGGGTTAGGGTATGGTTAATGTAAAAATGGGTGTGCGGTGGTTGGCACAGACTTGGTGGGCCAAAGGGCCTGTTTCCATGCTGTGACCATGACTCGTAGTGATTGTGTATCCCGGCTGAAGTAAATAATCCTCACCAACCTTTCTCCGTCTGTTACACTCAGGTCTCCCACCACCATCCGTCATAACCTCAACCTGACCTCAGTCTACAGTCATTATCAGTCTGACACGGGACGACCCGAGGTCACCACCTGCTCGTCTGGCTTTGGCCTCACAGTGGATTACATCTTCTACTCTGCGCAGCCAGTCGCTGATAAGAGTGGAAAAGGTTGGTGGGTTATCTCTAGACCATGAAGGTGCAGTAGGTGTCCGGTATGGTGTTTGACAACTTGAACCAGCATTCCTGCTCCAGTGTTGTCCGGCCATTGACCGTTACAACTGATGGATTCTGCCTGGTCTTTGTTAGTAACTCATAGTGCTGCCCTGCCCTCAGAGAATGCTTCAGCTGTTCCCTGCCACTGGCAACAATTATAGAATCAAAATGGAGATCCATCCTCTACACACAAAAGCTCATCCATCTGTATAGTAATTATGTAATAATGACAACAACAGAATTTTAAAATAAAACAAAATCAGGAAACTTTGGAGAGCATGGTGTTGGTTAACTACCAGAGGATAGATTTGACTGGATTTTCCACCAGAAATCAAATAGGTGGTGTCTTCCATAACTTAGCAGTGCCTAAAGTTGGCCCATCATATTTTTGTCAATCTCTCCGCTCTCCCCCTTATTTCTGCATATCTTTCTCTCTAACTGTGCCTTTTAAAAGAAAATTCTCCTCATCTTCCTCAATTTACCCATTTAACTTTTCTTTGAAAACTCTTGTTTTCAGACATGACATGATGTGAAATTCTTTCTCCTTTTCCTGCTCTACCAAAGTCTCTCATACTTTTGAGCACTGTTATTACATCTTTACTGTAGAAAGAATAAATGCATCTTCTCTGGACTTTCCATGTGATCGAAGCCCCTCATCCCAGCTACCACTCCAGTGTATCTTTCCTCCCATTAGAACTGAAGGCCACAACAGAGCTAGTGTTGGTCCTGATGTAGTGTCATACTGCACTATAGCTGTCAGAAGTGCCAGTCCTAGGATGAGATGTCAAAGGGAGTCCGGTCTATGCGTACAGGCAGACGAATAGTTGTAATAGGAAGAAGATACAAATGGTGATACAAGTAGACAGTGTGGTGAAGGTGGTGTTTGGCATGCTTGCCTTCGTTGGTCAATGCATTGAGGCCATTGTCATGTTACAACTGTACAAGGCATTGGTGAGACTACACTTAGTATTGTGTGCGGTTCTGGTCACCCAGCTGTAGGAAGGATGTCACTGAATTGGAGAAGGTGCAGAAAAGATTTGGGAGGATGTTACTGGTACTGGGGTCTTGAGTTATAAGGAGAGGCTGGATAGGCTAGGACCTTTTCCCTGGAGCGTAGGAGGCTTAGGGGTGACCTTATAGCAGTATACAAAATCATGAGGGGCATGGGGAAGGTGAAAGGTCAAAGTCTTTCCCAGGGTAGGGGAGTCTAAAACTAGAGGACATAGGGTTAAGGTGAGAGGGGGAAAAAAATTAAAGGGGACCTGAGGGGCAAGTTTTTCACACACAGGGTGGTGGGTATGTGGAACAAGTTGCCAGAGAAAGTGGGAGAGGTGGGTACAGTTACAGTGTTTAAATGTATTGCCAATTGCACGACCTTCACTAATGCACTTAGTCACTCAAATTAGTCGGGCAGGATCTCCCCTTGTAGCAGAACCATGCTGAGAATCCTTCATTAGTCCCTGCCTCTACAAGTGCAGATTAAATCTGTCCCACAGAATTTTTCCAATACTCTCCTGACCACAGATAACTGAGTCAGAGATTTGTGAGTTGAAGCTCCATTTGAAGTCCAGACTGACGCTGCAGTGCAGACTGAAGGAGTGCTATGGGTGCCAATTTTTGGATGAGGCACCAAATTGAGGTTCTGGTCTGCTCTCTGAAATAGCTCATGGAATCTTTCACATCTTCAAAGAAGAACAGTTCTGTTGTATCCATTGTCCTGGCTAATATTTATTCGCAACCTTTTGTTTTCAGAAACAATTATCTGATCAGTTACCACACTGCTGCTTGTGAGATCTTTCAGTGGTTGAAATAGCTGTGATGTCTCTGCCATTAGAGCAGTGACTGTGCTTGAAAATATCTGGTTGACTGATATATAAATAGATAAGTACCAGTATATCGGTGAAACCTATGCTCTGATACTGTGTGTCCTGAACGTGCCACAGTGTTTGGTGTGTATGTTGCCCTGCCCTTTAACCAGGCATGAATGTTCATCCCAGCTCTGCAATCATGAAATAAAAACACAAAATGATGGGAAGGCTCAGCAGGTCAGGCAGTATCTGTGGGGAGAGAAACGGTTGAAGACCCTTCAGAACTGAGAAAGCAAGTTGGGCTAAGCTTAGATTAGTTCATTGTCATACACCAGGATGCAATGAAATTCCTTGCTTGTGTGAAGCTCACGGAGTAAACAGTATACGTGGTAATAATACAATAACTTGAGTATAGAAGTTGGGATGTTAAATTGCAGTTGTACAAGACATTGGTGATGCCACATTTGGAATATTGTGTTCAGTTTTGGTTACCCTGCTATAGTAAAGATGTCATTAAGCTGGAAAGAGTGCAGAGGAGATTTACGAGGATGTTGCAGGGACTCGAGGGACTGGGTTATGGAGAGAGGTTGAGCAGGTTAGGACTTTTTTTTATTGGCGTGTAGGAGAATGAGGAGTGATCTTATAGAGGTGTATAAAATTGAGGGGCGTTGGGTGAATGCACAGTCTTTCTCAGGGTTGGGGAATCCAGAACTAGAGGGTATAGGTTTAAGGTGAGAGGGGAGAGATTTTAATAGAAACCTGAGAGGGCAACTTTTTCACCCAGATAATGGTCAGTATATGGAACGAGCTGTCAGAGGAAGTGGTTGAGACAGGTACATTAACAACATTTAGAAGGTACTTGGACAGGTACATGGATAGGAAAGGTTTATAAATGGGTGTTTCTCTGGTTGGTAATCAGTGGTGAGCGGGGTGCCGCAGGGGTCGGTGCTGGGGTCGGTGCTAGGCCCACAACTGTTCACGATATACATGAACGATTTGGAAGAGGAGACTGAGTGCGGCGTATCTAAGTTTGCCGATGACATTAAATTGAGTGGAAAAGCAAATTGCGCAGAGGATGCGGAGAGTCTGCAGAGAGATATAGATGGGTTAAAGTGAGTGGGCCAAGGTCTGGCAGACGGAGTACAACGTTGGTAAATGTGAAGTCATCCACTTTGGAAGGGAAAAATAGATCAGATTATTTTTTTAAATGGTGAAAGATTCAGCATGCTGTTGGGCAGAGGGACTTGGGAGTGCTTGTGCATGAATCGCAAAGGTTGGTTTGCAGGTACAACAGGTTATCAAGAAGGCAAATGGAATGTTGGCCTTCGTTGCCGGAGGGATTGAATTTAAGAGCAGGGAGGTTATGCTGCAACGGTACGGGGTACTGGTGAGGCCACATCTGGAGTACTGCGTGCAGTTCTGGTCTCCTTACTTGACGAAAGATATACTGGCTTTGGAGACGGTGCAGAGGAGGTTCACCAGGTTGGTTCTGGAGATTGAGTCGCCTGGGACTATACTCACTGGAATTCAGAAGAATGAGAGGGGATCTTACAGAAACATATAAAATTATGAAAGGGATAGATAAGATAGAGGCAGGAAGGTTGTTTCCACTGGTAGGTGAGACTAGAACTAGGGGACATAGCCTTGAGGTTCAAGAGAGTAGATTTAGGATGGAAATGAGGAGGAACTGCTTTCCCCAGAGAGCAGTGAATCTGTGGAATTCTCTGCCCAAGGAAGCAGTAGAGGCTACCTCATTAAATATACTTAAGATGTGGTTAGATAGATTTTTGCACAGTAGGGCAATTAAGGGTTATGGGGAAAAGGCAGGTGGATCTGAGTCCACGGCCAGATCAGCCATGATCTTATTGAATGGCGGAGCAGGCTCGACGGGCCAGATGGCCGCCTCCTGCTCCTATTTCTTATGCTCTTATGTTTAGAGGAGTATGGGCAGGGCACTGGCAAATGGGACTAGCTTGGATGGGAATCATGTCTGGCACAGACCGTTTGGGCTGAAGGGTTTGTTTCTGTGCTGTATGACTTCAACAAATACAGCAATGAGCATGAAACAACAGAATGGTGAAGGAGGGCAATGAGCAGAACAAAGGGAGGGTGAAATGATGGACATTTAAACACCTTTTGCCCCTGTGACGTGTTCTAATGTTGTATAGTTTAGCCAGAATATACAAATGAAAGGAAGAAAGATTATGAAGGTGGATCCTAAACTTCCCAGCCTCCTAGCAGAAGATACAAAAGTCTGAAAGCACGTACCACCAGGCTCAAGGACAGCTTCTATCCTGCTGTTATGAGACTATTGAATGGTTCCCTAGTACGATAAGCTGGACTCTTGACCTCACAATCTACCTCATTATGACCTTGCACCTTATTGTCTACCTGCACTGCACTTTCTCTGTAGCTGTGACACTTTGCATTCTGTTCTTGTTTTACCTTAATGCACTGTGTAATGAATTGACCTGTATGGATGGTATGCATGACAAGTTTTTCACAAGTGACAACAATAAACCAACTTACCTTTATGTTCTTTCCCGGCCAGGTCGCCGGCGGTACCAGGATGGACCTCTCAAGCTGCTGGGTCGGCTTTCCCTGCTTTCCGAGCATGACGTCTGGCTGGCCAATGGTTTACCCAATGGCATCTGCTCGTCTGACCATCTGTCCCTCCTTGCCAAGTTTGGGCTGAAGCCCCATGATTGACTTTACAAAAAGGAGAAAACTTGCTCCTGGCAGGTGCTTTTGCAAAGCTTTGTGGACCGAGGCCCCTTGGGTGGGTAGAATGAAGCTCCTATGCAGGATACATAATTGCCATTTTATGGTCTGAATTAGGCTATTTTAATCGTTTTGCTTATTTTTTTAGTGGTCTGGAATGTTGAGTATGCTGCTTTGAGATAGATTATGAAATTACCAAAGGCATGTTGGTGGGGGTCAGTGGCAAGTAGGCTGATGATCTTGTCACGGAGGGCTTGCAGAATGTAAATGTTTGTTGTTTCCCGGGCAAGATGTCCCACCAGAGCTCCCTGAAACCAATTAGACACGGTGATAATTTGCCAGTGGTTAATTATGGACACTGTTGTTTCCCCCACCCCGCGTACTGGAAGCTGAATGTTGATCCACCGGTGCTGGTTCCCCTGGGAACAAACCATTCTGTATTCCAGGGAGTTGCACTATCCAAGGCAGAGCCTACTGTCAGTTATCCAAAGTTGAGCTTTTTCCTCTCCAGCTCTGGAGTTTTTAAATCTTCTCACTGCCTCTCAGCAGGTTATGTTCAGTTCTTAACCGGTCCTGGACTAATATCCTGGTTTGTATCTTCTGGGAGGTGTGGATGGATTGGGGAGGGGGTGGGAATGGGGTGGTTTTTTAAATCCCTCTAGGGAATTGGTCCATTAACTCAACACCAGCGTGTTCTTACCCCCTTATCTGGCTGGCATAGTGCGGCATATGTGAATAGCCCCTAGTTCTGGCTGTTCCTGTTCTACACGCGCACCTCAATGCCCAGGCTAGATCCAAAGATTTACCCTTCAGTAGTCTGGACCCTGCTGCCAAAAATGGTGTCGTGATCCTGCCTCTGAAATCCCTTCTCTTACTGAAAATGGCTTCTGCTTCCTTTCCATTGTACCCTGGCTGAGGTGGGTAAGTCGGTAACACATGGATTGACAACACAGGTGTGAAGCTTTCTTTACCCTGGCATCAGTTCTCCAGGGGATTCCATGCTGCTTGCAGGTGAAGCAGAGAAAGGGTGGTTGCCTCAGGAAGACCAGAACTATAGGAGGAGAATTCACCAAAAATAAAAGGGGGCAGTAAATGTTCCTCTGGTGCCCTCTCTGATTTCTGCTTTGCTGGATGAACAAAGCAATATTTTGAGTCTGAAAACTCTGCAATGAGACTGCAGATGGTGGAACCTGGAGCAAAAGACAAGCTGCTGGAGGATCTTAGTGGGTCAGGCAGCATCTGTGGAGGGAAGTGGCCCAGATGAAGGGTCTCGAAACATCGACTGTCCACTTCCCTCCACAGATGCTGCCTGACCCGCTGAGTTCCTCTAGCAGTTTTTTTTTTGCTGTGTTAAAGGCTGACTGTCGTCTACCTGTGCTCTGACTGTGGTGCAGTCACTTCACCGGAAATTGTCTCCCTCCCACACCTGAGGACTTCTCTTTGCTTTCTGCGAGCTGAAGATTGAAGCCGTTCACTTTGCAGAAGTTCACTGCCAAGTGCCAGCCTCTCCCGCGTGCTGCTCTTGTTTCTCCCTCCCCCCTGACCCTGAGCCCCCTCCCTCGTGTCTCTCAGCGGCAGGGTCGATGCAGGCAGAAAGCAGTGGGACGAGGTAAATGTCTGGATCGAGGCCCAGCTCGAAGCTCCTCGCTCTCTACTCAAACATCAGCTTAAGGCGGGTTCAGGTAAAGCAGTCGTAATAGAGAAGGAAAGAGTGAGCCGTATCTAGCTTGCATTTTAATGGTGTGCTGCTCGAAATGTTGACCCAGTAGTCCTGCGGAGCTGTTATCTCATGCCGGGGGCGCGGGGCGATGGTTCCTGAGCCTTGTTGAGCAAAATGGGAATGCTACCACGCAGCACGACACAAGCAGTTTGTTGTTCAGCTGCTTGTCCTCTCCCCCCCCGGCACAAGTTTAGTCTGTGCCGTGTGGTGGTGTGTGCTCTCGGAAGAGAATAATGTGCAGCTTATTGAGGAAAGGAACCCAAAGTCAGCAAGTCATGAGGCTACACTTAGCTGGAGTCCTTCCTTCCCCTCCTCCCCCCCCCCCCCCCCCCCCCCCCCTCCCTTAGAGGATGGAAGTACAGCCTCTTCTGCCCTTAACTGAGACTGGAGATGATCTGTCACTTAACTCGATGTGGCCTCGATACACTACATCAGTGAACCCTTTAACGTAGAGGCGAGGGAAAATATCAGCCAGGTTCCCTCTGGTGTGCGGATTCCACTGAACCCTGCTGGGCTGGGTACGGATGTTGGGGCAAAATGACCCACCCTGATTAACCAGTGACACTTGAAGAGCAACCCACTTGGGCCATTACTTGTATTCTCAGCATTGATGCCCCTGCTGAGGCATGCCTGACAGAGGCCATTGCTAGTGTGATGGGCATTCTGTTCCCCAAGTGAGTGACTCATGTGGGTGCACACTGCAGCACATTGAAGAATCTACCCCAGGCTTTGATTCAGGAGATAAAGCTACTGGACATCTGTAACACTAAACACTACCTCCCAAACAAGCAAATGATTGTCACCCATTTTAATTCTTAGCTTCTTTTGTAAATGGTTGTGCGACTGGTTTCTGCATTTCGGATCTCTCTGGGTTAATCGGGGGTAAAAGTGTGGAACCCGGATCCAGATTCGGCTAAAGGACCAAATTCCTTGGTCAGCTGGAATCATGGGGATTATGGACTTGTGCCTAAAGTTTTTTTTAAACTGTCGGTGTGTAAAAATAAAGCGTAGATAAAATGTATATTCAAATGGTGCGATTCAAAGGCTGCGTTTTGCCGAATATTTTTGTGACTTGGTTCAGCAACACTAAGGAAATAAAAGCTCATTTATTTGAGGTATGGGCATCATTGCTGCTGGTGTATGTTTACGATGCATCGATAATGTGTTTAATGACGTATTGCTGGAATTGTTAGAAGCTTCAGGGAACTGTACCTGAAACACAGTCTGAGGTGTAAATTCTCTGTACTCTAAGCTACGCTTAGCAAAATCGGAAATAAATCTGGACATGGAAGGGAGCTTTGAGAAGTAAACTTGTATACTAGATGCCACACCAAGAAGCTTGGACATTAAATGGTGTTCTGTTTGATAAACTGGCTTAAACTTCCCATTCATTATCCATCTCCAGAGCTGCCTATTTCCATCTTCAAATCATCTAGTCCTATAATGAAAGGTCACAGAGTATTACAGCACAGAGCCAGGCCACTCAGCTCATTGAATACACAGTGAACACCAATTCCATTTTATTCTCAGATCAGCTCCACCCAGATTTTGCCTCTAGGGGCAATTTACACTGTCCAATTAACTTACCAACCCTCATGTCTTTGGGATGTGGGTGGAAACTGGAGGACTCGAGGGGAAGTTCTCCCCCTCCCACGGTCAAAGAGAATGTGCAAACTCCACTTGATGGTGACTTGGATTCCAAACTGGCTTGGCCATCATGTCGTGGTGGAGAAGTGTCTCTCTGACTGGAGGTTTTGACCACTGATGTTCCACAGGGATCGGTGCCTGGAACTCTGCTGTTTGCAACAAAAATGATTTGGACAAAAATGTAGTTGGGCTGAATAGCAAGCTTGCAGATGGCACCAAAATTTGCAGAGTCGTGGATGGTGTAGAAGCTTGTCAAAGGATACAGCCAAATGATGTGGATCATCTGCTTGTCAAATTATATAGATCTTATGGAAATATGGACAGAGGAATGGCAGATAGAGTTTAATCTGAAGAAGTATGAGGTGTTGCACTTTGGGAGGTCAAATGCAAGGGAACAGTATACTGTTAATGGCGGGACCCTTGGGGGTATTGATGTACAGAGGGATCTTGGGGTCCAACTCTGAAAGTGGCAACACAAGTAAATAGGGTGGTGAAGAATGTGTAAGGCACGCTTGCCTTCATTGGTCGGGGCATTGAGTATAAAATTTGGGAAGTCATGTTGCTGCTGTACAAAACTTTAATCAGGCCACATTCGGAATATTGCTTGCAGTTCTGGTCGCCGCGTTATAGGAGGCTTCGGAGTGAGAACAGAAGTACGTTACCGGGATGTTGCCTAGATTTGAAAATACTACCTATAAGGAGAGGTTGGACAAACTTGGCTTGTTTTCTCTGGAGCGTTGGAGGCCGAGAGGAGAACTAATAGAGGTTTATAAAAGTATGGGACACATGGGGTAGATAAGCCAGAGTCTTTGTCCCAGGGTAGAAATGTCAAATACTAGAGAACGTAGCGGGGTAAGTATTTTTTTAATGCATGATGGGAGGTATCTGGAACACACTGCCGGGGTGGAAGCAGATCAACTAGGGAATTTTTAAGAGGCGTTGAGACAGGCACATGAACAGGCTGGAAATGAAAGGATATGGATCACGTGCAGGCAGGTAGGATTAGTTCAATTTGGCATTGTGGTCAGCATAGACACAATGGGCCAAAGGGCCTGTTCCTGCGCTGTTCTGTGTTCCGCACAGACAGGACCCAAGGTTCGGATTGAACACGTGGTCTCTGGCGCTGTGAGGCAGCAGCTCTACCCACTGTGTTGCCCCTACTGACTGAGTGTAATTAGGGAACATTGGCCTGGGAGAGAATGTGAACTTTAGTTGATTTATCCTTCCAGCACCTTGAGATACATCTGACCTACTGCAAGTATATAGGAGGGCAGTGTTTCATGAGTTTTATGCCCGGTCTAAGATTGAAATCATCTCACACACTTTTCCTAAATCGACCAAAGACTATGTCACTTTGAAGTTGGTAGTGAATCTCATCAACGATGTCTGCCTTCTTCAAGAGGTGGTTCCTGGGATGTGGGACATGGTGCAAGTTTTTTTTAGGATCTTACACTTGAACCATTGTCAGAGGACAGTGTTGTGTAGTGGGAACAGGTTGGTAGAGTAAGTTTGTCTAGTGGATGATGAGTGTGAAGCCACTGCCTGCATGCCTGACATCAGACTCCCCATGACAGACTCTTCTGAGCTCTGTTATGGGAGGAAGTTGCCAGGAGGATGGCAGAGAAGGTTTGAGGGTGTTGTCCAAGCCTTCCTGAAGAAATGCAACATCTGGGAACCTCTGGCCTACAACCATTCACAGTGAAGGAGCATGTGGGGTGGTACTGTGGGAACCTCGAGGTCGGCACTGAGAGCTCACAAAGGTCCTGTGTAAGAGGAGTGGAAGAGTCTGTCATTCCCACGTTGGCCTCAGCAGACACCTCTGAACTTACAGAGCCAGAATGGAAGTGCAGTCACCCTCGACCCCGAGGGACTGCCTGAGAAGAAGTACAGTTTTGTGTTATCTTCTACGTCGGAGGAACCAAACACAGACTGAGTGCTTTGTGGAGCACCTGTGTTCAGTCCTCACGGCCAACCCCGAGTTCCTTTTTCAATCTTTTTATTAATTTTCAAATTAGTACAAACTAATATATATATAACATACATCTGGTGCAAAGTGATCAGAATAGCAATCAGATCAGTTAATATATATAATCACAAGAAGTTCCCTCTGTTTTCCTCTCATTCATGTGCCCATCCAAGCCCCTCTTAAAAGCCCCCAATGAATTTACCTCCACCACCCTATCAGGCAACGCGTTCCAGGCATCCACCACTCTCTCAGTAAACAACGTACCCCTCACGTCTGTTCTGAACCTACCCCCTCTCACCTAATAATGGGAAAAAGATATTGCTTGTCCACCCTATCTATGACCCTCATAATTCTATACACTTCCAATGGATCACTCATCAGGCATCCACCACTCTCTCAGTAAACAACGTACCCCTCACGTCTGTTCTGAACCTACCCCCTCTCACTCAATAATGGGAAAAAGATATTGCTTGTCCACCCTATCTATGCCCCTCATAATTTTATACACTTCCAATGGATCACTCGTCAGCCTCCACCGCTCCAGAGAAAAGAGCCCAAGTTTGTCCAGCCTCTCCTGATAGCACATGCCCTCTAATCCAGGCAGCATCCTAGTAAACCTCCTCTGCACCCTCTCTAAAGCCTCGACATCCTTCCTATAGTGAGGTGACCAGAAATGCACGCAATACTCTGAATAGGGCCTAACCAGAGTTCTATAGAGATGCATCATGACTTCCTGACTGTTATACTCAATACCCCGATTAAGCATTTCCATAAGCCTTCTTAACCACTCTGTCTACCTGTGTGGTCACTTTCAATGAGTCATGGACTTGTACCCCAAAGGTCTCTCTGCTCTTCAATGTTGTTGAAAGCTAGGGAAGAAATTGCAAAGGCACTGGCAGAGATACTTTGGCCATGGGTGAGGTACCAGAAGAGTGGAGGGTGGCTAATGTTGTATCTTTGTTAAAGAAGGGCTGCGAGGACAAACCAGGGAAATACAGGCCGGTGAGCCTAACATCAGTGGTGGGAAAGTTACTGGAGGGGATTCTGAGAGACAGCATCTACCAGCATTTGGAAAGACGTGGTCTGATCAGGGAGAGTCAACATGGCTTTGTGTGTGGGAAATCATGTCTCATGAATTTGATTGAGTTTTTTGAAGTTCTGACGAAGAAGATTGATGAGGGAAGCAGTAGCTGTGGTCTCTATGGACTTCAGCAAGGTTTTTGACTAGGTCCCAGTAGGCTGGCCCAGAAGGTTAGATCACATGGGATCCAGCGTGAACTAGCCAATTGGATACAAAATTGGTAGGAGTCGGAGGGTGGTAGTGGAGGGTTGTTATTCAGACTGGAAGCCTGCAACCAGTGGTGTGCCACGAGGGATGGGTGCTGGGTCCACTGTTTGTCATCTGCGTTAACTGTTTGGATGACAGTGTCATTAATGTGGTTAGTAAGTTTGCAGACGACACCAAAATTGGTGGTGTAGTGGACAGTGAAGAAGGTTATTTAAAATTACAACACGATCCAGATGAACTGAGGAAGTGGTCAAGAATTGCAATGGAATTTAACTCTGATAAGTGTGAGGTGTTGCATTTTGGTCTGTTAAACCAAGGCAGGACTTGTACAGTGAATGGTAGGTCCCTGGAGAGTGTTGTAGAACAGAGAGACCGTAGGGGTACAGGTACATAGTTCCCTGAAAGTGGTGACACCGGTAGACAGGGCGGTGAAGAAGGTGTTTGGCTCGTTTGCCTTCATCAGTCAGGGCACTGAGTACAAGAGTTGGGACATCCTGTCACAAGTTGTTGATGAGACCACACTTGGAGTATTGTGTGCGGTTCTGGTCAGCCAGCTCTGTTAAGCTGGAGCGGGCACAGAAAAGATTCACGAGGATGTTACTGGGACTGGAGGGCTTGTTATAAGGAGAGACTGGACAGGCTGGGACTTATTTCCCTGTAGCACAGGAGGTTGAAGGGTGACCTTGTAGAGATGTATAAAATCATGAGAGGCACAGATAAGGTGAATGGTCACGGTCTTTTTTTTCAGGATAGGGAGTCTAAAACTAGAGGGCATGGATTGAAGGAGAGAGGGGAAAGATTTAAAAGGGACCTGACGGGGCAGCTTTTGCAGGCAGTGGGAATGAGTTGCCAGAGGAAGCAGTAAAGGCGAGTATAGTTATAATGTTTAAAAGACATTTAGACAGATAGATTGATCGGAAAGGCTTAGAGTGATATGGGCTGAACCTGTGCAAATAGGACTATTGGTATTGGTTTATTATTGTCATCTGTACCAAGGTACAGTGAAAAACTTGTCTTGCATACCGTTTGTACAGATCAATTCATTACACAGTGCATTGAGGTAGTACAGGGTAAAAACAATACAGGATACAGAGCAAAGTGTCACAGCTGCTGGGAAGTGCATTGCAGGCAGACGATGAGGTTGCAAGGTCATAGCGTTTAAATTTAAAAGAGTAGAACGATTATAGTGAAAGTAATGAGTAGATCTACAAAGAGCAGCTTGCAACGAGTCACCACGCTCCGGCACTATCTATAGCTTAGATAAACATCTTGGTCGTGCTGTATGACTCTCTGACTCATCTTACTGGCATGCCCTGCTACCTTTAAAGATCGGGGACATGGACTCCCAAGTTTCCCTTGTTCCTGCGAACTTCATTTGATGTATGGTCCCACGTCTTGTTGAACCAACCCATATGCTTCAGCTGTTCCTCTGAAATAAGTATAATTTGCCAATTTCTACCCAGCTATCCAGACCATCTATATAGATAGATAGATATCTTTAATAAAGATGTCACATGTACATCGAAACACACAGTGAGGTGCGTCTTTTGTGTAGAGTGTTCTGGGGGCAGCCCACAAGTGTCGCCACGCTTCCCGCGCCAACATAGCACCTTATCTTCCATCCATACCTTTCTGTAGAATAAAGGCAAAGTAGATGGGATAAATAGATTCCCTTATCTGTACTTAAACCAAAATTGGTCTTTCAGTATAAGTTGTGATCGGACACACAATGGTAATTGTGAAGTCTACTGGCACCCTGTGGCTGCACCTGGTATTGCACCATGACCAACTTCCAAAGAGCTTCTGGAATCAGATTTCATGTGAGCTTTGTTTCATGCCTTTAAACCTGACCTACAGGGCTTCATACCTGCACTATCATTCACTTAGATCGTGTCCATCTGCACTTAATTTTTTTTTAACTCCTACCTCTGGATTCCCTAAAAACAAAAAGGTATAAAACAGGAACGTGATTTTGGGGCGGCACGGTAGCGTAGCGGTTAGCGCGACGCTATTACAGCGCCAGCGATCGGGGTTCGGTTCCCGTCGCTTGTCTGTAAGGAGTTTGTACGTTCTCCCCGCGTCTGCGTGGGCTTCCTCCGGGTGCTCCGGTTTCCTCCCACGTTGCAAAGACGTACGGGTAGGTCAACTTGGGGTTTAAAATGGGCGGCGCGGACTCGTTGGGCCGAAAGGGCCTGTTACCACGCTGTAAATAAAATTTAATTTAAAAAAATTTAATTTATAATTCTGACAGCTTCCAGCAATATCTCAATTGATATCCACATCCACAGCCTTTGAAAGAGGGACATCTCTGGACTTCTGCCTTGTGGCAAAAGTGCTTGTTGGTTAATCTAGCTCCAATTTTATTATTTTTTTTAAATAAGTTCCCTCACCTGAAGGAACTCCTCTTTCGTACCTGATGGACTCGTTTATCACTGTTATATTGTCTGCCGGACACTGGTTGGGGATGTACAGCAAAGTGGGGAAAATAGAGTTAAGATGCAGAGCCCCATGTGGTCTGAATAAAGCAAGGGAGCACTCACTGATTTGATAAACATTTCAGGAGGAATTTTTAGCCAGTGGTAACCACTGCCATCTGTGGTAGAACAAAAGGAAACAGGAGTAGGCCACTTAGCCCCTCTAGCCTGTCCTACCATTCAGTATGGATGATGACTGATCTGCCCCAGGCCTCGGCTCCTCTGCTTTGCCAGTTCCCCATGGCACTCAGTTTGAGGGAAATAATGTCGATGCAGTTACAGGGAGACCAGGATGCTGCCTGGATTGGAGAGCATGTCTTACGAGTACAAGTTGAGCTGGGGCTTTTCTCTCTGGAGAGGAGGAAGATGAGAGGTGACCTGATAGAGGTGAACAAGATGATAAGAGGCACAGATCGAGTGGACAGTCAGAGACTTTTTCCCAGGGCGACAATGGCTATCACGAGGGGGCATAATTTTAAGGTGATTGGAGGAAGGTATAAGGGGGATGTCAGGGGTAAGTCTTTTACACAGAGAGTGGTGGGTGTGAGGAACGCACTGCCGGCAGGAGTTGTGGGGGCAGATACATTAGGGACATTCAAGAGACTCTTGGATAGACACATGAATGATAGAGAAATGGAGGGCTATGTGGGAGAGAGGTGTTAACTGGATCTTAGAGCAGGATAAAATGTCGGCACAACATTGCGGGCCAAAAGGCCTGTACTGTGCTCTTGTGTTCTATCTAGAGGCTTTCACTAAGGATCCAGCTCGGCTGGAGACTTTAAACAGTTAATGACATACATGCGAAATGGTAACCAACAAACTACCATTTTGTCATTAAAACCCATCTGATTCACAGACACTTAAGGAGCAGAGATGTAGTACTCCTACCTGCTCTGGTAACTCCAGCCCACCAATGTGGTTGACTCTCAACTGCCCTCTGAAATGGTCTCACAAGCCACATGCTTGTACCTAAATCGGCCTCGCTGCGGTGGTTGAAGATGGCCCAGCGGAGACACAAGACTGCAGATGCTGGAATCTGGAGCAACACACACAAAATGCTGAAAGAACTCAGCAGATCAGGCAGTATCTATGGAGGGAAATGGACGGTCGACGTTTCGGGTCAAGACCCTTCACCTGGATTGGGCTGAAGATGGCCCACTGCCTTAAAGGCCATTGGGGGCTCGATGTCAAACCTTGAGAAGAAAATCACAAGGGAGCCAGGAAGGGAAGGGTTAAATGACTGGGACCTACTGTGCGCTGTTCTGGTCACTACGCTATTAGGAAGGATGTGATTAAACCAGAGAGGGCGCAGTAAAGATTCATGAGGATGTTACCGGGACTGGAGGGCTTGAGTTATAAGGAGAGACTGGACAGACTGGGACTGTTTCCCCTGGAGTGAAGGAGGCTGAGGGGGGACCTAATAGAGAGTTAAAAATCATGAGGGGCATAAGGTCACCACCTACATTCCTCCCAGGGTAGGGAGGTCTAAAACGAGTGGGCATAGGTTCAAGGGGAAAGATTTAAAGGGGACTTGAGGGGCAACTTTTTCACTCAGAGGGTATTGGGTGTGTGGAATAAGCTGCCAGAGGAGGTGGTTGAGGTGGGGACAGTTACAATATTTAAGAGACATTCGGACAGGCAGACGGATAGGAAAAGTTTAGAGGGATAAGGGCCAAACGCGGGCAAATGGGACCAGCTTAGATAGACGTCTTGATCAGCATAGACGAGTTGGGCTGAAGGGCCTGTTAATGAATCTAAGTAGTGGGGAGGATCCCAATGTGAGACGTTAACACGGAACAGAGTGGTTGCGCTGGACAGTAGTCTGTGTACTTCATTGGTTCTGTTAAAATGATTATATTGAGTTATACAGCACGGAAACAGGCCCTTCGGCCCAACTCGCCCATGCTGACCAAGGTGCCTTCCTGGACTAGTCCCATTTGCCCGCGTTTGGCCCACATCCCTCTAAACCGTTCCTATTCATGTACCTGTCTGACATTGTAACTGTACCCACCTCTACCACTTCCTCTGGCAGCTCGTTCCACACCCCCAGCCCCTCTGTGTGGAAAATCTTTAAATCTTTCCCCTCTCACCTTCAACCTCCACCCTCTGGTTTGGGACCCCCTATCCTGGGAGAAAGACTGCGACCATACCCCTCAGGATTTTATAAACCTCCATTGTGTCGTCCCTCAGCCTCCTTCACTCCAGGGGAAACAGTCCCGGCCTGTCCAGCCTCTCCTTATTATCAGATTTAATTCACTGTGGAACAGTCGTCGTGGGCTGAATGGCCACTTGCTGCTCTTGTTGACAGTAACTAATCGTCAAACCTCCCGCAACACTCACTGAAAGAAAAGCCCAGCAATTATATGTAATTTTGCAGGGGTGAAGGTGATTGCAATGTTTGCATTGATCTCTCCCGGTGACAGTAATGTAAATCTTTGTGTCGGACTGTCTGGGGCCCATAACAGACTGACAGCACCCTGAGCAGCACTGGGATTGACATTGACTCCTGCCCCAAATCGCCTCACTTCAGACCTCTCTCAAAGTTGACAAGACTTCAGGTTTTCGTCATCACTCTGACTTGTAAACTTGTGGAGGTGAAAGACTCAGCCAGGTTGATTAGGTTGATGCCTGCAAACAAGCTGTCACGGCTCTGTACAAATACATAAAGGTTCACCTCCAATTACTCACTTGGCAATGGCAGATTAAGCTCGTGGGCACCTGGAAGAGGGTTTGCCTGCGTGCGTGGTGGCGGGTGTCGGGAGGACGGGACCAACGGGAGTCCTCGCAGGGAGCAGATTTGGTTTGTTGGGCAAGGAAAGGCGACTGGAAAGGAGACACAACAGTGGTCTCGAGCTCGTCTGATTTCTGCTCTGTTCCACTGAGCAAGCTTGCCAACACAGTCGGTTCTACTTTGGCTTGTTTTTGGCTTTCAGCAAGTCCCTCAATGTCAGATTTATTTTGGCCAAGGCGTTCACAGATTCTACACCACAGTGTATTTACTTTACACATTCACACACAGCAGAACAGTCGGAGCCACTGATTTCATGGAACATAGAACATAGAACAATACAGGCCCTTTGGCCCACAATGCTGTGCTGACCTTTAAACCTCGCCTAAGACTATCTAACCCCTTCCTCCCACATATCCCTTTATTTTAAATTCCTCCGTATGCTTATCTAGCAATCTCTTGAATTTGACCAATGTACCTGCCTCCACCACTACCCCAGGCAGCGTATTCCATGCCCCAACCACTCTCTGGGTAAAAAACCTTCCTCTGATATCTCCCTTGAACTTCCCACCCATTACTCTAAAGCCATGCCCTCTTGTATTGAGCATCGGTGCCCTGGGAAAGAGGCGTTGGCTGTCCACTCTATCTATTCCTCTTAATTTCCAGTGGTCACTCCAAGTGTCAGTCGACAGTGAGGAGTCCAAGTAAGGAAGTTGAAGACCACCTCACTGTGAACCATCTGTAACGATGTCCCCTCAGCCAAGCTAGACTGTGAATTCTTACACTGATCAGTACACCAAGCTTTTCCAGAAATAATCTTCTATTATATCTTGAACGTTTTCTTACCAAGGCAGGCACTGTACAGATTAGGCAGAAGTATAATAATTGGTAACGGAAAGTGTTAGATCCAGAGTTAGTGTGCAATGTCAGTGGGCAGGCACGGTAGTGTAGCGGTTAGCGTAACGCTATTACAGCGCCAGCGACCTGGGTTCAATTCCCGCCGCTGTCTGTAAGGAGTTTGTACGTTCTCCCCGTGCCTGCGTGGGTTTCCTCCGGGTGCTCCGGTTTCCTCCCACATTCCAAAGATGTACGGGTTAGGAAGTTGTGGACATGCTATGTTGGCGCCGGAAGCGTGGCGACACCTGCGGGCTGCCCCCAGAACACTCTACGCAAAAGATGCATTTCACTGTGTGTTCCAATGTACATGTGACTAATAAAGAAATCTCATCTGATCTGATCTTATCTCTGTATTGCCTCGTGCTCCAGGGCAGCAGCACATGGGTCAGATGCAGAGTAACACTCCTGTTCATCAAACAGGGGCAGCACAGGTTAGATAGAAGGGTAAAGCTCCCTCTATACCGGAGCAACACACAATCTGCTGGAGGAACTCAGCGGGTCGAGCAGCATCCGTGGGAGGGGAAAGGAACTGTCGAGGTTTCGGGTCGAAACCCTGCATCAGGACCGAGCATGGAGAGGGGAGGTGGGCGGTACAAGGAAGAGGGGTGAGACAGGAGTCCGAGGTGATTGATGGGCATCCCTTCTCCCCAGCCATCTCCCCTCTCCACTCAAAGTCCTGATGCAGGGACTCGACCCGAAACGTCGACAATTCCTTCCCCCCCCCCCCCACAGAGGCTGCTCGACCCGCTGAGTTCCTCCAGCAGATTGTGTGTTGCTCCAGATTCCAGTGTCTGCTGAATCTGGTGTTCTCCCTCCGCAATGTCCCATCAAACTGTCCCCGGAGCAGGGTTGCCATTTCCCAGCCTGTAGATTTGCTCGTGCTCACAAGTCAAGAAGGACTTCATGAATGTCCAAAGCAGAGTGCGGAAGAGATAAAAATGAAAGGGACTAAAGCTCTCTCTACCCTATCCCATCAGTCGGTCCCCAAGGAGAAGGGCAGGGTGGGTTAAATACAGAACAGGGAAGGTACACAATAAACTCCCTCTGCACTGCCCTGTCAAATGCTCTCAGTGGAGGGAGCATAGTCCTGCAACACCAGTGGAGCCGCCGCCTCACAGCCCCAGAGACCCTGGTTCGATCCCGACCTCCGGCGCTGTCTGTGTGGAGTTTGCACGTTCTCCCTGTGACCGCCTGGGTGCTCCAGCTTCCTCCCACGTCCCAAAGACGTGTGGGCCGATTGGCTGCTGTAAATTGCCCCTAGTGTGCAAGTGAGGGGTAGAATCTGGGGGGAGTTGATGGGAATGTGGGGAGAAATAAAATGGGATTAACGTAGGATTGATGTAAGTGGGTGGTCGGCATGGACTCGATGGGCTGAAGGGCCTGTTTCTGTGCTGCATCTCTCTATGACCCGTAAGGTATGATAGATTAAAGTGGAGGTTACCCGATTATCCACCTGCCCGTTAAACCCCTCTCAATCTTCATTGGTTTATCCCAATGATCCACTGAGTTTTTGACAGGACATTATAGTGAGAGGGTTAATTTTGAACCTATCCCATACCATCCCTGCCCTGTTTTTAACCTGTCTGTCCCTTCCTTGGGAATGTTTGATGGGTCAGTGTAGAGAGAGCTTACTCTGTATTTAGCCTGTGATATCCCAAGCTGGGGTGTGTGTGGTGGGACAGTACAGTATCCCACGTGCTCGGAATGTGTGACGAGATGGTGTAGAGGGGGCTTTGCTCTTTGTCTAACCTACCATAACTTGTAGCTGCTTCCCTTGAAGAAGTAAAACGTGCAAGTCCCTGATACTTTTAAGGAGCAATTTTAACAACTGGGTGAGTGGTAGCTCGTGGTATGGGGTGAGACTTCATTTTGCGGAGCATCGGAAAAACTGTCAGCCTCCCGATCCCTTAGCAATAACTGGGAATGATCAGGAAACTGACAGGGGTAGGTTAGAATTAACCACACCCCATTCACCTCCCTCAGTATGAATTATGGAACACTTCCCGAGGAAAAATCCAGAAAAAACAAATACCCTGGCTTATTTCAAATCTGAAATTATTTTTATTTTAAATTCGCACTTGTAAAAGGCTTGTAATCTATGATCCAGCCCGTCAGTGATGACTGAAAGGAATCAGATGTGCCCAACTATGAGAGCTCGGGGAATAGTCAGGAAATGATCCTGGGTTCCCATAACTGAATAAATTATGTAAATAAAGAATAAACAAATTCTCATTCCATCCACTTTTGTGGTATAAAGGGGACATTCTTTTGGTGCTTTGGATGTTTAGTTAACAGGAAGGGCGCTGAATTGAATCGACCCTACACTTACTCCCAATACAAGTCGTCAGGGGAGTTGTTGGGGAGTGCACAGCTTCAGCCACACCTTGCAAACAGAGACACCCGGTGCTTCCCCACAGCCACATCTGGTAGGGAGGATACTTGGTTAGGTTCCTAGATGCCACTTGATCGGTATGTTAAAGCTAAGCCCTCAGTTTATACCCATGAAACATGATGTGATTGTGAAAGAGCTAATCAACTCAACATCTGCTCTGACGCTGAGCTGATGTAGCATCTTTCCCATAGAGTCACGGAGCAATACAGCACGGGCACAGGCCCTTCGGCCCAACCAGTCCATGCCGACCATGGTGCCCACCCAGCTAATCACAATTTCCCGCGTTCGGCCCATATCCCTCCAAGCCCTGCCCCTCCATGTACCTGTCCAAGTGATACAATGACTGTACCTGCCTCACCCACTTCCTCTGGCAGCTCGTTCCACATACCCACCACCCTCTGCGTGAAAAAGTTGCCCCTCAGGTCCCTCTTAAATCCTTTCCTCTCTCACCCTAAACCTATGCCCCCTAGTTTTGGACTCCCCTACCCTGGGGAAAAGACTGTTACCATCCACCTTATCCATGCCTCTCATAATTTTAAACATTTCTATAAGGACGCCCCTCATTCTCCTACATTCCAAGAAATAAAGACCCAGCCTGGCCGACCTCTCCCTGTAACTCAGGCCCTCTAGTCCTGGAAGATTCCTTGTAAATCTTCTCTGCGCTCTTTCCAGTTTCACCACGTCTTTCCTATAACAGGGCGACCAAAACTGTGCACAGTGCTCCAAGTGCGGCCTCACCAACGACTTATACGACTGCAACATAACGTCCCAACTCCTATACTCAGCGCCCTGACTGATGAAGGCCAGCGTACTAAACACCTTTTTCACCACCCTGTCTACCTGTGATGCCACTTTCAACGAACTATGCACTTGTACCCCTAGGCCCATCTGTTCCATTGCACTCCTGCCCTGCCATTCACAGTACAAGTCCTACGCTGGTTTGACTTTCCAAAATGCATCGCCTCATATTTATCTGTATTGAAATCCATTTGCCACTCCTCGGCCCACTTCCCTAACTGATCAAATCCCCCTGTAGTCTACCATAACCTTCTTCACTGTCAACAGCACCTAATTTCATGTCATCCACAATCTTACTGATCAAGCCTTGTGCATTCGCGTCCAAATCATTGATATGAATAACAAGGGTCCCAACACCGACCCCTGCGGCACACCACGCGTCACTGGCTTCCATTCCGAGAAACAACCTTCAACCACCACCCTCTGCTTCCTACCTCCGAGCCAATTTTGAATCCACCTAACTCGATCTCCATGGATTCCATGGGACCTAAACTTCCAGACCAGCCTACCATGTGGGACATTTTTGAAGGCCTTGCTAAAGCGAGGAAGTAATCCAATTACTGTACGGAGTCCCGACCAGCTTTGTAACATGGGTTAATTTTCAAACCTGAACTATTTTTCTTATATATTCAGATTTGATTGCTTTTCCTTGAGGACTTGTCTGTGTATCGTCTCGGTTCTTTAGTAATGTTGATTTGGTTCTTGTTAATGAAACTACTTTTATCCTCTTGAAAAAAAAGGCTTGGTTGTTCATGTCAAAAGCACAGTCCATCGAGCTTTCCCTACCGCTCACCCTTCCCTTCCTCTACCTCAGCACCATATTCCCGCTCTTTGGTAGTGGTATTGGTTTATTATTGTCACTTGTACTGAGGTACAGTGAAAAACTTGTCTTGCATACTGATTGTACAGGTCAATTCATTACACAGTGCAGTTACATTGAGTTAGTACAGAGTGCATTGATGTAGTACAGGTAGATGTAGTCACAGCTACAGAGAAAGTGCAGTGCAATAAGGCGCAAGGTCAAAACAAGGTAGATCGGGAGGTCAGAGTCCATCTTATCGTATAAGGGAACCATTCAATAGTCTTATCACAGTGGGGTAGAAGCTGTCCTTGTCTAGAACATAGAACATAGAACAATTACAGCACAACTCAGGCCCTTCGGCTCACAAAGCTGTGCCGAACATGTCCCTACCCTAAAAATTACTAGGCTTACCCATAGCCCTCTATTTTTCTCAGCTCCATGTACCTATCCAACAGTCTCTTAAAAGACCCTATTGTATCCGCCTCCACCACCGTTGCCGGCAGCCCATTCCACACACTCACCACTCTCTGAGTAAAAAACTTACCCCTGACATCTCCTCTATATCTACTCCCCAGCACCTTAAACCTGTGTCCTCTTGAGGCCACCATTTCAGCTCTGGGGAAAAGCCTCTGACTATCTACCCGATCAATGCCTCTCATCATCTTATGTATATCAGGTCCCCCCTCATCCTCCATCACTCCGCATTCCAGGCAGCATCCTAGTAAATCTCCTCTGCACCCTTTCTATGGCTTCCACATCCTTCCTGTAGTGAGGCAACCAGAACTGAGCACAATACTCCAAGTGGGGTCTGACCAGGGTCCTATATAGCTGCAACAATACCTCCCGGCTCCTAAATTCAATTCCCCAATTGATGAAGGACAATACACCATATGCCTTCTTAACCACAGAGTCAACCTGCGCAGCCGCTTTGAGCGTCCTATGGACTCGGACCCCAAGATCCCTCTGATCCTCCACACTGCCAAGAGTCCTACCATTAATACTATATTCTGCCATCATATTTGACCTACCAAAATGAACCACTTCACACTTATCTGGGTTGAACTGCATCTGCCACTTCTCAGCCCAACTTTGCATCCTATCTATGTCCTTCTGTAAACTCTGACAGCCCTCCAAACTATCCACAACACCCCCAACCTTTTTTGCCAGAACGCCTTGTGAGCAGATACAAATCCCGTGTAGGCCAGAATGGTGGCCACCGACTGGTAGAGGAGCTGCCAACAAGAGGCTCTCACGTGACGGTACGTGCCCTCAGGCTCCTGTATCTTCTACCTGAGGGAAGAGGAGAGAAGAGAGAATGTCCCGGGTGGGTGGGGTCTTTGATTATGCTGGCTGCTTCACCAAGGCAGCGAGAGGTGAAGACAAGAGTCCAAGGAGGGGAGGATGTATCGTCAGCTGAGAAATTTATCTGCTGCTTCTCCTTGAATACATTCAGTGACTTGGCTTCCACTGCCCGCCGTCACAGAGAAATCCACAGGTTCATCACCTAGAGTGAAGGAGTTTCTTCTCATCTCAGTCCTCAGTGTCTCACCCTGTAGCCTGAGTGAGGTAGTATCAAGTCCGTGGCTCAAGTAGGCCCAGCTGACATTGACAATCACTGTAAGTGCCTCGGGCAATCACTGACAGTGCCCACTGGTTCATTCCTTTCTGACAACTTCTTTGCAGGGTCGCTGTTGGGTCTGAGCTGGTGTGAAGGTTGCTATACCGTGGATACAGGTACAGGAGTGAAATTTATGGAAACTTTAGGAGGGGGAAGTCAGGAGAACACACGCCAGTCCTCATTGAGGGCTCAGCGGTGGAAAGGGTGAGCAGCTTCAAGTTCCTGGGCCCAACACATTGATGCAATCATGAAGAAGGCATGCCAGCGGCTCTTCTTCATTAGAAGTTTGAGGAGATTTGGTATGTCACCGAAGATTCTTGCAAGTTTCTACAGATGTATGGTGGAGAGCATTCTGACTGGTTGCATCACAGCCTGGTGTGGAGGCTCCAATGCACAGGATCGCAAGAGGCTGCAGAGGGTTGTAGACTCAGTCAGCTCCATCACGGGCACAACCCTCACCAAGAGGGACATCCATCAAGATGGCGACATCCATCAAGAAGGCGGCACCAATCACTAAGGACCCTCACCACCTGGGACATACCCTCTTCTCGTCACTACCATTAGGGAAGAGGTACAGGAGCCTGAAGACCCACACTCAACAATTAAGGAACGGCTTCTTCCCCTCCGCCATCAGATTTCTGAATGGTCTATGAATCGTCCATGAACACTACCTCGTTATTCCTTTTTTTTGCGCTGTTTATTTGTAATTTATAGTAATTTTATGTCCTGCACTGTACTGCTGCCGCAAAACAACAAATTTCACGACATATGTCAGTGGTAATAAACCTGATTCTGATTCTGACTCACGTTTCTATACCTCATGTCAATTCCAAGTGCATCACAGCTGATTAATTAGTTGAGTAGGTATCTTAATACTGGAAGTCTGACACACAGCAAGCTCCCGCAGCAAGCAAATTCAAAGTCGAGTTTATTGTCAGATGCACAAGTCCATGTGTGCACGGGTGCAATGAAAAACTTACCTGCAGCAGCATCACAGGTACATAGCATCAGATAAGCAGCATTCACAAGGAAAACATAAATTAAACATAAATTATACACAATTTTTACAAGAACGAACACAATTAGAACAAATAAAAGTCTTGTGCAAAGTGATCAAAGTGGCCGTAGTGTTGTTAAACTGCAGTGATTAGGGTTGTGCCGGTTGGTTCAAGAACTGAATGGTTGAAGGGAGGTAGAACATAGAACATCGAACATAGAACAGTACAGCACAATACAGGCCTTTCGGCCCACAATGTTGTGCTGACCTTTAAACCTCGCCTAAGACTATCCAACCCCTTCCTCCCACATGTCCCTCTTTTTTAAATTCCTCCATATGCTTATCCAGTAATCTCTTGAATTTGACCAGTGTACCTGCCTCCACCACCACCCCAGGCAGCGCATTCCATGCCCCAACCACTCTCTGGGTAAAAAACCTCCCTCTGATATCTCTCTTGAACTTCCCACCCATTACTTTAAAGCCATGCCCTCTTGTATTGAGCATTGGTGCCCTGGGAAAGAGGTGCTGGCTGTCCACTCTATCTATTCCTCTTAATATTTTGTACACCTCTATCATGTCTCCCCTCATCCTCCTCCTCTCCAATGAGTAAAGCCCTAGCTCCCTTAGTCTCTCCTCATAATGCATACTCTCTAAACCAGGCAACATCCCAGTAAATCTCCTCTGCACCCTTTCCAATGCTTCCACATCCTTCCTATAATGAGGCGACCAGAACTGGACACAGTACTCTAAGTGTGGTCTAACCAGAGTTTTATAGAGCTGCATCATTACCTCACAGCTCTTAAACTCGATCCCTTGACTTATGAAAGCTAACACCCCATATGCTTTCTTAACTACCCTATCCACCTGTGAAGCAAATTTCAGGGATCTGTGGACATGGACCCCCAGATCCCCCTGCTCCTCCACACTACCAAGAATCCTGCCATTAATTAGCTGTTCCTGAACTTGGTGGTGTGGGACTTCAGGCTTCTGTACCTCCTGCCCGATGGGAGCTGCGAGAAGATGGCATGGCCCGGATGGTGGGGATCTTTGATGGTGGATGTTGCCTTCTTGAGGCAGCGCCTCCTGTAGATACCACCGATGGTGGGGAGGGATGTGCCCGTGATGTATTGGGCAGAATACACTACTCTCTGAAGCTTCTTACATTCCTGCGCATTCGAATTGCCGTACCAGACCGTGATGCAACCAGTCAGGATACTTTCAACAGTACATCTGTAGCAGTGTGTTACAGTGACCTTGCACCTTATTGTCTGCCTGCACTGCACTTTCTCTGTAACTGTAACACTTTATTCTGTATTGTAATAGAACAGTATAGCACAGAACAGGCCCTCTGGCCCACAATGTTGTGCCGACATAGCTATTCCCCCCTACCTACAGAATGCCCAAATCCCTCCATTTTCCTCTCATTCATGTGCCCATCCAAGCCCCTCTTAAAAGCCCCCACCACCCTATCAGGCAACGCATTCCAGGCATTCACCACTCTCTCAGTAAAAAACGTACCCCTCACGTCTGTTCTGAACCTACCCCCTCTCACCTTAAATGCATGCCCTCTGGTATTGGATCACTCAATAATGGGAAAAAGATATTGCTTGTCCACCCTATCTATGCCCCTCATCATTTTATACACTTCCAACAGATCACCCCTCAGCCTCCGCCGCTCCAGAGACAAGCTTATCCAGCCTCTCCTGATAGCACATGCCCTCTAATCCAGGCAGCATCCTAGTAAACCTCCTCTGCACCCTCTCTAAAGCCTCGACATCCTTCCCATAGTGAGGTGACCAGAATTGCATGCAATACTCTGAATGCGGCCTAACCAGAGTTCTATAGAGATGCATCATAACTCCATCATGACTCCTATAGTCAATACCTCGATTAATGAAAGCAAGCATTCCATAAGCCTTCTTAACCACCCTGTCTACCTGTGTAGCCACTTACAATGAGTCATGGACTTGCACCCCAAGGTCTCTCTGGTCTTCAACAGTGTTAGGGATCTTGCCCTTTAGAGTGTACTGCCTCTTGACATTAGTCCTATCAAGGTGCAACACTTCACATTTGTCCAGGTTAAACTCCATCTGCCATTTCTCTGCCCACATCTGCAGCTGATCTATATCACGCTGTACCCATCGCCAGACTTCCACACTATTTACTACTCTGCCAATCTTGGTATTGTCTGCAAACTTACTAACCCATCCATCATCATAGTCATCCAGGTCATTTATGCACATCACAAACAGCAGAGATCCCAGTACAGATCCCTGCGGAACACCACTACTCACAGGCCCCCAGCCGAATAAGTCCCTGCATTATTGAGCCATTCAGTTATTGTTTTCCCTTGTACTACCTTGATGTACTGATGTGATGAAATGATCTGTATGGATGGCATGCAAAACAAAGTTTTTCACTGTACCTCGGTACATGTGACAATAATAAACTAATTTACCAATTTACATTGACCACTGTGGCCACTGACCAGTGCACCTACGAGCTAAGCCATTCACTGACCACCGAGCCCTTGGGCTATTCATTGACCATTGTGCCCACTGACAACAATGCCCATGACCGGGGCATTCACCAACCATTTTGCCCCCTTCCCCATCCTCCTTGCGACCGCCTCGCTCTCTGACCCAACTTGTTCTTAAAGGCCCTGCTGTTAAGAGTTGAAAACAGTTTTTTTTCAATGTTTTCCCTTGGTGGTGGAAACCGCATTAAAAGTTTACGAGGAGTAAACGCCCTATATCTGAGCAGGACTCATTTCACTCTCATTTCACCTCTTAAAGTATTTAGAGCTGTAAATCTGTACGAGGCTGGTGTGGAGCCAAACCACCTCATCAATCAGCCTCCCATCAAAGAGCTGGAAGTACAGAAAGAGTGAAGGCACAATTGCCGATAACCTGCTACGTTCCCATTCATCTATTAATGAGCGTTACTTCACTGACCTGTTTAACATACCACTTACCACTTGGATAAACATAAAGCACGTCCAAAGATAATTTAGCCAGCAGGCCTTGGGAGCCTTCCAACATCCATGGAACTGTGCAGACGCTCCCACCTCCTCACACCACCACCTCCCACACCCATTCCCAAACTCATTTATACTCCCTCTCCACTGTAGGACCTTCACTGCCAATTCATTGAAGGATAAAAAGTTATGTATGTTTTATCTGGGATGGATATTCATTATGTGGTGTATTTCACTAGGACCCAAGCTTTCCAAGTTTTCCCTTGCTCTGGAATGGTGTGCCTCAATTTCAGGATGTATTGCTTTTCTTTTATTATAGCGGTTGGAAACTCCAGGGCACTTACCTGAAAAGAAAACAGTTGCTCTATTAACCCACGTAATAATGTACAAAATAACAGTTGCATTCCGGAATGAATATCTCAGCGCATACGACAGGATTGGATCAATTCGTGTACCTAGATACGGTGAAAGGTCTTTGTTTGCATGCCATCCAGGCAGATCATTTCATACATAACTATAAGACCATAAGACATAGGAGCAGAATTAGGCCATTCAGCCCATCGAGTCTGCTCTGCCATTCGATCACAGCTGATTTATTTTTCCCTCTCAACCCCATTCTCCTGCCTTCTCCCCGTAACCTTTGACACCCTTACTAATCAAGAACCTATCAACCTCCACTTTAAATACACCCAATGACTTGTCGTCCACAGCCGTCTGTGGCAATGAATTCCACAGATTCACCACCCTCTGGCTGAAGAAATTCCTCCTCATCTCAGTTCTAAAGGGATGTCCTTCTGTTCTGAGGCTGTGCCCCCTGGTCCTGGACTCTCCTACTACTGGAAACATCCTCTCCAGGTCCGTTCTATCCAGGCCTTTCAATATATGGCAGGTTTCAATGAGATTCCCCCCTCATCCTTCTAAACTCCATTGAGTACAGGCCCAGAGGCATCAAACGCTTGCCATGTGTTAGCCCTTTCATCTCCAGGATCATTCTCATAAGCCTCCTCTGGACCCTCTCCAACGCCAGCACATCCTTCCTTAGATATGGTGCCCAAAACTGCTCACAATACTCCAAAGGTGGTCTGACCAACGCCTTATAAAGCCTCAGCATTACACCCTTGTTTTTATATTCTAGTCCTCTTGAATAACGTACTGTATATCAGTACATCAAGGTAGTGAAAGGAAAGCACCATGCAGGGTATACTGTTGCAGTTGCAGAGAAAGTGCAGTGCAGGTAGACAAGTAAAGTGCAAGGGCCACGATGAGGTAGATTGGGAGATCAAAAGTTCATCTTTTAGTGTATGAGAGGTCCGTTCAAGAGTCTGATAACAGTAGAGCAGAAGCTGTCCTTGAATCTGGTGGTTTCAAGCTTTTGCATCTTCTGCCCGATGGGACTTTGATTATGTTGGCTGCTTTACCAAGGCAGCAAGAATTGTAGAGTCAGTGGAGGGGAAGCTGGTTTCCGTGGTGGACTGGGCTGTGTCCACAACTCTGCAATTTCTTGCCGTCTTGGGCAGTACGGTTGCCATACCAAGCTGTGATGCATCCGGATAGGATGCTTTCTATGGTGCATCTGTGAAAACTGGTGAGGGTCATCGGAGACAAGCTGAATTTCTTTAGCCTTCTGAGCAAGTAGGGACATTGGTGTGCTTTCTTGACTGATATAGTGCATGGGATTGTAGTTGTGTATCTATCTGTATGATATAACAGAGGGTTGTGGTGATGCGAAGTTGGAGGTAAAATAAGATGAGATATCTTTATTAGTCACATATACATCGAAACACACAGTGAAATGCATCTTTTGTGTAGAGTGTGCTGGGGGCAGCCCGCAAGTGTCGCCACACTTCCGGCGCCAACATAGCACGCCCACAACTTCCTAACCCGTACGCCTTTGGAATGTGGGAGGAAACCGGAGCAACAGAACATACAAACTCCTTACAGACAGTGGCCGGAATTGAACCTGGGTCTGGAAAGATTGAGGAATTGAGGGCTGTGGGGAACTGGCACAGAAGAGGAGTTGAGGCCAGTGTAGATCAGCCGTGATCGTGTTGAATGGTGGGGCAGGTTTGAGGGGCCGAGTGGCCTCCTCCTGTTCCTATTGTGTTGACCGTGGATATCTTTTGGACACAATGTAAAACTGTGGTTCCATCTGTCCTCTCGGGTGAGACCCCAGGCCAACTGGCGCAACGGCACAGCAAGCGGATCCACTGCCCCACCGCTCCAGAGACCTGGGTTCAATCCCGACCTCGGGCGCTATCTGTGCGTGGAGCTTGCACATCCTCCCTGTGACCGCATGGGTTTCCCACGGGTGCTCCGATTTCCTCCCACATCCCATAAACCTGCGAGTTGGTAGGTTAATTGGCCACCCTAAACTGGCCCTACTGTGTGGGTGAGGGGTAGAATCTGGGGGTTGATGAGGATGTTCCTATTTTATAGGGTTCCAATGTATGTAGAGATCGAATGTGATTGCAAGAGTGCGTATAACAGACCATGCTTCTTTATTGGTATTGGTATTGGTTTATTATTGCCACTTGCTCCAAGGTACAGTGAAAAACTTGTCTTGCATTATATTCGTACAGGTCAATTCATTACACAGTGCATTGAGGTAGTACAGGGTAAAAACAATAACAGAACACAGAGTAAAGTGTCACAGCTACAGGGAAGTGCACTGCAGGTAGACAATAAGGTGCAAGGTCAAACAAGGTAGATTGTGAGGTCAAGAGTCCATCTCATCGTATAAGGGAACCGTTCGGTCAGCATAACGCTATTACAACGCCAGTGACCCAGGTTCACTTCCAGCCACTGTCTGTAAGGAGTTTGTACGTTCTCCCCGTGACTGCGTGGGTTTCCTCCGGGTGCTCCGGTTTCCTCCCACATTCCAAAGACGTACGGGTTAGGAAGTTGTGGGCGTGCTATGTTGGCGCCGGAAGCGTGGCGACACTTGCGGGCTGCCCCCAGAACACTCTACGCAAAAGATGCATTTCACTGTGTGTTTCGATGTACATGTGACTCATGAACATATCTTATCTTATCTTATCAATAGCCTTATCACCGTGGGATAGAAGCTGTCCTTGAGCCTGGTGGTATGTGCCCTCAGGCTCCTGTATCTTCTGCCTGATGGGAGAGGAGAGAAGAGAGAATGACCTGGATTAATGCAAGAAATCATCCTCCCTTTGCTGAGTTTGTGAATGGATTGTTACCATCTTCACTGGATCTGAGTATCCCGTTAAACAGGGTCATCACTGTGAGGTCAATCGCTGGCCGTGAAGAGCAGCCATCTTTACTTTCTATTCATCCACCAGAGAGCAGTGATAACAGGAGCACAGTCCATGGGTCCAAGTGCCCCAAGTTTATCACATTTCTTTGTCCATTTGATAAAAGGCATGAATAAAATACAGTCAATATAAGTCCAATGTTTGCAACAAATTTGTAAAGCTAACAATTCACTAATTACAATCTTTCTGGCAGTTTTTCTCTGGAAAACCATCTGTAGGGTGGCGCAGTGGTCTAGCTGGTGGAGCCATTGCCTTGTAACCCCAGGGTCCCAGGTTCAATCCTAACCTTGTGCTGCTGTTTGTGTGGAGTTTGCACATTCTCCCTGTGTGTGTCAAAGTCGAGTTTATTGTCAAATGCACGGGTGCAATGAAAAACTTACTTGCAGCAGCATCACAGGCACAGAGCATTATTTAAGCAGCATTCACAAGAAAAACATAAACCATATGCAATTTTTACAAGAAAGAACACAATTAGAACAAAAAAAAACAAAGTCCATTGGAGCACAAAGTGGTCCCAGTGTTGCTGTACTGAGGTAGTGGTTAGGGTTGTGCAGGTTGGTTCAAGAACCGAATGGTTGAAGGGAAGTAGCTGCCCCTGAACCTGGTGGTGTGGGGACTTCAGGCTTCTGTATGTCCTGCCCGACGGGAGCTGTGAGAAGATGGCACGGCCCAGATGGTGGGGATCTTCGATGATGGGTGTTGCCTTCTTGAGGCAGCGCCTCCTGTAGATACTCCTGATGGTGGGGAGGGATGTGCCCGTGATGTATTGGGCAGAGTCCACTACTCTCTGCAGCTTCTTGCGTTCATGCGCATTCGAATTGCCGTCCCAGACCGTGATGCAACCAGTCAGGACACTTTGAACAGTACACCTGTAGAAGTCTGTAGGAGTATTCGGTGACGAGCCGACACTCCTTAACCTATGAAACTAAAGACGCTGGCGCGCCTTCCCCTGGGTGCTCCGGTTTCCTTTGCCTCAGATAGTGTAGGACTTCGCCACCAAGAGGAAACATCCCCAGCTGCCTCCTCCTTGACTCCACCAGTTTCAGCAGAAGGTGAGGAAACCTTTGGTCCCTGCACGCACCCTTTTCTATGTTGAAATGGTGACCTCTGCCATTGTACCAGCCCTTCTGCTTATCTGGTTTACTGAGATCCAAGTTCTGGCTTCACCAGATCTAAATGGTCTGACATATCAGTGGGTCCGCAGGTGTCTACCTTGTTGCATAAGGCTTCCCTATCAATGTCAGCTCCTGTCATCTATTCAAGTCCATGTTTGACAGTCCAGATGGCACTCACCACCAGTCTGTTTGGAGCCAGGCAGTGCAGAGCTACATGCATACGCATGCTTGCCATTCCTTACAAGGAACTCTGCAAGTTCAGCACAAGCGGGAAGTTGCTTCCACTGCCTGTAACGAGTAACTCTAGAGGACCGTCTGTGGAGCGGCACAGTGGCGCACCTGGTAGAGACGCAGCCTCTCAGCACCAGAGACCGGGGTTCGATCCTGACCTCCGGCGCTGTCTGTGTGGAGTTTGCACGCTCTCCCTGTGACCGTGTGGGTTTCCCCTGGGTGCTCCGGTTCCCTCCCACATCCTAAAGACCTGTGGGTTGGTGGGTTAATTGCCCCTGGTGTGTAGGTGAGGGGTGGAATCTGGGGGGGGGTTGATGGGAATGTGGGGAGAATGAAATATGGGATTATTGTAGGGTTAGTGTAAATGGATGGTTGATGGTTGGCACGGACTTGATGGGCCAAAGGTCCTGTTTCTGTGCTATATCTCTGACTCTAGCAATGATCATTCTCCACTTTGCTTGAGATGTCAGGCATCTACAGGAATGTAGTTGGTTTATTAAGATAAGATTTCTTTATTAGTCACATGTACATCGAAACACACAGTGAAATGAATCTTTTGCGTAGAGTGTTCTGGGGGCAGCCCACAAGTGTCGCCACGCTTCCGGCGCCAACATAGCATGCCCACAACTCCCTAACCCATACGTCTCTGGAATGTGGGAGGAAACCAGAGCACCCAGAGGAAACCCACGCAGACATGGGGAGAACGTACAAACTCCTTACAGACAGCGGCCGGAATTGAACCCGGGTCGCTGGCACTGTAATATTGTCACATGTACCGAGATACAGTGAAGAACTTTTGTTTGTGTGCCATCCAGGCAGATCATTACGTATATAAGTACATCGAGGTAGTACAAAAGGGGAAGCAATATCAGAAGACAGAATAAAGTGTTACAGTTACAGAGAAAGTGCAGTGCAGGCAGACAATAAGGTGCAAGGGCCACGACGAGGTATATTGAGAGATCAAGAGTTCACCTTTAACATACGAGGTCAGTTCAAGTGTCCCGATGGGACAGGGGAGAAGAGAGAATGTCTGGGGTGGGAGGGGTCTTTGATTATGTTGCCTGTTTTACCGAGGCAGCGAGAAATGTAGGCAGAATCGATGGAGGGGAGGCTGGTTTCCGTGATGCGTTGAGCTGTGTCCACAACTCTCTGCAGTTTCTTGAGGTCCCGGGCAGAGCAGTTGCCATACAAAGCCGTGATTCATCCAGGTAGGATGCTTTCTATGGTGTGTCTATAAAAATCAACTATGACCTTAATCATTATAAATGACTGTAAATGAACCTGCAAAATTCATTTACATCCTTGAGCACAGTTTGCTTGTCCACACTCAGGGGTTGTCTACACCCTGGTGGGTTCTTGTGATGCTCTCGACCTTGCTGAGATCCCTTCACAGTGCCCTCCAATCGTTTATTCCAGGTCACCAGACTGGATAAAGCAGCTTGGCTGGGATAAATATAGTAAGTGAGGAAATATTATGGGGTTTGTCCGACACTAGTCAGACCGCAAACTCAGCATTGTGCCCA
The DNA here is from genome assembly GCF_009764475.1 of Pristis pectinata. Lineage (NCBI taxonomy): Eukaryota > Metazoa > Chordata > Chondrichthyes > Rhinopristiformes > Pristidae > Pristis > Pristis pectinata. Next base: position 145,039,326 of record NC_067405.1, read on the forward strand.
GGTCTGGTCACCCCATTACAGGAAAGGTGTGTGTGTGCTGGAGATTAGAACATAGAACATAGAACAGTACAGCACAGGACAGGCCCTCTGGCCCACCATGTTGTGCCGACATAGCTATTCCCTCCTACCTACAGAATGCCCATATCCCTCTATTTTCCTCTCATTCATGTGCCCATCCAAGCCCCTCTTAAAAGACCCCAATGAATTTGCCTCCACCACCCTATCAGGCAACGCATTCCAGGCATCCACCACTCTCTCAGTAAACAACGTACCCCTCACGTCTGTTCTGATCCTACCCCCTCTCACCTTAAATGCATGCCCTCTGGTATTGGATCGCTCAATAATGGGAGAAAGATATTGCTTGTCCACCCTATCTATGCCCCTCATAATTTTATACACTTTGTGCATGTGTGTGTGTGTGTGTGTGTGTGTGTGTGTGTGTGTGTGTGTGTGTGTGTGTGTGTGTGTGTGGTGTGTGTGTGTGTGTCTGTGTCTGTGTGTGTGCGTCTGTATCTGTGTTTGTGCACATGCATACATGTGTGTGCGTGTTTGCGTGTGCATGCATGTGTATGTGTAAAACTGTATATGTGAGTGTGTGTGTGTGGGGATGGGGTGGGTGGGGGTTGCAGGTGTGGGTAACTCGAGCTCTGTATCGTGACAACAACCTTTCCCTCAATGTCAGCAAAACAAAAGAGCTGGTCATTGATTTCAAGAAAGGGGGCGGTGTACATGCACCTGTCTACGTCAATGGTGCTGAGGTCAAGAGGGTTGAGAGTTTCAAGTTCCCAGCAGTGAACATCACCAGTAGCCTGTCCTGGTCAAATCAAGCAGATGCCACGGCCAAGAAAGCTCACCAGCGCCTCTACTTCCTCAGGACGCTAAAGAAATTCAGCATGTCCCCTTTGACCCTCATCAACCTTTATTGATGCACCATAGAAAGCATCCCATCTGGATGTATCACAGCTTGGTACGGCCACTGCTCTGCCCAGGACCGCAAAACACTGCAGGGAGTTGTGGACACAGCCCAGTGCATCACGGAAACCAGCCTCCCCTCCATGGACTCTGTCTACACTTCTTGCTGCCTCGGTAAAGCAGCCAACATAATCAAAGACCCCACCCACCCTGGACATTCTTTCTTCTCTCCCCTCCCATCAGGCAGAAGATACAAAAGCCTGAAAGCATGTTCCACCAGGCTCAAGGACAGCTTCTATCCCGCTGTTATAAGACTATTGAATGGTTCCCTAGTACGATAAGATGGACTCTTGACCTCACAATCTACCTCATTATGACCTTGCACCTTATTGTCTGCCTGCACTGCACTTTCTCTGTAACTGTGACACTTTATTCTGCATTCTGTTACATTTTTCCCTTCTACAACTCAATGTACCGTTGCAATGAATTGATCTGTATGAACGGTATGCAAGACAAGTTTTTCACTGGACCTCGGTACATGTGACAATAATAGACCAATTCCAATCCCAATTCCAGTTCCAATTCAATGTTTTTTCCCTCTTTTTCTGTTTTTTACCCTCTGGGTGTGGAGGATATAGCCAGCCTGACCTGCCGGGCATGTCCTCCTGCTCTGCATTTTGCAACTTCCACATTCCTTTGTCTATCTTCTCAATCTCTAACTGTTCCCTTTCACTCACTGACCAGATCCAGCTTGTCCCCAGCTTTTACCCTATTGGAGACGTCTCCTCTCTCCCTCCGTCCCTGCTTCTTATGTCTCCTTCCCAGTTCTGATGAAGGGTCTTCAATCTGAAACATTGACTCTGTTTCACTTCGCACAGATGCAGACCGAACTGCTGAGTATTTCCAGCATTTTCTGTCTTTGTTAGTATTCTGTGTCTTTGGACCACCTAATCCACCTGCGGTGTTGCTTTTAGCGGCCCTAGATGTACTCCAAGGTCCCTCTTTTCCTCAGTACTTACTGGAGTCCTACCATTCATTGTGTATAACCTAACTTCCAGATGTCAACCATGCTCTGTCTGAAAACTTACCCCTCAAGTCCCCTTTAAAACTCCCACTTACCAGCACTTACTCTGTAGCCTTCTTGATACTTCTTAAATAGAACATAGCACAGAAACAGGCCCTTCGGCCCACGATGTCTGTGCCAAACATGATGCCAAATTAAACTAATCTCTTCTGCATTTACATGATTTACATCCCTCCATTCCCTGCACATTCATGTGCCTGTCTACAAGCCTCCTGAACGCCTCTATCGTATCTGCCTCCACCACCACCCCTGGCAGCCCGTTCTAGGCACCCACCACTCTCTGTGTGAAACAACTTGCCCCGCACATCTCCTTTAAACTTTCCCCCTCTCGCCTTAAAGCTATGCCCTCTAGTGTTCGACATTCCTACCCTGGGAAAAAGACTGACCATCTACCCTACCTATGCCTTAAAAAACATCGATCAGGTCTCCCCTCAGCCTCCGACACTCCAGAGAAAATAACCCAAGTCTGTCCAATCTATTGTGACAGTCCCTGCCCCCACCACGCCTTGGGCAGTGCAGAGAATTCCAACCAATACTCTGGTTGAAAAAACCCTCAGAACCCCTCCGAATCCATTAATCATCTCCCTAAACCCATGCCTGGCTGTGTATGGTGTTGTGTTGTTGTCCAGGGGAGTCATTAACTGTAGGGATGTAAGAGCAGTGAGCGCAGTGCAAAATCTGAAACAAGTTCCCCCAGTCTTGGCTCCATCATTCCTTGGTTGTTACCAGAACATGCCTCATTATTGCTAACGTGTTTCATTTTCCCAATTCAGTTGCTTTTGTTAACAAATGTATTTTCAGACATCTTGCAGTGAACCAGGAATATTCTGTAATCAGTGAAATATTCGGCAAATGCCAAGCAGAAAATTTACTTTGGTCTCTTGGGTAATAGAGCATTTCGCAAAACCTTCGGCTAATGTTTACACTTTTGGTTTTCTATGTATTTTTCTGAATTGTTATTTGCTCAAGGCTATGCCAAGGAAGTCCACTGTGTCAATGATTTTCAAAGAATCTGCTCCCTCCCAGACTTTAACAAGTAAACACAGCCCTGAGAGAGAGGGAGAGAGCAAAATTCTCTGACGTTGCTGGAGTCTGTGAGGACAGAGTGTGAGAAAGCCTCTCGAATGTTTCCAGTTGATCAGAGAAAGCCAATGTAGATTGCATATGACAAATAAAAAGTTTAACAAACAATCTGCTGCTGGAACTCAACGGGTCGAGCAGCATCTGTGTGGGAGAAACGAACTGTCAACGTTTCAGGTCAAATCCCTGCATCAGGATAAGATTTCTTTATTAGTCACATGTACATCGAAACACACAGTGAAATGCATGCGTAGCGTCTTCTGGGGGCAGCCTGCAAGTGTTGCCACACTTCTGGTGCCAACATAGCACGCCCACAACTTCCTAACCCGTACGTCTTTGGAATGTGGGAGGAAACCGGAGCACCCAGAGGAAACCCACACGGTCACGGGGAAAACGTACAAACTCCTTATAGACATCGGCCGGAACTGAACCTGGGTTGCTAGCGCTGTAATAGTGTTATGCTAACCGCTGCACTACCGTGCCTGCCTGGACTGAGAGTGGAGAGGGAAGACCCAATGACCCTCACCAATTTTTGCAGCTGCATCATAGAAAGCAGCCTATCCAAATCCATCACAGCTTGATACGGCAACTGCTCTGCCCAAGACCGCAAGAAACTGCAGAGAGTTGTGCATACAGACCAGTCTATCATGAAAACCAGCCTCCCCTCCATGGACTCTGTCTACACTTCCCGCTGCCTCGGGAAAGCAGCCAACATAATCAAGGACCCCTCCCACCCCGGACATTCAGAATCAGAATCAGAATCACTGACATATCTCGTGAAGTTTGTTGATTTGCGGCAGCAGTACGGTGCAGGACATAAAGACATAAAAACTACTAAAGTTCCAAAAATAAATAAATAGTGCAAAAGAGGAATAACGAGGTAGTGTTCATGGGTTCATGGACCGTTCACAAATCTGACAGCGGAGGGGAAGAAGCTGTTCCTGAATCATTGAGCGTGGGTCTTCAGGCTCCTGTACCTCCTCCCTGATAGTAGTAACGAGAAGAGGGCATGTCCCGGATAGTGAGGGGGTCTCTTCTCCCCCCCTCCCATCGGGCAGAAGATACAAGAGCCTGAGAACACATACCACCAGGCTCAAGGACAGCTTCTATCCTGCTGTTATAAAACTCTTGAACAGACCTCTTATACGATAAAGATGAACTCTTGATCTCTCAGTCTACCTCATCATGGCCCTTGCACCTTATTGTCTGCCTGCACTGCACTTTCTCTGTAACTGTAACACTTTATTCTGGTATTGGACTTGGTTTATGATTGTCACTTGTACCGAGGTACAGTGAAAAACTTGACTTGCATACTGATCGTACAGGTCAATTCATTACACAGTGCAGTTACATCGGGTTTGTACAGAGTACATTGAGGTAGTACAGGTAAAAACAATAACAGTACAGAGTAAAGTGTCACAGCTACAGAGAAAGTGCAGTGCAATAAGGTGCAAGGTCACAGCAAGGTAGATCGTGAGGTCAGAGTCCATCTCATTGTATAAGGGAACCGTTCAATAGTCTTATCGCAGTGGGGTAGAAGCTGTCCTTAAGTCTGGTGGTACGTGCCCTCAGGCTCCTGTATCTTCTACCGGATGGAAGAAGAGAGAAGAGAGAATGACCTGGGTGGGTGGGGTCTTTGATTATACTGGCTGCTTCACCAAGACAGTGAGAGGTAAAGACAAGAGTCCAAGGAGGGGAGGCTGGTTTCCGTGACGTGCTGGGCTGCGTCCACAACTCTCTGCAGTTTCTTGTGGTCCTGGGCAGAGCAGTTGCCGTATCAAGCCGTGATGCATCCAGATAGGATGCTTTCTATGGTGCATTGGTAAAAGTTGGTGAATGTCAAAGGGGACAAACTGAATTTCTTTAGCCTCCTGAGGAAGTAGAGGTGCTGGTGAGCTTTCTTGGCCGTGGCATCTACATGATTTGACCAGGACAGGTTGTTGGTGATGTTCACTCCCAGGAACTTGAAGCTCTCAACCCTCTCATACTGTTATTGCTTTCTTTATGTCCTACCTTGAGGTACTTATGTCTGGAATGATCTGTCTGGACGGCACACATACACAGCTTTTCACTGTATCTTGTTACACGTGACAATAATAAACCAATTAACAATTATCAAGACTGCCAGTATAAAGAGGACAAGGGGAAGGGCAAGACAGGGGCAGGCAGGTGATTGAAAGGTGACTTTACACTGGCCATCTCCCCTCTCCACTCTAAGAGCTGACACGGTTTCAACCAGAGTCGTCAGTCAGTCAGAGACTTTTTCATTGTGGGCCGAAGGGCCTGTACTGTGCTGTAATGTTCTATCTTCTGATTCCCCTACCCTCACAGATATTGTTTGCGCTGCTGAATTCCTCCAGCATATACTACGTTGCTCCAGATTCCAGTATCTGCAGTCTCTTGTGACCCCAAATAAAAAGGGTAATTCGGCCCATCGAGTCCATGCCAGCTCTCAGAGCAATCCCATCGGTCCCATTGCCCCACTTATTTCTCTGTAACATACCCATTAACGTCAGTTGATTCTACCCGCCTGCTTTACAGTGTCCAATTAACGGTTGAACCTGCACCTCTTCAGGACGTGGGAGGAAACTGGAGCACACGGGGGAAACCCACATGGTCACAGGGAGAACCATAGAACATAGAACAATACAGCACAATACAGGCCCTTCGGTTCACCATGTTGTGCCTACCTTTAAACCTCGCCTAAGACTATTTAACCCCTTCTTCCCACATATCCCCCTATTTTAAATTCTTCCATATGTTTATCTAACAATCTCTTGAACCTGACCAACGTACCTGCCTTTACCAATACCCGAGGCAGCGCATTCCATGCACCAACCACTTTCTGGGTGAAAAAGGTCCCTCTGATATCTCCCTTGAACTTCCCACCCATTACTTTAAAGCCATGCCTTCTTGTATTGAGCATTGGTGCCCTGGGAAAGAGGCACTGGCTGTCCACTCTATCTATTCCTCTTAATATTTTGTACACCTCTATCATGTCTCCTCTCATCCTCCTTCTCTCCAATGAGTAAAGCCCGAGCTCCCTTAGTCTCTCCTCATAATCCATACTCTCCAAAACAGGCAGCATCCTGGTAAATCTCCTCTGCACCCTTTCCAATGCCTCCACATCCTTCCTATAATGAGGCGACCAGAACTGGACACAGTACTCCAAGTGTGGTCTAACCAGAGTTTTGTAGAGCTGCATCATTACCTCGCGGCTCTTAAACTTGATCCCACGACTTATGAAAGCTAACACCCCATAAGCTTTCTTAACTACCCTATCCACCTGTGAGGCAACTTTCAGTGATCTGTGGATATGAACCCCCAGATCCCTCTGCTCCTCTACACTGCCCAGAATCCTGCCATTAACCTTGTACTCCTTCCAAAGCGTAACATCTCACACTTCTCCGGATTAAACTCCATCTGCCACTTCTCAGCCCAGCTCTGCATCCTATCGATATCCCTCCGCAATCTTTGACAGTCCTCCACACTATCCACAACGCCACCAACCTTTGTGTCGTCTGCAAACTTGCTAACCCACCCGTCTACCCCCTCATCCAAGTCATTAATAAATATCACAAAAAGTAGAGGTCCCAGAACCGATCCCTGTGGGACACTGCTAGTCACAGCCCTCCAGTCCGAACGCACTCCCTCCACCACAACCCTCTGCTTTCTACAGGCAAGCCAATTCTGAATCCACATGGCCAAGCCTCCCTGGATCCCATGCCCTCTGACCTTCTGAAGAAGCCTACCATGTGGAACCTTGTCAAACGCCTTACTAAAATCCATGTAGACCACATCAACTGCACTACCCTCATCAATCTTCCTGGTCACCTCCTCAAAGAACCCTATCAGGCTTGTGAGACATGATCTTCCCTTCACAAAGCCATGCTGGCTGTCCCTAATCGGTCCATGATTCTCTAAATGCTCATAGATCCTATCTCCAAGAATCCTTTTCAACAGCTTGCCCACCACAGACGTAAGGCTCACTGGTCTATAATTCCCTGGACTATCCCTAGGTGCAAACTCCACACACAGACAGCGCCGGAGGTCAGGATTGAACCTGGCTCACTTGAGCTGTAGTCAACAGCACCACTTCATCCCAGCAATCAACCCCCGAACCACCTCCAGTGCAAGTATACACCCCCTTAAGTAAAGAGATCAAACCAGCACACCATCCTCCAGAGGCACTCACTAACCCACTGCATGGTTACAACAATAACGCTCTAGCTTTCTAATCCTCCACACATTCAGCCCAATGGGGTGCTGTTAGCAGATCCCAGGAATGATTTAAAACAGGGGATGGACAAGTACATAGAACACAGAACAGGAACAGGCTCTTCGGCCCACCATGTCTGTGCCGAACACAATGCCAAATTAAACTAAATCCCTTCTGCCTGCACATGGTCCACATCCCTCCACTCCCTGCCTGTTCATGCGTCCGTCTAACAGCCTTTTAACCTCCACTACAGTATCTGCCTCCACCATCACCCCTGGCAGCCTATTCCAGGCACCCACCACTCTCTGTGTAAAGACTTGCCTTTTAATTTACCCCCTCTCACCTTAGGTGCATGTCCTCTGGTATTTGACCTTTCTACCCTGGGCAAAAGGTACTTGAAGATAAGAAACTCCACAGGGTTACAAATGAAAATCAGCGGGGTTAGAGCCATTAGCTGCTCTTTCTAAGAACAGCACCTTATGTTCCCCCGGGTCATCTGCATCCCGATCGCTTGAACATTGAGTTTTCTAATTTTAGGTAACCCTCTCCTCTGGTGGGTTGTTCCCCCCACTTCTGATCCCCTTCCAGTCCTCCCATTTTTCACCCCTTTCTCTCAAACCCCACCGTCCCTCAGCACCACATCACCCGTCTTCAGCCCCCTTCCCCTCCTGGTTCCATCCATCCACTCCACACACACAATTCACCCGCAGGCTCCCCCCCATCTGGTTCTGGCTCCATCTGCCATATGCCTCTCCCCTAATGGTCCCCACTCTCACCTCCTTGACTGGTCAGGGTCCAGCACTGGGAGCCCTTTGTGTTCCTGCTTATCTCCCTCCAGCAGCTGTTTCCGACCTTCACCTCCCCTCCCGACACCTCGCTCCATCTGCCTCTCGGTATCTTTTTACTCTCTCTCTTTCTCTGCCTCCATCTATCATCCGCCTGCCTCTGTCTCCCAACTCCTCCCCATCTCCCCTCCCCTACCTGGTGCTACCTGCCCATCATCTTACACCCCTCCTACCTATTTATCCACCGTCAAAGACCCCACCATCCGGGCCGTGCCATCTTCTCACAGCTCCCATCGGGCAGGACGTACAGAAGCCTGAAGTTCCACACCACCAGGTTCAAGGAACAGCGACTTCCCTTCAACCATTCGGTTCTTGAACCAACCGGCACAACCCTAATCACTACAGTTTAACAACACTATGACCACTTTGCATTAAAATGGACTTATTTTTGTTCTAATTTTGTTCTATCTAATTGTGAGCCTTCTCAACTCACACTGCCCAGAGCTCGTGTGATGACGATGAGTGGTGTGGCAGTATTCTTTCTCGACATCACCCTATCACAGTTGTATTTGTGTCAGAACCCTGGTGTTTTCTCTGTGATACCTACACTGCGTGGCTGGTTCCATACTGGTTTTGTCAATGTTGCCCATATCCTGGAAATATAGGTGAAACTCGTGTGTGTGTGTGTGTGTGTGTGTGTGTGTGTGTGTGTGTGTGTGTGTGTGTGTGTGTGTGTGTGTGTGTGTGTGTGTGTGTGTGTGTGTGTGTGTGTGAGGCAATTGGAGGAAGGACCAGTTACAGGGAGACCAGGGTGCTGCCTGGATTGGAGAACATGTCTTACGAGGACCGGTTGAGTGAGCTAGGGCTTTTCTCTCTGGAGAGGAGGAGGATGAGAGGTGACCTGATAGAGGTGTAGAAGATGATAAGAGGCATAGATCGAGTGGACAGTCAGAGACTTTTTCCCAGGGCGACAATGGCTAACACGAGGGGACATAATTTTAAGGTGATTGGAGGAAGGTATAAAGGGGGTGTCAGGGGTAAGTCTTTTACACAGAGAGTGGTGGGTGCGTGGAACGCACTGCCGGCAGAGGTTGTGGGGGCAGGTACATTAGGGACATTTAAGAGAGATAGAAACATGAATGATGGAGAAATGGAGGAGCTATGTGGGAGGGAAGGGTTAGGTAGATCTTAGAGCAGGATAAAATGTTGGCACAACATTGTGGGCTGAAGGGCACATTACTGTGCTGTAATGTTCTATGTTCTATGTTTATATTTTTCTTGTGAATGCTGCTTATCTGATGCTTTGTGCCTGTGATGCTGTTGCAAGTAAATTTTTCATTGCTCCTGTACGTGTGCACATGACAATAAACTCGACTTTGACTTTGACTTCCTCAGTGCACCAATCACCTCGGGCTCCTGTCTCACCACTCGTCTGTATGCTGCCCATCTCCTCTCAGTCCTGAAGTAGGGTTTTGACTGGAACGTCGACAATCCTTCCCTGCACAGATGCTGCTCTTTCCTCTAGCAGGTTGTTGCTCTAGATTCCAGCATCTGCAGTCTCGTGTCTCCTCTCTTTCTTGCTGACCTCCTGTGCCGTGTTATAATGCCCATTTCTGTTAAGTCATCACCTAACTGGTTTCCATATCATTAGTCCGTTGAATACGAAGTTGGTTATGACAAATCAGAGGTATGTCACACCCGAGTAACATCTCAACACAATTTTATTACTTAAAAAAAGTCACACACATACGTGCACGCACACACATCTCTATAGAATATGTATATGTACAGAATTTACAGCAACCTCAGTCCACTGGATGGACAATGTGCAAGGCACCAGCCGCAGGGGTGGTGAGTGTTTTTGATTGCCTTGGTCATCAGCTGTCGGAGTCCAGCTCACTCTCTGGGGCTCCAGCTGTCTCTTCCCTTAAAGCCTTTGCAGCTGGGGTGGGTTTCGAGGTTTTAATCCATTTCTGGGTGTCCGATTCCTCTGAGGACGATCTCTTCTGTCTCCTCCATTTGGCTCGACGGTTTTTAAACCAGACCTGGGCAGCGAGAGAATAAGAGAGAGAGAGAAAGAGAGAGAGAGAGCACAGATTCACTTCTGAGTTCTACACTTCAACATTATAGGCCACCATTATAGTACTGGCAAACCATCATCCGAGAAGGAACAGCAACCTTCAAAGCCAACAGGTGTGCAGAATTAGAGGAAAAGAGAAGAAAAATGGAAAGAGAGGCTGCAACACCCAAAGCCCGATCTGCCGTCTGGAACTACCTGTCCTGAATGCGGAAGAACTTTCAGAGCCAAGATTGGACTCATAAGCCACTTTAGAGCCCATAAATAGATCAACAGAACGAAGACCATCATCCTCGACCTCGAGGGATAGCCACGATGATTGTGTACAGTTCTGGTCACCACACAACCAGAAACATGTTTGGGCAGAAGACACGTACCACCAGGCTTAAGGACAGCTCCTATCCCACTGTGATAAGACTATTGAATGGTTCCCTTGTACGATAAGGTGGACTCTTGACCTCACAATCTACCTCATTATGGCCTTGCACCTTATTTGTCTGCCTGCACTGCACTTTCTCTGTAACTGTAACACTTTATTCTGCATTCTGGTATTGTTTTCCCTTGAACTACCTCCATGTGACAATAATAAACCAATTTACCGATTTTACCAATTGGTAATTTGTCTATTATTGCCACACGTACTGAGATACAGTGAAACGCTTTTGTTTGCATGCCATCCAGACAGGTCATTCTGTATATAAGTACATAGAGGAAGTACAAAAGAAAACAGAATGCAGAATAAAGTGTTACAGTTACAGAGAAAGTGCAGTGCAGGTAGACAATAAGGTGCAAGATCATAACGAGGTAATTGGGAGATCAAGAGGTCATCTTTATCGTATGAGCGGTCCTATAACAGCGGGATAGAAGCTGTCCTTCACCCTGGTGGTGCGTGTTCTCAAGCTTTTGTATCCAGATGTGGGAGCAATGGAGAGGGTGCAGAAGAGATTCACCGGGATGTTGCTTGGAATGGAGGGCTGGAGTTATGAGGAGGGATTAGATAGGCTGGGTTTATTCTCACTGGAACGTCAGAGGCTGAGGGTTGAGAAGATTATGAGGGACATAGATAGGGTAGATAGAGTCTTTTTCCCAGGGCAGCGGAGTCTGGAACGAGAGGGCACGGGTTTAAGGTGCGAGGGGAGAAATTTAAGGGAGATCTGAGGGGTAAGGCTTTTCACGCAAAGGGTGGTGAATATCTGGAAGAAGCTGCCAGAGGAGGTGATGGAGGCAGATACAATTACAATGTCTAAAAGGCATTTGGACAGGAAGATAGTAGAGGGATAGGGGCCTAATGCAGGCAAATGGGATCAGTGTAGAAAGGTAGTAGGGACATGGTGGGCCAAAGGGCCAGCTCCTGTGCTTTATGAGTCTCTGATTCCATTCTATGATTAGAAGTTAAGATGTTGAGACACAGACACAAGAATACAAGACAATAGGAGCAGGAGTAGGCCACTCGGCCCCTCAAACCTGCCCTATCATTCAATATGACCATGGCTGATCTGCCTCAGGCCTCATCTCCTCATAACTGCCAGTTCCCAATCGCCCTCAATTTCCCAATGTTTCAGAAATGTATCTCCCTCCTCTCCAAATGATCCAGCCTCCACAACCCTTCAGGGTAGAGAGTTGCAGAGACTCATCACCATCTGTGAGAAGAATTTCCAACGTGTCTCAGTTTTCAGTGGCTGGCCCCTTATCTTGTAACTATGTCCATCCCTTTGAGACTTTCCAACTTAGAGGAAACATCTCAGCATCTAGCCTGTCATGCTCCCTTATGAGCTTATATATTTCATTAATTAGAAAGATGCCACTAAGTTGGAAAGAGTGAAGACGAGATTTACGAGGATGTTGCTGAGACTCGAGGGACTCAGTTATGGAGCGAGGTTGAGCAGGTTGGGACTTTTTTCACTGGAGTGTAGGAGAAAGGTTTGGGGGAACATTAGGGGGAACTTCTTCACTCAGAGAGTGGTGGGAGTGTGGAACGAGCTGCCATCTGACGTGGTAAATGCGGGCTCACTCTTAAGTTTTAAGAATAAATTGGATAGATACATGGACGGGAGAGGTCTGGAGGGTTATGGACTGGGTGCAGGTCAATGGGACTAGCGGAATAAAGTTTTGGCACAGACTAGAAGGTCTGAATGGCCTATTTTCTGTGCTGTAGTGTTCTGTGATTCTAATGAGGGGTGATCATATAGAGGTGTATAAAATCATGAGGGGCATAGATAGGGTGAATGCACTCAGTCTTTTTCCCAGGGTTGGGGAATCAAGAACCAGAGGGCATAGGTTTAAGGTGGGAGGGGAGAGATACGAACCTGATGGGCAACATTTTCACCCAGAGGGTGGTCAGTATATGGAACAAGCTGCCACAGGGAGTGGTTGAGGCAGGTATATTAACATTTAAAAGACACTTGGACAGGTACATAGACAGGAAAGGTTGAGAGGGATATGGGCCAAACACGGGCAAATGGGACATGCTTAGATGGGAATCTTGGTCAGCATGAACAAGGTGGGGCAAAGGACCTGTTTCCATGCTGTATGACTCTATGACTCTAACCCTCATTCTGGTGAATCCCAAAGAATACAAGTCAAGCTTTTTAAGTTGTTCATGATAGTACAACACTCTCATAGAACAGTGCAACACAGGAACAGGCCCTTCGGCCCACGATGTTGTGCTGAGCTAATTAAGCTAACGATACCTGATTACACTAATCCCTCTGCCTGTACATGGTCTATATCCCTCCATTCTCTGCGTATTCATGTGCCTATCTATGAGCCTCTTAAACACCTCTATTGTATCTGCTTCCACCACCACCCCTGGCAGCAGATTCCAGGAATTCATCCAGGAATTCTCCTAGTGAATCTCTTTTGGACTGCCTCCAACTCTAATGGGAACACAAAAAGTGCTGGAGGATCTCAACGGGTCAGGCAGCATCTATGGAGGGAAATGGACAGTTTACGTTTCGGGTTGAGACCCTTCATCTGGACTGGCTTCAACTCAGGTATATCCTTTCTTATGTAATTGGACCAAACTGTGCTCAGTACTCCACGGCTTGCCATGCATAACACCACAGAGACTTGTACTGTTGCACTGAGCTTGTCTAAATGACTCGCTATTTCTTCCTTGATTATAGATGCTTGAATCTTGCCTACCACACATAATAAAGTCACTAGCCCCTAGTTTCCTCCTTTTTATCTCCCTCCCTTCTTGAACAAGGTTATCACGTTCATGGTTTTCCAGTTTGCTTCTTCCTTCCCAGAGCTCAGTGAGTTTTGAAAAACTTCAATAATTTTCTCTTCTATCTCTGCAGCAGCTTAAAAAGTTGCTCCATGGACTCTGCCTACACTTCTCGTTGCCTCCGTAAAGCAGCCAACAGAATCATAAGCAGCCAACATTAGCGTAACGCTATTACGGCGCCAGCCACCCGGGTTCAATTCCGGCCGCTGTCTGTAAGGAGTTTGTACGTGTTCCCAGTGTCTGCGTGGGTTTCTCCGGGTGCTCTGGTTTCCTCCCACATTCCAAAGACGTACGGGTTAGGCAGCTGTGGGCATGCTAAGTTGGTGCCAGAAGAGTGGCGACACTTGCGGGCTGCCCCCAGCACATTCTCAGTAACGCAAAAAGATGCATTGCACTGTGTGTTTCGATGTACATGTGACTAATAAATAAATATCTTATAATCAAAGACCCCACCCACCCCGGACATTCTCTCTTCCCCCCTCTCCTATCGGGCAGAAGATACAAAAGCCTGAAAGCACGTACCACCACCAGGCTTAAGGACAGCTTCTATCCCACTGTTATAAGACTTTCAAATGATTCCCTTGTACGATAAAATGGACTCTTGACCTCACAATCTACCTTGTTATGACCTTGCACCTTATTGTCTGCCTGCACTGCACTTTCTCTGTAACTGTAACACTTTATTCTGCATTCTGTATTGTTTCACCCTGTACTACCTCAATGCACTGTGTAATGAATTGGTCTGTATGGACGGTATGCCAGACGTTTTTCTACTGTAGCTCGGTACAAGTGACAATAATAAACCAATTCCAATTCCAAAGTCCTGGATGCATTATAGGGACTGAGGGCAGAATGCAGCCTGACACTCTCATTAAATTGGTAAATTGGTTTATTATTGTCACATGTACCGAGGTACAGTGAAAAATCTTTGTTTTGCATGCCATCCATACCTGGCTTGGTACAGCAACTGCTCTGCCCAGGACCGCAAGAAACTGCAGAAAGTTGTGGACACAGCCCAGCGCATCACGGACACCAGCCTCCCCTCCTTGGACTCTGTCTTTACCTGTCTTGGTGAAGCAGCCAACATAATCAAAGACCCCACCCACCCGGGACATTCTCTCTTCTCTCCTCTTCCATCAGGCAGAAGATACAGGAGCCTGAGGGCACGTACCACCAGACTTAAGGACAGCTTCTACCCCGCTGTGATAAGACTATTGAATGGTTCCCTTATACAATGAGATGGACTCTGACCTCACGATCTACCTTGTTGTGACCTTGCACCTTATTGCACTGCACTTTCTCTGTAGCTGTGACATTTTACTCTGTACTGTTATTGTTTTTACCTGTACTACCTCAATGCACTCTGTACTAACTCAATGTAACTGCACTGTGTAATGAATTGACCTGTACGATCAGTTTGCAAAACAAGTTTTTCACTGTACCTTGGTACAAGTGACAATAATAAACCAATACCAATACCAATACAACAGTGCATTGAGGTAGTACAAGGGAAAACAATAACAGAAAGCAGAATAAATTGTTACAGTTACAGAGAAAGTGCAGTGCAGGCAGACAATAAGGTGCAAGGCCATCTTAGAGTGATAGAATTTAGATTTAAAAGAGTGGAATGTCAATAATAGAGGTAATGAGTAGATCTGCAGAGAGCAGCTTACAATGAGTCACCACACTCCGATGCCATTGATCTCCTATTAATGTTAATTAAAGTTATAGAAAACAAACCAGTTGCCACCATTTTGAAGCACCCCCAATGCGGAGGGAGTGCCACACTGCTGGAGGTGCCAAATTCCCAATGAATGTTAAATCAGAGCCCCACCAGACTCTGAGGATCGAAAAGTGGAGCAGGGGACTTATCCCTGGGCAGCACTGTGATGGACCTGGTAGAGCCGCTGCCTCACAGCTCCGGTGACCCAGGTTTGACACCGATCTCCATCACTGTCTGCGTGGTGTTTGTGCGTTCTCCCTGTGACTTTGTGGGTTTCCTCCCACATCCCTACGTCATGAGGGCTGGTGGGTTAAATGGCTGCTGTAAAATTGTCCCTAGTGTGTAGATTAGTGGTGGAATCTGGGTGGGGGGGGGTGGAGTTGATGGAAACGTGGGGAGAATAAAATGAGATTAGTGTAAAGTGGTGCATGATGTCTGGTGTAGGTTGAACAGCTGTACGACTGCATGAGAGAGAACTTTCATTCATTTAGTGTTTTCATATCCCTAAGTATTTTACAGCGAATACTTCTGTAGTCGCGAGTAATGTAGGAAATATGGCAGTGGATTTAAACACAACAAACTCCCACTAACAGAGGTAACCTGTTCATTAGTCATATTGAGTGAGGGATATATGTTGGCCCACATCCCAGAGATGACTCCCAAGTTCTTCTTGAAAATAGTGCTATGGGAGAGGAACGATTGGGCCTCAGTTTATAAAATTATGGGAAGCATAGACAGAGTAGGCAGCTGGTATCTTTTTCCCAGGGTCGAAATGTCTAATACTGGAGGGCATGCATTTAAGGTGAGAGGGAGAAAGTTCAAAGGAGATGTGCGGGGCAGATTTTTTTACACAGGGAGTGGTGGGTGCCTGGAATGCACTGCCCATTTCCCTCCGTAGATGCTGCTTGATCTGCTGAGTTTTAGAACATAGAACATAGAGCAATACAGCACAAAACAGACCCTTCAGCCCACAATGTTGTACCAGCATAGCTAATCCCTCCTGCCTACAGAATGCCCCTATCCCTCCATCTTCCTCTCATTCATGTGCCCATCCAAGCCCCTCTTAAAAGCCCCCAATGAATTTGCCTCCACCACCCTATCAGGCAACATATTCCAGGCATCCACCACTTTCTCAGTAAAAAATGTACCCCTCACGTCTGTTCTGAACTTACTCCCTCTCACCTTAAGTGCATGCCCTCTGGTATTGGATCGCTCAATAATGGGAAAAAGATATTGCTTGTCCACCCTATCTATGCCCCTCATAATTTTATACACTTCCAACAGATCACCCCTCAACCTCCACCGCTCCAGAGAAAAGAGCCCAAGTTTGTCCAGCCTCTCCTGATAGCACATGCCCTCTAATCCAGGCAGCATCCTGGTAAACCTCCTCTGCACCCTCTCTAAAGCCTCGACATCCTTCCTGCAGTGAGGTGACCAGAATTGCACGCAATACTGTAAATGCGGCCTAACCAGAGCTCTATAGAGATGTATCATAACTTCTTGACTCCCGTACTCAATACTTCAATTAATGAAAGCAAGCATTCCATAAGCCCAACTCAATGTAACTGCACTGTGTAATGAATTGACCTGTATGATCGGTTTGTAAGACAAGCTTTTCATTGTATCTCGGTACAAGTGACAATAATAAACCAACACCAGTACCTTCTGAACCACCCTGTCTACTTGTGTAGCCACTTTCAATGAGCCATGGACTTGTACCCCAAGGTCTCTCTGCTCCTCAACACTGTTCAGGCTTTTGCCCTGAAGAGTGTTCCTCCAGCAATTTTTGTGTTGGAGGCAGTCCAAAAGAGAATTCCTGTACAAATTCCAGGAATGCGCTGCAGAGGTGGTGGTGGTGGCAGGTACGATAGAGGCGTTTATGAGACTTGAAGATAGACACATGAATACGCAGAGCATGGAGGGATGTGGACCTTGTGTAGGCAGAAGGGATTAGTGTTATCAGGCATCATTAGGTTAATTAGTCCAGCACAACATGGTGGGCCGAAGGGCCTGTACTGTTTTATGTTCTAATTTAATATCTTCGGATGCGGCAGTGTGGCTCAACTGTGCAGCATGCCCTCAGTCCCAATGGAGCCAAGCTTTTCTACTCAATCCCTCTAGTGGGCTTTGAACCAGGGGCCTTCTGGCTCAGAGGCAAGAGTGCTGCAAGTGGAGCCACACTATCCAGTCACAGAATCACAGGGACTACCGCAGCAAAAAAGAGAACATTTGGTCCATTGTTTATGCCAACTTCGCACAGGACAATCTCTTAGTGCCCCTCATCCATTCTTCCACAGTTTCCTGCAAACAAAATTGTGTACAGTTTTGGTCACTTATAGAAAAAACACCATTAAACTGGAAAGAGTGCAGAGAAGATTTATGAACATGCTGCCAGAACTCGAGGGCCTGTGTTTATAGAGAGAGGTTGGACAGGCTACAACTTTATTCCTTGGAATGCTGGAGATTGAGACGTAACCTTACAGAGGTTTATAAAATCATGAGGGGCATAGAAAGGGTGAACACACACAGTCTTTACCCAAGGATGGGGAATCAAGAACTAGAGGGCATAGGTTTAAGGTGAGAGGGGAGAGATTTAGTAAGAACTTGAGGGGCAACTTTTTTTACACAGAGGGTGGTATGTATGTGGAATGAGCTGCCAGAGGAAGTGGTTGAGGAAGGTACATAAACAACTTTTTAGAAGGTACATGGACAGGAAAGGTTTAGAAGGTTATGGGCCAAACGCTGGCAAACGGGACTAGCTTGGATGGGCATCTTGGTCAGAATGGACCAGTTGGGCCGAAGGGCCTGTTTCCGTATTGAATGAATCTATGACTTACATTCTGTGCCTCCTCTTTAAATACCCCCCGTGATCCAGCCTTCACAACCCTCTGGGCGAGAGAATTCCAGAGATCCCCCACCTTCTGTGGGAAGCTTCCCTCGTGTAAACCTTGTCGCTGAATCCTCTTATCCCCGGAATCATTCTGCTGAATTGTTCTGTACCTTCTCAGGACCTTCATGTTCTTCCCAAATTAAATAGGGGGATAGGGATCAGGTGCAGGCAGGAAATTTTGAAGGTTAAAGGGGAAGGATAAGGTGATGTGGCATTGTTCTGTTTGGGAGCTTGCTGTATGTAAGTTGACTCCAGTACACCCACAGTACTCTGGTGACTATACTACAAAAAGACAGAAGCATTTCATGAACTGTTCAGCCATCTAGAGCTTGTGAGGGTGCTACGGAAATGCAAGGTTTCTCAAGGTAAAGGAGAGGTTCGCTCGAATGGTCCTGGGCACTGGGAGAGATGGGAGAGACTGGGAACGTTCTCCTCAGAACACAGAAGTTGGAGTATGGATTTAATTGAGGCATTTAAAGTCATGAAGGGTTTTGACAGAGTAATCAGGGAGAGACTGTTCACAGATAGATGACGATCAGTGGATACAGACACAAGGACCAGGGACAAGCACTTCTTAAATGCAGCGAATTATTGTGTTGGAGAATAATTGAAGGGAAATATTTTCAGGATTATAGAGAAATGGTACGGGGAGACATAGCAGGCATGAAAGCCAATTGGTCTCTCTCTCTCTCTCTATCCCTGTTGTCTCACCCTGATTCTCTATTCACCTCACATGGAGGACAATTTAGTGACTAAGTTAGGTTAAATCCACTGCCAGTTCAGTTGGTTTAAAGTGTACGTTGTCCTTAAGGTTGAATCATCTAGAGTTTGCTTCAACATCTGAACTCTCAGCCAAAGGAACAACTAAGGTGTTAGATCTTAATGACAATTTCAGATTCCTCCCTGTGACTCCATCTCTAGCATGTCCTTAATCCTGTGCCCTGTCCTTTTAGATAAAGACAGTCTCAGGATGTCCCAAAGTCAGAGAGTCATACAACATGGAAAAAGGCCCTTCAGCCCAACTTGTCCATGCCGACTGTGTTGCCCAGCGAGCGAGTCCCATCTGCCCGTGTTTGGCACATGACCCTCTAAACCTCTCCTATCCATGGACTTATCTAGATGGCTTCATTGGATGAACCATTAGATGCTGTCCATCCAATGAAGGTCTTCTGGAGTGTGGTCACCACTGTGATGGAGCAGCCAGGCAGCCAACTTGTGCTGTAATGTAATAGTGACTGGATCATGTCCTGACTGATATGTAACTGGACACTGGGGACGAACTCTGTACTTCTTTGAAGTAGTCCCTTGGCCATGGAGGAGCTTGAAAACAGGGATCAGGATTTTGTTGGAATGGGAATCTGTGGGCCAATGAGCAGAGACAGACGAGCGAACAAGGATTGTTGGGGGAGTTAGGGCCACAGTCCCTTTACACTCATACAGTGCTGGTACACCGTTCCTGTTATACACTCATACATGTACATACACAGCTCACGGACACACATACATAGTCAGTGCCAAGACATGGTCCCTGCTGTGGAAGCAGGGAGGAGACCTGAGGTGCTGAATTTCCTTAGCCTTCTGAGGAAGTAGAGGTGCTGGTGTGCCTTCTTGTCCAACCATGTAGATGCCACGGCCAAGAAAGCTCACAGCGCCTCTACTTCCTCAGAAGGCTGAGGAAATTTAGCATGTCCCTGTTGACCCTCACCAATTTTTACAGATGCACCATAGAAAGCCTCCTATCCGGATGCATCACAGCTTGGCACGGCAACTGCTCTGCCCAGGACCACAAGAAAATGCAGAAAGTTGTGGACACAGCCCAGCGCATCACAGAAACCAGCCTTCCCTCCTTGGACTCTGTCTACACTTCTCCCTGGCTTGGTAAAACAGCCAACATAATCAAAGACCCCTCCCACCTCAGACGTTCTCTCTTCTCCCCTCTCCCATCGGGCAGAAGATACAAAAGCTTGAAAGCATGTACCACCAGGCTCAAGGACAGCTTCTATCCTGCTGTTATAAGACTCTTGAATGGACCTATTGTACGATAAAGGTGAACTCTTGATCTCTCAATCTACCTCATCGTGGCCCTTGCACCTTATTGTCTGCCTGCACTGCACTTTCTCTGTAACATTAACACAACATTCTGCATTCTGTTAATGCTTTTCCCTTTGTACTACCTCAATATACTTATGTTTGGAATGATCTGCATGGATGGCATGCAAGACAAAGTTTTTCACTGTACCTCGGTATCTGTGACAATAATAAACCAATTACCAGTTACCATCTTCACACAGAGGGTGGTGCATATATGGAACGAGCTGCCAGACGAGGTGGTAGAGGCGGGTACAATCACGACATTAAAGTGACATTTGTTCAGGTACATGGATAGGAAAGAGGGATATGGGCCAAACACAGGCAAGAGGGACTAGCTTAGATGGGAACCTTGGTCAGCATGGACCAGTTGGGCTGAAGGGCCTGTTTCCGTGCTGTATGACTCTGTGACTCTACACGCTTACAGTCAGCGCCGGGATAGTTAACGTTGTGATTGAATGTTGTGGCAGGCAGCCCAGTTTTCCTTCCATCAGTTTGAAGGGCTGTGTGTAAAGTTTAAATCCACTGATTAAGATGGTAATCTGAATTGGGATCTGATTTTGTTTGAAATGACTTCTCCTCCCCCACAGAGCCTCCTGAACTCTGGAATTTTGTGTGCTCAGACTGATTTGTTTATGAAAAATAAAATTATTTTTCTTTCAAATGAACTGTGCAAGGAAATAATTCCACCTCACCTGGGAAATAGGTTTAACTTCACCCCTTCCAACATTCCAACACAGCCTGCAATTGGTTAAGACATTCAACAGTTGTAGTGAGCCTGTAAGTGTGATGTTGCTCCCAGTGTTCGGCTTGGATACTCCTACATTCAGTTTAGGTTCTTGCCTCTTCTTTTTGGAAGCTTTTAGAAGGAAGGTTTCTCTCTTTGCTCCCTCAATACTGCGCTTGGAGTATTGGCCCGAGTTTTTGGGATGTGGACAACACTGGCAAGACCAGCATTTATTTCCCATCCTCAACTGAGAGAATAAAGTGGTGGTGACTCATCTTCTTGAACTGCTGCATGTCAGTGGTTCAACGGAGGGGTTTGCTGAGCTGTTACTGCATTTAATTTCCCCCCCCCTCCCCTAAATTCCAGAATTTAAATTCTGTAGTTTCCCTGGGTGGAATTGAACCCAGGCCTCTGGATTACTCATCACAGTGCCCCTTTGAAGCCATCTTCTACTGATCCCCATTTGACACAACAGTAAGACTAAATTGGCCCTCAACATAGAACACAGAACAGGATCTGTAGTGACTGAGAGTCCTGACTGAACAGGGTTGGCAGACTTCCTCCCCGATGGAAGTTAATGGACCATAGAGTCTTAGCATAATAAGGCAGGGAAACAGGCCCTTCAGCCCCACTCATCCATGCCAACCAATGTTTCTACTTGAGCTAGTTCCATTTGCCTGAATTTGGGCCATGTCCCTCTAAACCTTTCCTATCCGTGTACCTGTCCAAGTGCCTTTTAAATCTTGTTAATGTACCTGCCTCAACCACTTCCTCTGGCAGCTCGTTCCATATACTCACCACCCTCTGTGTGAAGGAGTTTCCCCTCAGTTCCCTTTTAAATCTTTCCCCTCTCACCTTAAGCCTATGTCTTCTATTCTTTGATTCCTTCTCCCTGCGGAAAAATAAGTACACGGATAGGAAAGGTTTAAAGGGATATGGGCCAAACACAGGCAAATGGGACTAGCTTGGTTGGCATGGAAATGTACCTGAATGTTTGGCCAGATGAGTTTATAAAACAATCTGATAATTTTTTTTGGTCAACATTACTGCACAATTCCCCCCTTCCTGCCCCCTCCCCTAAATTCTAGGTTATTAACTGAATTCAAATTCTGTAGTTTCCCTGGGTGGAATTGAACTCAGGTCTCTCGATTACTTGCCCAGAACTTTCATGGCAGTGCCACCTTGAAGCCATCTTCCACTGATCCCCATTTGACACAACAGTAAGACTAAATTGGCCCTCGACTTCACCAATGATGGGAGTTAGAACATAGAACAGTACAGCACAGTACAGGCCCTTCGGCCCAAGATGTTGTGCCAACCTATATAAACCTACTCCCTGATCGATTCAACCCTTCTGTCCTGCACAGCCCATAACCCTCCATTTTTCTTACATCCATGTGCCTATCTGAGAGTCTCTTAAATGTCCCCATTGTATCAGCCTCTACCACCCGGCAGTGCGTTCCACTCTCTGTGTGGAAAAAACGTACCTCTGACATCTCCCCTAAACTTTCCTCCTCTGACCTTAAACTGATGTCCTCTGGTATTGGCCCTGGGGAAAAGGTGCTGGCTGTCCACTCTATCTATGCCCCTCATAATCTTATACATCTCAATCAAGTCGCCCCTCATCCTGCATTGGTCCAAAGAGAAAAGCCCTAGAAAGGGAATTATATGGAGAGTTGGTCAACATCTCCACTGAACATAGAACATAGACCAGTACAACACAGGAACAGACCATTCGGCCCACGATGTCTGTGCCAAACACGATGCCGAATTAAACTAAATCTCTTCTGCCTGCACATGATCTGTATCCCTCCATTCTCTGCATATTCACATGTCTTTCTAACAGCCTCTTAAACACCACTGTTGTATCTGCCTCCACCACCCCTGGCAGCCCGTTCCAGGCACCCACCGCTCTCTGTGTAAAAAACCTGCCCCACACATCTCAAACTTTCCCCCTCACCTTAAATGTATGTCCCCTAGTATTTGACATTTCTACCCTGGGGAAAAAGATTCTGGCTGTATCAATGCCTCTCATAACTTCCTAAACTTCTATCAGGTCTCCCTTCAGCCTCCGACACTCCAGAGAAAACAACCCAAGTTTGTCCAACCTCTCCTTATAGCTCATACTCTCTAATCCAGGCAGCATTCTGGTGAACCTCTTCTGCACCCTCTCCAAAGCCTCCACGCCCTTCCTGTAATGGGTGGGGGGGGGGGGGGGGGTGGCGACCAGAACTGCACACATTACTCCAAGTGCAGCCTGTATGAGAAAGAGGCAAAGGAAACCCCTGGGGAAATCCAAGAAGTATTTGTCACAAATTTAGACCTAATAAAACCTGCAGGGTACTCGGGAGAAATTTCTTTACCAGGAGAAAGGGCTGAAGATGGAGCTTTGAATTGTTTAAGCAATTATTGTAGATTCAAATTGGGAGAGGCAGGATAATATATGAGGGAGAAAGATACAGGAGGAGGAGAGTCAGTCTTTTACCCAGGGTAGAAATGTCAAACGTAGGTTTATGGTGAGAAGGGGAAAGTTTAAAGGAAGGTTTCTTTTACACAGAGAGTGGTAGGTGTCTGGAATGGGCTGCTAGGGCTGGTCATAGAGTCAAAGAGTCATACAGCACAGAAACAGGCCTATCTAGCCTCTCCTTGTAATTCGAGCTTTTCAGTCCTGGTAACAGCCTTGTGAACCCTGCAGCCTTTCCAGCTGAATGACGTCCTTCCCCAGCACTTGGAAGAGGAATCCGGCGAAGTACAACTTCTTGTTGCAGTGACTGTTAGTTTTGTTGGTTTCCACCAACCAAATCCTGGAATTAAAAGGGGGTCACAGTTACTCCCCCATTGTTCAGCACATGCCTGGTTCAGAACCACAAGGCCGATCTTGCTGGCCAATCGGGTCAGGCGTGAGGGCCAGAACAAGCCATGCCCCCCCCAGCTTTACTGTCTGTCAAAGCTGTCAAGGCTTTTTAATGCTTGTGATTCTCCCTAATACTCAGGCTCTAAAACCTATTAACAATGTTTATGTTAGGTTGGGTGCATCTCCTCCAACACTTTTCAATGGAGATTCTGTACCTGTGAAGAAGTAAGTTAGGAAAAGATAAAACATAGAACATAGAACACTACAGCACAGTACAGGCCCTTCGGCCCACAATGTTGTGCTGACATTTTATCCTGCTCTAAGATCTATCTAACCCTTCCCTCCCACATAGCCCCCTATTTTTCTATCATTCTTGTGTCTATCTAAGAGTGTCTTAAATGTCTCTAATGTACCTGCCCCCACAACCTCTGCCGGCAGTGCGGTCCATGCACCCACCACTCTCTGTGTAAAAAACTTACCCCTGACATCCCCCTTATACCTTCCTCCAATCACCTTAAAATTATGCCCCCTTGTGTTAGCCATTGTCGCCCTGGGACAAAGTCTCTGACTGTCCTCTCGATATATGCCTCTTATCATCTTGTACACCTCTAGGTGTACAGGTAACCATAGAACCATAGAACCGTACAGCACAAAACAGGCCCTTCGGCCCACCACGTTGTGCCGTCCATCAAACCACCCTCACACTACCTAACCCTTTCCTCCCGCATATCCCTCTATCTCACATTCCTCCATATGACTATCCAACAAGCTCTTGAACCTGTCCAATGTACCTGCCTCCACCACCACCCCAGGCAGTGCATTCCATGCACCAACCACTCTCTGGGTGAAAAGCCTCCCCCTGACATCTCCCCCGAACCTCCCACCCATAACCTTAAAGCCATGCCCTCTCGTCTTGAGCATTGGTGCCCTGGGAAGGAGGCGCTGACTGTCTAAGTTGTAGCTCCCTAATTATTTAATTAATGTTTGTCATGAGGTTTATAAATTATTTCTTTTATATGTTTTTTTTAGTCTTTTATTCCATTTTGAATAGTCTTTGAATCAATTATGATGGTGCAGTGACACAGCTAACGGAGAACAGCCTCACAGCACCAGAGACCCAGGTTCAATCCTGACCTCGGGCGCTGTCTGTGTGGAGTTTGTATGTTCTCCCTGTGACTGTGTGGGTTTCCCCCGGGTGCTCCGGCTTCCCTCCCTCACGTCCCAAAGGCGTGCAGGTTGGTAGGTTAATTGGCTTCTGTAAATTGTCCCTAGTGTGTGGGTGAGGGGTAAAATCCAGCGGGAGGGGGGAGTTGTTGGGGATGTGAGTCACAGAGTCATACAACACAGAAACAGGCCCTTCGGCCCAACTGGTCCATACTGACCTAGATGTCCCATCCAAGCTAGTCCCATTTGCCAGTGTTTGGCCCATAAACTTCTAAACCTTTCCTATCATGTACCTGTCTAAAAGGTTGTCACTGTACCTGCCTTAACCACTTCCTCTGGTAGCTCATTCTACGTACATCCCACCTGTAAAAAGAAATTGCCCCTCAAGTCCTCACTAAATCTCTCCCCTCGCACCTTAAACCTATGCCCTCCAGTTCTTGATTCTCCAACCCTGGGAAAAAGACTGTGCGCCTTCACTAAGACTAAGCCCCTCATGATTTTATACACCTCTATGTGGGGAGAATAAAATGGGGCCAGTGTAAATAGGTCAGCATAGTGGGCCAAAGGGCCTGTTTCCATGCTGCGTGACTCTGAATGTCAGCGTTGTAAAGACTTGACAGCCTTGGCTGACAGTTAACCTGGGGGTGTGGCTTTGTCGGCTGTCAAATATATCGTCAGTGGATCCAGGGGTGGGGTTTGTTCTGCCAACCCCTCCCACCTGACCCAGACAGGCCTAAATTTGGTTTTGTGGTTATGATGATGGGAAAATAGTTAGGAGCAGTTTTTAAATCCTGGATTCCCTTTGTGGAGATTGACAAAATTAACAATAACTGCAATAAAAGTCATACTTAACCAGACCCCCTACTGTAGTACAGACCCACACTACAGTCATTGGATGTGGACAACAGTGTGTTCGAATGGAGATTGCAAGCACCATGACCCACTTGGTATTATCACTACCACACTTTACCCAGCTAACATTGGACCACTGGTCTACTGTTTCCATGGGAGGTTACAGTGCATAGCCTGACGTTGAAAGAACAATGGTTCTGTTATATATTGGCATTTGGCACATATACCGAGATACACTGAAATGCTTTTGTTTTCCGTGCCATCCATACAGATGATTCCATGCATAATTATATTGAGGTAGTACAAAGAAAACAGAATGTAGAATATAGTGTTGCAATTACAGAGAAAGTGCAGTGCAAGCAGACAATAAGGTGCAAGGGCCACGATGAGGTAGATTCATCCTTTAGTGTATGAGAGGTCTGTTCAAGAGTCTGATAACAGCAGGATAGAAGCTGTCCTTGAGCCTGGTGGTAAAAGCTGTCCTTGAGCCTGGTGGTACGTGCTTTCAGGCTTTTGTATCTTCTGCCCGATGGGAGAGGGGAGAAGAGAGAATGTCCGGGGTGGGAGGGGTCCTTCATTTTGTTGGCTACTTTCCCGAGGCAGCGGGAAGTGTAGACAGAGTCAACGGAGGGGAGGCTGGTTTGTGTGATAGACTGGGTTGCGTTCACAACTCTCTGCAATGTCTTGCGGTCCCGGGCAGAGCAGTCGCCGTACTAAGCCGTGATGCATCTGCATAGGATGCTTTCTATGGTGCACCTATAAAAATTGGTGAGGGTCATCGGGGACATGCCGAATTTCCTTAGCCTTTTGATGAAGTGGGGGTGTTGGTGTGCTTTTACACCTGTGGGTTTGTCCATTATCCAGTAAGAGTGACAAAGGAGCTGCTATATCCTTTGGAGTATACAGTATGTCCCTGTTTATTTAATTTATCCAGTGGTTATATTATGGGTCTGTTATATATGGATCCACAATGCATTACCTTACAAGGATCTGGTTAATTGTGATTTCTGTTACAGTTATGGTTAATTTTGTCAATTTCCAATAATAAAATATTCACAATTATCTCTGAACTGGACTGTAACCCACTAATTCCCAAATTCTGATTACTAGTTTGCACAGCTAGTTATATGTCAAGTGCTTTCCCAGATTTACGAATTACACTGCGGTACGGGAGCTTCCTGAGAGTGGGCCGTGCACAGTATTTGACAGCACATAAAAATAATGTCCAGGGTAATCCCTTGAGTATTCCCTTGTCTCCTGTCTCACACAACACTCAACATGTATTTCAATAAAACATCTGGATAACCAGAATTTAAAAACAAGAAGGAATGGAACTGATTTGAAGTTGACTCTCGGTCACATTTCATCTCTGGAGTACAACCGCAGTTGTTTCATAAGCAGGTTAGTGCACAGCCAGTCATATATATTAACGATTTGGATGAAATGTAGGTGGCATGGTTAGTAATCTTGCAGATGACACCAAATTTGGCGGTGTGGCGAACAGCGATGAAGGTTTCCTGACATTAAAGCAGGGTCTATATCAACGGGGGAAGTGGGCAAAGGAACGACAGATGGAATTTAACTGAGGCAAGAACAAAGTAATGCACTTTGGGGAGTTAAACCAGGGCAGGACTTACATAGTGAGAGTCAGGGCCCTGGAGAGTGTTGTAAAATACAGAAACCTAGGGGTACGAGTACATAGTTCCCTGAAAGCAGAGACACAGGTAGACAGGGTGGTGAAGGTGGCGTTTTCATCAGTCAGGACATTGTGTACAAAAGTTGGGAGAGTTGTGGACACAGCTCAGCACATCACGGAAACCAGCCTCCCCTCCATGGACTATACCTCTCGCTGCTTTGGTGAAGCAGCTGGCATAATCAAAGACCCCACCCGCCCAGGTCATTCTCTCTTCTCCCCCCACCCATCAGGCAGAAGATACAGGAGCCTGAGGGCACATACCACCAGGCTCAAAGGAAAGCTTCTATCCCACTGTGATAAGACTATTGAACGGTTCCCTTATAAAATGAAATGGACTCTTGACCTCTACCTTGTAATGACCTTGCACCTTATTGTCTACCTGCACTTCACTTTCTCTGTAGCTGTGACACTTTACTCTGTATTCTGTTATTGTTTTTACCCTGTACTACCTCAATAACCCAATGTAACTGCACTGTGTAATGAATTGATCTGTAAGAATGGTATGCAAGACAAGTTTTTCACTGTACCTCAGTACAAGTGACAATAATAAACTAATACCAATACAGTTGTATAAGACGTTGCTGAGATGGCACTTGGTATTGTATTAGATTATTATTGTCACTTTTACCGAGGTACAGTGAAAAACTTGTTTTGCATACTGATCGTACAGATCAACTCATTGCAGATCAATTCAGATGTCAGGGTCACTCGGAATATTGTGTACAATTCTGGTTGCCATACTTCTGGAAGGGTGTGATTAAGGTAGAGAGGGTGCAGAAATGGTTACGTAGGTACATTCTGACAGTTTGCCAGCAGTACTCAGCAACATTTAACCTACTGCGTTCAGATCTATCTACCATGTCCTCAGTGCCTCCGGAGGGTGTAGATCACAGGATAACCACTGGTAGAGACCATTTTCTTCTCTAAAGTCAAAGTTTGTTCTTCTCTTAACAATTTCAGGGCTTTTAACCTTCCTGACTTGATCCAGGAGTCAGTTCCATTTGATAGCAGCTCTTTTTTGAAGAGGAGATTATTGAGCTAAATCCTGAATTTTAAATTTGAATTTGACATTTTTAGTTAGGATTTTTGCTTCAGTTTGCAATTTTTAAATCTTTGGCAAAAGTGAAAATTTTCATTTATTGAAATCTTCAAGGTAAATAGAGCAAAGTTTAGTTTCTATGATAAATGACAGGTAGGTCAGTAATAGCAATAAATAGTGGCTGTGCATCAGTCATTCCTTGCCGCCCATGGATTTACTGGAACAGGGTTTATTCTCCCTGAATTACTGGTCACGTACTGACTGAAGTATCCCACTGTCTTTGCACTCGATAATAGAATTAGTCTGTAGACAATTTCTGCAGCTTGAAGCCACATTCTTATAGAGAAATGCATTGTTGACATTATAAATTACATTGCCAACATTGAATGTTGGTATAAAAATATAAAAAGTCAGTATTTAGGTTGTTTTTCATTTATTTTCAGTAAACGTAGAGTCACAGCATGGAAACAGGCCCTTCGGCCCAACTGCTCCATGCCGACCAAGATTCCCATCTAAGCCAGTCCCATTTGCCCACATTCGGCCCATATCCCGCTAAACCTTTCCTATCCATATACCTGTCCAAGTAGTGTAGCAGTTAGTGTAACTCTATTACAGCGCCAGTGACCTGGGTTCAATTCCCGCCGCTGTCTGTAAGGAGTTTGTACGTTCTCCCCCTGTCTGCGTGGGTTTCCTCTGGGTGCTCCGGTTTCCTCCCACATTCCAAAGACGTACGGGTTAGGAAGTTGTGGGCATCATATGTTGGCGCCGGAAGCGCGGCGACACTTGTGGGCTGCCCCCAGAACACTCTACGCAAAAGATTCATTTCACTGTGTGTTTCGATGCACATGTGACCAATAAAGAAATCTAATCTTATCTTACCTACCCCAACCATTTCCTCTGGCAGCTCCTTCGATATACTGACCACCCTCTGGGTGAAAAAGCTGCCCCTCAGGTTCCTGTTAAATCTCACCTTAAATCTATGCCCTCTAGTTCTTGATTCCCTAACTCCGGGAAAAAGACTGTGTGCAGTCACCCTATCTATGCCCCTCGTGATTTTATAAGATCACCCCTCATTCTCCTAAGCTCCAATGATAAAAGTCCCAACCTGCTCAACCTCTCTCCATAACTCAGTCCCCCGAGTCCTGGCAACATCCTCGTAAATCTCCTCTGCACTCTTTCTAGTTTAATAGCATCTTCCCTATAGCAGGATGACCAAAACGGAACACAATATTCCGAATGCAATCTCACCAATGTCTTGTACAATGGCAACATAATGTCCCAAATTCTATACTCAATGCCCTGACTGATGAAGGCCTTCTTTGCCACCCTGTCCACCTGTGACACCACTTTAAGGGAACCTTGTACTTGTACTCCTAGTTCCCTCTGTTCTACAACACTCCCCAGGGGCCTACCGTTCACTCTGGAAGTCCTACCCTCACTTGCCATAAGGCTATTGTGAATAATTCAAGTCCTGCTTATTCTAGTTTGAACCCATTCCCCTTCACCTTGTCCATTAATTCAAGTCAGCTCCCACATCCTGTTAGATCATCTTTCAGTTACCCCTTTCCCCGGCTGAAGAGACAAGTGTTCTCCAATAGCCCCTCACAGCCCAGGCCTATAACCCATGGCACAGCCCATGGTGTCTGAATGATTCTCTTCCAGACTCGGAGAGGAGAGCTAATCATGAGGCTGGGACAGGGCGCACACAAGAGATCGGTCTCGGTTATTGTTGGCAATTGTGATCACCCCATTACAGGAAGGATGTGGAGGCTTTGGAGAGGGTGCAGAAAAGGTTCACCTGGATTCTGCCTGGATTAGAGGAGAGGTTGGACAAACTTGGGTTGTTTTCTCTGGAGCGGCAGAGGCTGAGGGGAGACCTGATAGAAGTTTATAACATTGTGAGAGGCACAGATAGGGCAGACAGTCAGGATATTTTTCCCAGGGGGGGAAATGTCAAATACTTAGAGGACACGCATTGAAGGTGAGAGGGGGAAAGTTTAAAGGAGATGTGCGGGGCAAGTTTTTTACACAGAGAGCGGTGGGTGCCTGGAACGGGCTGCCAGGGGTGGGGGTGGAAGCAGATACAACAGAGGTGTTTAAGAGGCTTTTAGACAGACACATGAATATGCAGGGAATGGAGGGATACGGATCATGTGCAGGCAGAAGGGATTGTTTAATTTGGTATCGGGTTCGGCACAGACATGGTGGGCCGAAGGGCCTGTTCCTGTGCTGTACTGTTCAATGTTCTATGTTCCCTTGCTGGGGTAATGCACTTCCACAGGGCTGGAGAATCTCTTCCAAGTTCCTCTTTCGCTATTCCAGTACAGTTCATGAGGTCTTCATGTCAACTGTTCATTCCCTACCATGCGCAACACTTCACACTTAAGAACAGATGAGTAGCAGTAGGCCACTCAGCCCTAAAGCCTGCCCCACCATTCAATATGACCATGGCTGATCTCTGCTGGCCTCAACTCCTCTCTGTGCCAGTTCCCCATAACTCTTAATTTCCCAATCTTTCAAAAGTTAATCCACCTCCTCTTGATCCACTACACCTAATGATCCAACCTCCACAAGTCCATGGGGTCAAGAATACCAGAGATCCACCAGCTTCTGTGAGAGGATGTTTCTCAGCACCTCAGTTTTAACCGACCGCCACCCTCATTCAAAACCCGCAGTCAATCTCATCTTCTCGATGACTGCCCCACAGATGGTAGAAACGTCAAACACAAGAGGGCATAACTTTAAGGTGAGAGAGGGAAAGTGTGAGGGAGATGTGTGGGTCAAGTTTTTTACACAGAGACTGGTGGGTGTCTGGAAGGTGTTGCCAGGGGAAGTGGTGGAAGCAGATAGGATAGTTTAAGACAGGGACATGAACAGGCAGGGAAAGGAGGGATGTGGATCATGTGAAGGCAGAAGGGGTTATTTCAGCTGACATCATGGTCGGCACAGACATTGTGGGCCGAAGGGCCTGTTTCCGTGCTGTACTGTTCTGTGTTCTAGGTAAGTATGTTTAGTCTGACTCACTCACTCTCTGGTATGCTGCCTCAGTTTACATCTGTAGAACATAGAACACTACCTTCTCATAGTTGTGTTGTTGTTCGTGGGATCTTGCTGTGTACCAATTGACCACCACCCATCCTACATTATAGCAGCGAGCATACTTCAAACGTAGTTCATTGGGTGTAAAGCATATTGGGATGTTCTAAGGCAGTTGATAAGAGCAGAAGATGTAGGGGCAGAATCAGGCCATTCAGCCCATCGAGTCTGCTCTGCCATTCAATCATGGCTGATTTATTTTCTTTCCTCAACCCCATTCTCCCCCCTTCTCCCCGCAGCCCTTAACCCCCTGACCAATGAAGAACCTATCAATCGCTGCCTTAAATACACCCAATGACTTGGCCTCCACCCTCTGTGGAAACGAGTCCCACAGATTTACTACCCTCTAGCTGAAGAAATTCCTCCTCATCTCAGTTCTAAAGGGACCTCCCTTTATTCTGAGGCCTTTATTGGTCCCGTTAGATGTACAAAATATTAAGAGGAATAGATAGAGTGGACAGCCGGCGACCAGGGCACCAATGCTCAATACAAGAGGGCATGGCTTCAAGGTAATGGGTGGGAAGTTCAAGGGAGATATCAGAGGGAGGTTTTTTACCCAGAGAGTGGTTGGGGCATGGAATGTGCTGTCTGCAGCGGTGGTGGAGGCAGGTACGTTGATCAAATTCAAGAGATTACTAGGTAAACATATAGAGGAATTTAAAATAGAGTGATATGTGGGAGAAAGGGGTTAGATGGACTTAGGCGAGGTTTAAAGGTCGGCACAACATTGTGGGCCGAAGGGCCTGTATTGTGCTGTACTGTTCTATATTCTATGTTATTGGTGGTCAGTGCAGAGTCAATGAGCCGAATGTCCTTTCTCTGTGCTGAATCTCTCCATGGCTCTAAGGTGATGCCAATTGCAAAGTACAGAAGTCTTTTGTTTACCTCCACTTTCTCTTCGCGGAGATGGACCCTCCGAGCCAGCTGTTCCCTGGTGCCCACATCTGGGTACTTGGTTTCCTGAAAGAGGTTCTCCAAGGCTTCCAGCTGCTCGTCCGTGAAGATGGTTCGGTGACGGCGCTTCCTTCTGCAGTGGAGCTGGTTCAGTAGTTGGAGCTCAGTGCGGGACAGAGCACCCAGACTCACATAGGGCAACACTTGGGGGGCCACCGGGGAGAGGTATGCTGATGCAGCCCCTTCCAACCCTGCCAAAGGGACAACAAGCATCAGTCCTTGCCCACTGGAGGTCTGAACAGAGAAACATACTGTTAATTTAGAACATAGAACACAGAACATAGTACAGCACAATACAGGCCCTTCGGCCCACAATGTTGTGCCGACCTTTAAACCTCGCCTAAGACTATCCAACCCCTTCCTCCCACATATCCCTCTATTCTAAGTTCCTCCATATGCTTATCTAGTAATCTCTTGAATTTGACCAATGCACCTGCCTCCACCACCACCCCAGGCAGCGCATTCCATGCCCCAACCACTCTCTGGGTAAAAAACCTCCCTCTGATATCTCCCTTGAACTTCCTACCCATTACTTTAAAGCCATGCCCTCTCGTATTGAGCATTGGTGCCCTGGGAAAGAGGCGCTGGCTGTCCACTCTACCTATTCCTCTCAATATTTTGTACACCTCTATCATGTCTCCTCTCATCCTCCTTCTCACTAAAGAGAAAAGTCCTAGCTCCCTTAGTCTCTCCTCATAATGCATCCTCTCTAAACCAGGCAGCATCCTGGTAAATCTCCTCTGCACCCCTTCCAATGCTTCCACATCCTTCCTATAATGAGGCGACCAGAACTGGACACAGTATTCTACTGGGACTCTACCAGTAATTTACCGGGACTCAAGGGGCTGAGAGAGGTTCAGCAGACTGGGAGTGGTTTCACTGGGGCGTAGGAGAAGGAGATGTGATCGTATGGAGGTGTATAACATCATGAGGGGCAATGATAGGGTGAATGTGCGCAGTCTCTTTCCCAGGGTTGAGGGCATAGGTTTAGGGTGAGAGGGCAGAGATTTAATAGGAACCTGAGGGGCAACATTTTCACCCAGAGGGTGGTCAGTATATGGAACGAGCTGCCAGGGGAAGTGGTTGAGGCAGGTACATTCAACAACATTTAAAAGACACTTGGACAGGTACACGGATGGGAAAGGTTTAGAGGGATATGGGCCAAACACGGGCAAATGGGACTAACTTAGA
Source organism: Pristis pectinata (assembly GCF_009764475.1). Classification (NCBI taxonomy): domain Eukaryota; kingdom Metazoa; phylum Chordata; class Chondrichthyes; order Rhinopristiformes; family Pristidae; genus Pristis; species Pristis pectinata. Next base: position 145,072,986 of record NC_067405.1, read on the forward strand.
CAGGAATCTTGGTCCGTATGGACCAGTTGGGCTGAAGGGCCTGTTTCCGCGCTGTATGACTATGATTCTATGACTCTACAGCCATAAGGAAGTCATAAAGCCCATCATAGAACATAGAACATTACAGCGCAGGAAAAGGCCCTTCGGCCCACAATGTCTACACCAAACACAATGTCAAAATAAACTAAATCCCTTCTGCCTGCACGTGATCCGTATCCCCCCATTCCCTGCACATTCACGTGTCTGTCTCAAAGCCTCTTGTCATATCTGCCTCCACCACTACCCCGGCAGCCCGTTCTATCACCACTCTCTGTGGAAAAAAACGTGCCCTGAACATCTCCTTTAAACTTTCCCCCTCTCACCTTAAATGCACGTCCTCCCTGACATTTCCGACCTGGGAAAGAGACTATGACCTTCTACCCTATCTCTACCTCTCATAATTTTATAAACTTCTATCAGGTCTCCCCTCAGCCTCTGATGCTCCAGAGAAAATAACCCAAGTTTGTCCAACCTCCCCTTGTAGCTCAGACCCTCTAATCCAGGCAGCAACCTGGTGAACCTCTTCTGCACCCTCTCCAAAGCCTCCACATCCTTCCTGTGATGGGGTGACCAGAACTGCACACAATACTAGTCAAAGAATAGGCACAAAGTCTAAACCCCCCACCTTCTATCACTGGGTCTGTAGCCCACGGGTTCTTGAAGAACACCTCCAAATACTGTTTAAATGTCACGAGGGTATCTACCTTCAGGCAGTGAGTTCCAGACCCGTACTGTCCTCTGGATAAAAGCATTAATTGTCAGCTTTCCTCTTATCCTATCAATTACATTAAATCTCTGCTCCCTGTCTTCTCCCACCTCGGTTAAAGAAAAAAGGGGTACTTCCTTTTCACTTTCTCGTGGTCCCAGCACTCAGCCTCCTCCATTCTAAAGAAAACAACCCAATCCTTCCTCACACCAGTAACTCTCCAATCCTGGCAGCATCCCGTTAAGTCTCCACTGCACCCTCTCCAGTGCAATCACCTTGTTGTGTTGACCAGAACTGTGTAACAAGCAAGCTGTGGTCCAACCAGTACTGTATGCAGTGTTAGCATGACATCCCTGCTCTTCTATTCCATGCCCCAATGAATAAAGGAAGGGTGTCATTAAGCTGGAAAGGGTGCAGGGATGATTCATGAGGATGTTACCAGGACTGGAGGGCATGAAGTATACGGAGAGACTGGAGAGGATGGGACTGTTTCCTCTGGAGTGAAGGAGGCTGAGGGGTGACCTTATGGAGGTTTATAAAATCATGAGGGGCGAATGGTCACAGTCTTTCTTTGAGGGTAGGGGACTGTAAAACTAGAGGGTTTAAAGTGAGAGAGGATAAGGTTTAAAGGGGACCTGAGGGGCAAGTTTTTCACATAGAGGGTGCTGGGTATATGGAACGAGCTGCCAGAGATAGAGGTGGTTACAATTACACTGTTTAAACAACACTTGGGCAGGTTCATAGAACATAGAACATAGAACACTACAGCACAGTACGGGCCCTTCGGCCCACAATGTTGTGCCGACATTTTATCCTGCTCTAAGATCTATCTAACCCTTCCCTCCCACATAGCCCCCTGTTTTTCTATCATTCATAGGTTCAGAGGGATATAGGCCAAATGCAGGCAAATAGGATGAGCTCAGGTAGGCACCTTGGTCAGCATGAACGAGTTGGGCTGTAGGGCCTGTTTCTGTGCTGTTTCATAACTTTATGACTCTATAAAGGAAGGCATTCTAGACACCTTCTAAACCACTTTATTGACCTGCCCTGCTACCTTTCTGTGGATATTCACTCGGATATCCCGCTGTTCCCCACTTCCTTGAATTAAATTCTGTTTGCCATGTTTCTGTCCAGGGGTCTAAAGACCTTACCCATACTCAAAAGCATTGCTGGATGCTTCCAGTATCGGTCAGCGCACAGAGTGGGGATGGGGAGGTGGCGAACGGGACTTGGGCAGAGCTGGGGAAAAGGCAGCAGAGTTTTCCATGAGAGAATGCTTCCAATGGGATTACAGTGGGGGCTTGGTGAGGATAGCCTGGAGATAAGGAGGGGTGAGGATGAGAGGTTCATCAATAGATGAGCGGCTTGGGTGATGTCACGGAGGTGGAAGCAGGTGTCTCAGTGGGTGTAGGGTCCGCTGCTCAGCACAGTGCCTGGGATTAAGGGCAAAGGGACTAGCTCCCATTAATTCTACTCAATCAGAACTGACTGCTGGTGAAGCAGCCTGACAGAGTGGAAGGATTCAAGAAAGGTGGTGATGACGTGCTCAAGGAGATAGTCTTGCCTGGGTGTGATGGTGACATAGTGCATAGACCAGGGATTATAGACACTCCATTAAACATCAGTGTTAATCACAGTCGGATGTCTGCTGAGCTAAACAGCTTAAACCAAATATTGTTGAAGAGCTATCCCATTGATGTCAAACCCGTCCAAAAAAGAAGTTAAAGAAGGCCTATGGCATGCTTGCCTTCATCGGTCGAGGCACTGAGTATCAAAGTCGGGTCATCATGCCACTGCTGTGGAAATCTTTGGTTAGACTGCATTTGGAGTATTGTGTACAATTCAGTGTATCACCAAAGACTCTTACAAATTTCTACATATGTACAGTGGAGAGCATTCTGACTGGTTGCATCACAGCCTAGTATGAAATCTCCAATGCACAGGATTGCAAGAGGCTGCAGAGGGTTGTAGACTCAGCCACCTCCATCACGGGCACAACCCTCCCCACCATCGAGGACATCTTCAAGAGGCAGTGTCTCAAGAAGGTGGCATCCATCACTAAGGACCCTCACCACCCGGGACATGCCCTCTTCTCATTATCACCATCGGGGAGAAGGTACAGGAACCTGAAGACCCACACTCAACGATTCAGGAACAGCTTCTTCCCCTCCAACATCAGATTGCTCAATGGTCCATGAACCCATGAATACTCTCTCGTTATCCCTTTTTTTTGCACTATTTATTTATTTTTGTAATTCACAGATTTTTATGTCTTTGCACTGTACTGCTGCCTCAAAACAACAAATCTCACATCATATAAGTCAGTGATAATAAACCTGATTCTGATTCCATTACAGGAAGGATGTAGAGGCTTTGGAGAGGGTGCAGAAGAGGTTCACCAGGTTGCTGCCTGGATTAGAGGGCATGAGCTATAAGGAGAGGTTGGACAAACTTGAGTTGTTTTCTCTGGACAGGCGGAGGCTGAGGGGAGACCTGTGAGAAGTTATAAAATTATGAGAGGCGTAGATAGAGTTGACGGTAGATGTCAAATACTAGAGGGCATAGGTTTAAGGTGAGAGGGGGGAAGTTTAACAGAGATGTACAGGGCAGGTTTTTTTTACTCAGGAGAGTGGGTTGTGACGAATGTGCTGCTGGGGGTAAAGGTGGAAGTAGATATGATAGTGGCCTTTTGGAGACATTTAGACAGATATGAATGTGCAGGGAATGGAGAGACATGGATCATTTGCAGGCAGATGGGATTATTTTCATTTGGCATCATAGTCAGCACAGCTGTGGTGAGCCGAAGGGCCTGTTCCTGTGCTGTCTGTGTCTCTGCCCTGCACCTTCGCTCTGTGACTGGACTGCTGCCTTGTATATAGAATATATAGAACAGTACAGCACAGAACAGGCCCTTCGGCCCACAATGTTGTGCTGACATAGCTAATCCCTCCTACCCTATCCCTCCATTTTCCTCTCATTCATGTGCCCATCCAAGCCCCTCTTAAAAGCCCCCAATGAATTTGCCTCCACCACCCTATCAAGCAACGCATTCCAGGCATCCATCACTCTCTCAGTAAAAAAACGTACCCCTCACGTCTCCTCTGAACCTACCCCCCTCTCACCTTAAATGCATGGCCTCTGGTATCGGATCGCTCAATAATGGGAAAAAAGATATTGCTTGTCCACCCTATCTATGCCCCTCATCATTTTATATACTTCCAACAGATCACCCCTCAGCCTCCATCACTCCAGAGAAAAGAGCCCAAGTTTGTCCGGCCTCTCCTGATAGCACATGCCCTCTAATCCAGGCAGCATCCCAGTAAACCTCCTCCGCACCCTCTCTAAAGCCTTGGCATCCTTCCTGTGGTGAGGTGACCAGAATTGCACGCAATACTCTAAATGCAGCCTAACCAGAGTTCTATAGAGATGCATCATGACTTCTTGACTCCTGTACTCAATACCTCGATTAAAGAAATATCTGTACAAAACAGCAGAGCAAAGCCAGGTGTGTGTCAGTGTGGAGTGGAGTAGTGTGAAAATGTAGCCTCCGATCAGATCGGATTCGGATCAGTTTATTGTCATACACACCAGGGTGCGATGAAATTCCTGCAGTGTGAAGCTCACAGAGTAAACACCATATGTGGTCAGCGATAAGGGTATGAGTCATTAACACAGCCTCACATTTGCCCCTGTGCACTTCTGTGGAACAGAATGTGCAGGGGGAGAAATTGACCAGCGGGATCCTCACATACCTGTTCCCCGCTACTGAGCAGAGACGAATTTCCCCCTCGCTTTGTTATCCTGCATTTACCTGTATAAGTAAGCAAACCTCAACTCATCAAGCGTCATTCTCCTCAGCACTCACCTTCCGCAAACATTCAACGAGATGGAAGTTGAAAGATCATTGACCCCAGTAACTGTTTTTCCCTCCTCAGATGCTGTCCAACCTGCTGAGTATCTCCAGTACCTACTGATGTTGTTTCAGATTTCCGGCATCTGTAGCTAATTCCCTTCAACCATCTGGTTCATGAACCAACCTGCACAACCCTAATCACTACCTCAGTACAGCAGCAGTATGGCAGATGTCATAGTAAGTATGGATGTGCTGGCATAGGAGACGGTCCAGAGGAGGTTTAGGAGAATGATCCCGGGGTGAAAGGGTTAATGCGTGAGGAGCGCTTGATGGCTCTGGGCCTGTACTCACTGGAGTTTAGAAGGATGAGGGGGGATCTCATTGAAACCTACTGAATATTGAAAGGCCTGGGTAGAGTGGACGTGGAGAGGATGTTTCCATCAGTGGGAGAGTCGGGGACCAGAGGGCACAGCCTCAGAATAAAGGGACGTCCCTTTAGAACTGAGATGAGGAGGAATTTCTTCAGCCAGAGGGTGGTGAATCTGTGGAATTCATTGCCACAGACGGCTGTGGAGGCCGAGTCATTGGGTGTACTTAAAGCGGAGGTTGATAGGTTCTTGATTACTGAGGGTGTCAAAGGTTACAGAGAGAAGGCAGGAGAATGGGGTTGAGAGGGAAAAATAAATCAGCCACGATAGAATGGTGGAGCAGACTCGATGGACCGAATGGCCTAATTCTGCCCCTATGTCACCTTGCACTACAATGGACTTTTGTTCTGTTCTCATAGTGTTCTTTCTTGTATAATTTATGTTTTTTTCTTGTGAATGTTGTGTCTGTGATGCCGCTGGAGGTTTTTCAGTGCACCTGTGCAGACATGTGTAGCTGACAATAAACTCGACTTGACTTATATTTAACCTGAACAACACCTCCTGGATCAGTTGGTATCTACTCAAGTGCTCCGTCAGGTCAATCTTCCTTCCTCGATCCTGGATTTTAAAAAGGCGGCGACCTTGAAAACACTTCCAACTCAACGGAACGATTCCCAGATCAAGAGGGCTCTGAAAGATTCTAACCAACACCTCTGTATTTTCCTCTTCCAGTGTCCCGGGGTAGAAACCATCACATCCCGCACACTCAACCCACCTCTGGCTCCGTTACACTCTCCATTGTTGACTTGAGAATTTGACCAAGTCAATTTGCCACTTTGAATTAACTTTAGTTCCCTTTCAACCGCACAGATTTAATTCTCTTCTGAAACATTTGCATCAAGTATAACAACTATTACAGAATTCCCTTTATTTTCTTTAATTACGCTTGTTTCTGAGCCCACCACCGTCCTCAGTGTAGTCACTAACATCCTCACGCCTAGCTTTTATATCACATGCTGATTTTGTTTCAGTTTTCCTCTGCTGCAGCTTTTAATGCTCACGTTGCTCTCTGCATCTCTCTCACGCCCTCCTGGGCTGTGACGTCTTCTTGCTCCTGTCTTTCACGCTGAATTTTGCCTCTTGTATTGGCGGTGGCTGCGGACCTCTACGACGGCTAACGTGGTCTTCAACTGAGCTCAAAACTTGTCTGACAATCTCCCGGAATTTCACCGCGCTCTCACCAGCTCAGACGGGGTTAACCCGTGGTGTCTTACTTAAAATCTAAACTAATGGGTCAAATCAGCAACTGCAGACGCTTTCACTTCATTATCCTTGTCTCCAGTTCATCAATTCTCACTCATTAAATTCAAGCCTAGTAATGGGTAAGCCTAGTAATTTCCAGGGTAGGGACATGTTCGGCACAGCTTTGTGGACCGAAGGGCCTGAATTGTGCTGTAGTTGTTCTATGTTCAATATTGTCTGTTACCCGATTAACTCTTCAATTTTGTTTTGCGTCGGGAAATTGTTCCTGGCTACCCATTCTAACCTAACCCGGGTCTCCTCTCTCACCGCACCCCATTTGCTCAGCTCCCGACCCTCATGCAGGGTGAGCCGTTCGACACCGCTCCGCCAAGAATAAGAGGGGTTAGAAATGCCTTCAGAGTCAGCCGGCGCGCTGGTTGACCGGTGGACGTCCATTCGCAGATCAATTGTTCATTGTTCAACAGAGAACGGAGCTCAAACGGGAGTGAGATGTGTCCCTTTCACATTGGACAATTAAATGAACACCGCGCATCGTTAAGACCTCAGATTTATATTATTATTAAATAAAGAAAATGCTGGAAACACTCAGCAGGTCAGGCAGCATCTGTGGAGAGAGACACGGCGAATGTTTCAGGTTCTTCGATCTGACCGATTGACTGCTTCTCTTTTCCTTTTCGTAACATCTCCTGTTTATTTCTTTAACATTTCCAACACTTGCAGTTTTTATTTTGACTTTCGCTTACTGAGATTGATAATTATTGATAGGTGTACAGTTACATTAATGGGTACAATCGGTATGCAAGACAAGTTTTTCACTGTACCTCGGACAATAATAAACCAATACCAATACATTTAGTATTTTGACGGGAGACGAAGATATATAAAAATCGAAATACTAAAAATGAACATCTATTTTATATCTATTCAAATTTATTTTTAAAATTTAAATTCTACCAAACCTAAACATAAAAATCGGGGTTTGTGACGGGTGATTATTGTCACATGTACCGAGATACGGTGAAAAGATTTTGTTTGCGTTGCACCCAGACAGGTCTCAGCTTTTAACAAGTTAATTTCCTGACACTTTTGCACTGAAAACTCCCGATCCCACGTTTAACCTTCACAGAAGCAAAGTGACCGTGCATTTAAGCTGGGACTCTCCATCTGAGCATCGTATAGAGTGAGAGAGTGAGTTACCTGACGGCATACAAGAGCAGTGTTGAGTGTTCAGCGGTTGGCAGCTCGGCACTGTGCTGCAGCAGGAAGCCCTAGGCGTACCGGGGACGTAGTAATAATTGTAGCCCATCCTCGGACCCCCGACCGCCAGGCTGGGATGCTGAGGGGTCGGCGCTGGTGGAGGAGGAGGAGGCGGAGGGGCGACGGCCGGAGAATAGAGCCCCAGGTACTCTCCATTGGCACACACCGTGTCCCCGGCCATGCCAGGGTATGCCTGCAGCGGAGCGCCGTGGAGGGTCGCCGAGTCTTTACAGTGGGACCTCGCTCCGGATAAAATGTTGTCGATGCTGAACATCCCCGCCGGCATCACCAACATCCGCTGGAAGACCAAAGATTGATGTCCTTGTAAATAAACCAGGAGTAAAATCAACTTCCCAACACTATACCTATCTATAGAAAACGAAACTACGCGATTCAACAAGTTTGCAAAACTTGGCACACAAAGTTAAATGGTGTAATGAAGCCGGACTTTCTATCACTGAGGCTACTAACAGGGCCGTCACACGGTTTATAAGCACACAATCCACGTCATGGTTTTTTTTAAAACTCGTTGCTTATGTAATTGGAAGGGAAAACAAGATTCCTCTGATTTTACAACTCCCCCCCCCTTCCCTTCCTATCTCCCTCTCTCCTTCGGTCTAAGAAATTGAGTGTAATCTTTCCTCCTCCCCATTCGAGTTAAGGTTTTGTAAATCGGGTTTAAATCGACCACCAATGCCTTCACCAGCGATCCCCTCCCCGCCAGCAGCTAATTACAGCGACTAATCCGATTAGTGGCATAAACCGGTTTGCAAACACTCCCCCAACCGAAGCCCCACTTCCTTCAATCCCCTTCAATCACATGTCTCCCCCTCCCCTTCCCCCCCCCTCCCTCTCTCCCCAAACCCAAGAACAATTCAAAAGCCTTAATTTGAAGCCCTTTCAATATTTGGCAGCACGGGTGTACCAAGCAGTCCATCGCCAGTGAACAACGAGTCCATCTGAAAGTGGCTCGTGTCCCCACTATACGTTCGAAGATGATCCCGAGTCTTACAGTGAGAGTTCGTTCGGAATTTAGCAAGAAAACGTTATACTTTGTACAAGCCTTCATTTCCCTCTCCCTACCAGACATCTTATCTATTCGTTTATTGATCTGTTTATCGCTTCAACTCGATAGATAGCTGTGTATAACATCGATTTATCTATAACACAAACACATATATTTGCTTTTGGTATAAGTAAGTGGATTTTCACACACAGATATCTGTGAATAGCTATCTGCCTTATAATAACATAGCTAACTACATACACATTTATTTCTGGACGTCTGTTGTTCTTTGTTCGCTCGCATATTAATTTGCTTATCTATCGATAAATTATGTATAATTTATGTATAATTTATGTTCCGTGTGTTGTCTGTTCCTACGTGCCTGTGGTGTTGCTGCAAGCAGGTTTTTCATTGTACCTGTACCTCACCGTACTTGTGCACATGACAATAAACTCGACGACGTGACTAATTATCTACCTCTCCCTATATCTGTCTGTCCGTCTGCGTCTCTCTGCATCTCTCTCTCATCTATCTATCTGCAGCCCTCTTTCTTTATCTACTTATCTCTCTCTCTCTCTCTAGACCTCCCTCCCTCTCTCTATCTACCTATCTGCATTCCCCCCCCCCCCCCTTCCTCTGTCTATTTATCCCTGGACCCGTTCGCCCGCCGGCCTGTCTGCCGTCTTCCCGCCGGTCGGCCCGCAACCTCCCCGCAGGGAAGCTGCCGTAACCCGGCGGACTCTGTGCAGAAGTCCGCGGGTCATTTTAACTTCTTCCGTTCAAATGCCGCGAATGCGAAAAGTGAGCTGCCGCCGAGGAATTAAATATAAAATCTTTTTTATAACCTGTTTAATCCGTAATAACATTATTCCGCCGGAGAAGAAAATTTAAAGTCTTAAATCATGCAATAAATTCGAGAAAGAAATTAAATAAATAGAAATGAAATCGACCTCGTATAACCGTGGATAGAAAATTAACGGGAGGATATTTGACCAAAAAATTAAAATGTATAATTTCAGGTTGAGGAAAATATCCGAAGTTATCCCAGTGTGGCGTGGTTGCTGATTGTTATAGGAGAAAGGGAATGGATCTGTGGCAAGTTTAATAATTAAATGCCTAAAAATGACTAAATGAAGGAATCCCAGCCATCTGAGGTTAAATATTAAGAAAATAAAAGTGTTTTATTTACAATAATTAATAGCAAAAATTAGCAAACTGCTGGAGGAATTCAGCGGCTCCAACAGCATCTGTGGGGGCAAAGGACTGGTTGAAGTTTAGGGTCGAGACGCTGAGTTCCTCCAGAAGTTTATATTTTGCTCCAGAGACCAGCATGTGCGGCCTCTTGAGTCCTCAATAACAAATAAATCGATTCTCCAGAAGTACATCGCCGAGAAAGGATTGGGACGGGGTATTTAACACAATCTAACTTTATATGAAGGGTGAGGCGCCTCAAGGGTAGCACCACTTTCGTTATTTCTCCCGCGCTCTGAACTTAGAGTTGTAAAATCTACCCCACTGGACATGGGTTTAAACATTCCGAGTTTCTGGGCGAGAATCCGCCGCGGAAAGTGTTACGAAGAGTCAGATAGAAACATGTCAAATGTTGAAAGGACTGGACAGAGTAGATGTGACTAAGCTGTTTCCCTTGGTGGGTGTCTAGGTTTGGAGGACACAGTCTTAGGATTAGAGGGTACCTATTTAGAACAGAAATGAGGAGAAATTTCTTTAGCCAGAGGGTCGTGGATTTATGGAATTCTTTGCCACATACAACTGTGGAGGCCTGATCATTGGGGGCATTTAAGGAGGAGATTGATAGGTATCTAATTAGTCAGGGTATCAAGGAATATGGGGGAAAGACCGGAAATTGGGGCTAGATAGGAATAGTTTAGTTTAGCTCATGGGGTAGACTCGATCGGCCGAATGGCCTACTCCTGCTCCTTTGTCTTGTGAGGCGGGTGTCACACTGTTTTACAAACTGCGAGAAAATGATCCCAATAACTCCTGGCCAGTATCCATGGATCTACTGAGGGGATGTAAGAAAAGCGGCCTGCAAACGTACATGGAACTACAGAACAAGTAGAGCACTTCGGCCCACGATGTTGTACCCAACTAATTAAGCCAATGGTGTCTAAACTAATCCCTTCCACCTGCAGATGATCCGTATCCCCTATCCTCGGCATGTTGACGGGCCTCTCTCCCCAAGAAATTCACATCAGTTAACACATTAACACTCGTTTACACTAAATCAACGCAGTCTTTCACATTAGCACGCAGTCGAAAACACACACACTCGTCCCTCACACATATCCACGTAGATCAGTGTACAAACATACCCCAGCTCATAATTATCAACATACACCTCGCCAATTCACGCGCGCAAGCACAGGCACACCAGTCGCCTGTGACAGTGCCTACTCGGCTGAATGTGACCTTAAGAAACAAGTGTAGGGACAGTTTGAAGTCACGCATCCACACACAGATGCGGCCATGCACTCACACAAGTCCGTTCTGTTCTGCAGGAGGTGCAAAACAAAACAGGAGCGAGAGTCGGCCAGTCGGCCCTTCCACTCGGTTCTACCGTTCAATAAGACCATGGTTGATTCTTTAACCCAGTTCCACTTCCCCGAAATCTGCCTAAATCCGTTGAATCTTTGAATATCCAAAGATCTATCGGTTTAAACACAAATTTGTTCTCGTGCTTTCAACGGTTCGTGAAAAACAAAATCCCGGGAGACTCTCTCCCCTGTCTCCTGAGCCAAATTTTACCCTTCACCCAAGGTCAGGTCACCTGGTCCTTTTCAGATGAGGGTGCATTGATAGGAAAGGTTTAGAGGGATATGGACCAAACTCAGGCAACTGGGACTGGCTCAGGAAGGCACCTTGGTCAGCATGGACAAGTAGGGCCGAAGGTCCTGGTTCCGTGCTGTACCTCAATGCACTGTGTACTAACTCAATGCAACTGCACTGCGTAATGAATTGATCTGTAGGAACGGTATGCAAGACAAGTTTTTCACTGTACCTCGGTACAAGTGACAATAATAAACCAATACCAATATAACGCTACACTGCGGTTGTGGGATCTTCCCGTGCGTATATTAACTTTTGTCTTTCCTACATCAGCGACTACACATCAAAAACTACAACGCAGGCTACTAAGCGCTCTGGAGCGTGAGAAGTGTCTCGGGTGTAAATCTTGTCTCATTTTCACGAACCCACACTCCTGTAGCAATCGATAGAAGCTCACTTCAAGCGGACACGCTCCAGAGGTTCGCATGTTGTATTCACGCGAATCCAGCCACAACTTCGCGAACCACACTGAGGAACTGGGGGACGCTCCTTACTTTAGCTCACAAATCTGTTTTTATATTCCCGTTTGAATTCAGGTTCTTGAAGAGCTGCCTCTCTTCACCGGCGCTGGGGTTAACCTTGTCAAACCCGGCTGACGTGCATCCCACAGGTAAAATAAAACTCAACGGGGCATCTGTCGGGGGAAGGGACCGGTGGGTGAAGAGTGTAACACGGCGAAAGTGGTGCAAACGTGCAGGTTAAACCTGGACTTTCGTTCGCGTTTTTCATTAGCAGTCACCTTGACACACAAGGTTATACACACCCACCCAGCCACCCACCCACACACAGTGCACACTACCGCCGGGTCACACACGCACAGTGCACACTACTACCTAGTCACAGTGCACACTACTACCTAGTCTCACACACAGTGCACACTACCACCGAGTCACACACGCACAGTGCACACTACTACCTAGTCTCACACACATACAGTGCACACGACTACCGACTCACACACACACTGTACACACTGCTACCTAGTCTCACACACACACTGTGCACACTACTACCTGGACACACACACACACACTGCACACTACTACCTAGTCTCTCTCTCTCTCTCTCACACACACACACACATACACACACAAACTGTGCACACTACTGCCTAGTCACACACAGAAACACACACACACACAATGGACGCCTGGCTCACTGCAGACACACAAACTCACACCCATTCACACTGATTAGCGCACACAATCACACACGCATGCACACACACTCACTAACACAGATCACACACACACACACACACACACACACACACACACACACACACATCCGCAGCCGCCCTCACATACATATGATATCCAAATAAAATCACCAATGTACCGGATAAAGGCCGCAACTTGGAGCTCTGCGCGATGATTAGACAGTGACATCGGATCCGGATTCGAGCTCACATGTTCGGGGTTATTCAGGCTTTTTCCCCCCTGCTTTAACAAAAATGAGCCCCTCTCTTCCGCCTGCCTAAAGACAATTTAAAACACAGCGGGGTTTGAGCGGCGCGTTAAGTTTAACAGCGCTGGGCGGTACCCAGAAGCAAGGGTCACGCTTCCGTGTGGAGGGACCTTACATGACTCCGCGCCTTCATGTATCTCCGTGTCACACGGAAGAGTGCAGCCCAGGAACAGGCCCTTCGGTCCACCATGTTGTGCCCAACATTAAATTAGTAATTAAACCGCCTAACTAAACTAATGTCTGCCTACATAATGTCCATCTCCCTCCATTCTCTGCACATTCATGTGCCTAACTAAGAGCCCCTTAAACCCCTCTATCGTATCTCCCTCCACCACCACCCCTGGCAGCACATTCCAGGCACCCACCACTCTCCGTGTAAAACAAAACCTGCCCCGCCCACCTCCTTTGCTTTTTACACAGACAAATCTAAACTTCTTGTCAAATCTTCATTATAGATGACATTTAAGTGTGTGATTTCATGTGTGTTCCCGCTCATCTGCACGCCCCAATGTGTACCTGCGTGGACTAGTGCAAACCGTGTGTGTACCCACTTACACACTCGGTGTAGTGTGTGCCTCTCCATGTTCCCGTGTACCCCTCTCCCTCGCTGCATCTTGCTAGTCTGGATACCGGCGGGACGTCGATAGAGTCGGAGATAGGGACGGGACTGGGGTGTGTTCCCGACCCGTGGGTCTGTGGAATCCCCGCTTGGGCACAGGGAGACGCCCAGTCTCCACACCGCACATCCATTTTAGAAAACAAAGATAACGGAGATTAACTTGTTCATATGACACAGTGGATAAATAACGTGACCAACCCAGCGCATGTTATATTCTACAAGACCAAGGTACTAATAAGATATTCCTCACCCCCATCACGGGGTCGGTTATTACACCCAGTGAGGTGCAATGTAACCGTAACAGAACGAATGTGTGCGAATCTATGTGTGTGTGTGTGTGTGTGTGTGTGTGTGTGTGTGTGTGTGTGTGTGTGTGAGTGTGAGTGAGTGAGTGAGGGGGGGGCAAGTGTGTACAAGTGTGCGTGTGAAAGAGGGAAAGTGTGTACACGTAAATGTATATTTATTGGAGAGAGGGCCAATGTATAGAGGTGAATGTGTATCTGTGTGTGTGAGAGAGACTAGTGTGTACAAGCGTGTGTGAGAGGGCCAATGTGTATAAGTGAAAATGTATTTGTGTGTGTGAGAGAGAAGGCAAACGTGTATGTGTGAGACAGGACAAGTGTGCGTGTCTGAAGGGGAATGCAGGCGCGTACACGTAAGCGTTTATGTGTGTGAAAGAAGAGTGTACGTGTGTGTGTGAGAGAAAGGGAAGGTAAGTGTGTGCATGTGAGTGCGTCTGTGGGGGTATGTGTGTGAGAGAGAAAACGAGTGTGTTTGTGTTTTGAGAGGGAGACAGTAAGTGTGTATATGTGTCGGTGGATGTATGCGTGTGCGAGAAGACGTGTATATGGATGTAGTGCGCGTGGGAACCTGTGTGAATGTGTTTGTGGATGTTTGTCATGATTTGTGTGTGTGTGTGTGTGTGAGAGAGAGAGAGAGAGAGAGAGAGAGTAAATGTGCGTCAGTCTGAATCGGTGTGTGTGAATGTGTGAGCCAGTCCATGTATCGGTGTGTGTGAATGTGTGAGCCAGTCCATGTATCGGTGTGTGTGGGTGAGTGTGTGCGTGTAGTTTGTCACACTCACTGCTGTTCTTTAGACGGAGTCTTTATTCGCCCGGGTCACGGACTCTCATCTCCCGGGTTAGCGCAGTCCTCACAGAGCCCACCGTTTGGATGTAAATGACCTTTGCAAAACCGGCAGCACGGATTTCCAAATGAGGGACTGTGCGGTTTGTGTTCTAATTGAAATCGGGAACAAATAAATTGCTTAATGCTTGCGAAGGGGTCAAGATTCTGCGAGTGACCATTTGTTTTTACCACTAAGCGTGAACTGAAGGAATCTTCCTAACACACTGACCGTGTGTTGGACTTCAACAGCCGTTAATAGGTTTCAAAACACAATTCTGCAGAGTTGGGTATCCGACAGACTCGTCAAGTGGAAACTACGTTGTGTGTGTTGCAAGCGGGTTCGAACTGCAAAACTTGAGCCGCAATTCTCTGCTAAGTTAGATGCTAGTAGCAGATCGGGAAATATCTTCATAAAATTTACCAGGGGAATTAATTAGCTTTTGGAGAATTGCAGTGTTTGCAAAATTGTGTGTGTTTTTTTTAAAAATACAATAGGCGCTCCACATGCGTCAGTACATCGCAGATTCCAATTAATTCATGGGACTGAAACGGAGATGGGGTTTAAACAGCGTTGATTATATTAAACTGGTTAATTTTTTTTTAGGGGATTAGGCATCCCAGCAGAGGAAGTGAAGGTGAGATTGCCCGGGGGTTGGACAGAGAGAGAGAGAGAGAGAGAGAGAGAGAGAGAGAGAGATAAGAGTCTACAAGGGAACTTTCAGCAAGATCCTTACCAACTGATCGCTCGGGAAACGAACCGTTGCTTACATTTTAATATCTTACACAATATCTTACATTTGTGATTCTAAGATAGAGACGCACACATTTTCTTTGCTTATTAATTTCGCTTCCAAATGAGAACTAACAGGTTTCATTGCAAAAGTCGATTGTTTTAACAAAACAAAAGTTAATTTGTTTTTATAAGGGAGCCACTATTTGACGGAGACTGGAAAGGATGTTTTTTTTCCTCAAGGAGTCACAAGCGATCGAATGAATGCGAGAGAAAGTGTTGTGAATTTTATACTTACCCAGCAGCGCACAAGAAGTGCTGAGACCGATGCCCCCCTCGCCCCGGCCGCTCCCCACAGTTCGCGTTGTCCCGCACAGCTCCGGGATATTCAGATACAGGACTTTACGCTAAACCGGACCGTCTAACGCAGGCAAAGGTTTTCTTTTTGAAGGCGGGGACAGGCTGGGAGAAGGCTGAGAAACTCCCCAGTCCGCGGAGAACGAGAGCTGGGATCTTCCAGAGTTCGAATCGATTAAATCGGAGCGGTCGGCGATTTAGTTAAGAGGGAGGGCATAATCAGTTTCGGATTTGAGTTGAACGAAATGCGAGCCGATACCCGGGTCTGTGAATAAACACACGGTCAGGGACACTCTGCTCAAGGGGAACTCACTCACACACCGCTAGCCAGATGCAATATGCGATTTAAACCGTGTAGATCAACGTGTGCAGAAATCCGAACAGATGGCACAGACCGTAACACACACCCACACACACACATACTCGCCCCCCACACACATATACACCCACACACATACTCACACATTCTCACCAACACACACACCCACACACACCCATACACACACATACCCACATACCCACCCACACAATCCACACACACACACCCACACACATACACACACACCCACACATACACATACACCCACACACGCACACACACCCACACACACATACACACCCACCCACACACATACGCCCATCCACACACATACGCCCATACACACACCCATACAGTCACATACACACACACACACCCAGACACCCACACACACCCATACACACCCCTCACACACCCATACACACACCCACACACCAACCCCCACACACCAACCCCCACACACCCACATCCACACATACACACCCGCACATACCCCCCACACACCCAACATCCACACACACCCACACACAGACCCACACACATTCACACACCCACACCCACACATAGACCCACACACATCCACACACCCACATCCACACACATACCCCCCCACACACATACCCCCCCACACACAGCCACACACACACCTACCCCTACCCCCCCCCCCCACACACACACACACACACAGAGTGACAAAGCAAAACTGACACAAAACAGACGTAATAAGAAAATTACCGGGACTGGCACAATTAAATAAACACAGAACACCTACTTAACACGATCACAGATGCTACATTGAAAGGAAACTTTTAGAAATACCTAAAACTAAGTGTTTAAACAGTAAGTAATGGAGTCCCGAGGAATTTTCTTATCGTTTACTTATAGTTATTCGCATTTTCTTTATTTCTACGAGAGCCGAAAATCTTGAAACGACCATGTGCGGAATTTCAGTGATCTTTTCTCCCCCTGAAATCCCTTCGTTAGTTTTTCCAACTGAACTCATCACGGCCCGTGCGTCACCTCTCTGATTTTACAATAGGTAAAGTAGCAAGTACTTTCATACAAAGAAGCTGAAAGAGTCTCACGCCATCAACCCAAATAACATTTAAGGAAAAGCTAGAGACCCCAACAGTCCGAACTAAAAACAGGTCACTCACAAAAGCTTGGATGGGAATCTTGGTCGGCATGGACCAGTTGGGCCGAAGGGCCTGTTTCCGTGCTGTCTGACTCTGTGACCCTAAAATGAGTCAAAGGATAAATAAAACGGAATTCCCAGCAAAATATTTCCGTGTGTAAACATAATTATTTTACCTCAGTCATTATCAGGCAGGACCAGAGGACCTGAGTTATTGGGAGAGGTTGGCCAGGCCGGGTCTTTATCCTCTGGGACTTAGGAGAGTAAGGGGCGACCTTATAGAAGTGTTTAAAATTATGAGAGGCATAGATAAGGTGGACGTTAACAGTCGTTTCCCCAGGGTAGGGGAGTCCAAAACTGGGGTGTGTGGGTTGAGGGTGAGAGAGCAAAGGGACCTGAGGGGCAACTTCTTCACGCAGAGGGTGGGGAATTTATGGAAGGAGCTGCCAGAGGAAGTGGTTGAGGCTGGTACAATAGTGTCATTTAAGAAGCATTTGGACAGGTACATGGAGGGGTGGGTCTTGGAGAGATATGGGCCGAACACAGGAAATTGGGACTAGCTGGGTCGGTATAGATTGGAAGGGCTGAAGGGTCTTTATCTGTGCTGTATCAGCCCCTTTATTGTTTAATTCCTCATGTTCCCCTTTTACCCCTCATCCATACCCCCAGCCCTCACTCAAAGACTTTTCATCTCTTAATACTCATCTATTTCATCTCTTAATCTCAGTGCTTCAACCTGAGACATTAACTCTGTTTCCCACTTCACAGTCGCTGTCTGACTTGCCATTTCCAGCACTTTCTGCTTTTAGTTTTCTTTGGACCTCTTGTGCCGTTCCAAGTCAATATACAGTAGCCTTTGAAGCCCAGCTGAGGGGAAGGAGTGTGGTTTATCAGTTGCCAGAATGAGCTCACTACCGACGTCAAGAAAATCGACCCCCCTGTCTGTACGGTGCGTGGGCCAACAACCTATTGTGTGACAAGCTGCTCGTACCAGAGGGTCCCAATTTCAGGCCAGATTGGTGAGTCAGTTGGCTTTAGCGGAGGAGTTGTTGGACTCCAATAACAACCCTTTTGTGCCATAGAATCATAGAATTGCACAGCACAGAAAGAGGCCCTTTGGCCCATCACCCATGCTGACCTTTTGTCCATCTCCACCAACTAATTCCATTTGCCACATTATATCTGTGTCCTTGCGTGTCTTGCCTATTTAAGTGTCTGTTGAAATGATTGTATCTGATACCACCATGTCCTCTGGTTCTAGATATTCACCATTCTCTGGGTAGAAAACTTACCCTCAGACCCCCTTCCCTTCGCAATCCTATGCCCTCTTGATCCCCCTACCATGGGTATAGAATTCTGACTATTTACCCTATCTGTGCCTCTCATAGTCTTCTACATCCCTCAGCCTCCTCCACTCCAGGGAAAACAAGCCCAGCCTGTTCAATCTCTCCCTATAACTAGGGTCCTCCAATCCAGGCAACACCCCGGTGAATCTCCTCTGCACTCTCTCCAGCACAACCACGCGTCCTGGAGGATAGCAGGGAATCACTCTTCCCAGGGTTGGGGGCATCAAGAACTGGAGGGCTTAGGTGAGAGGGGAGAGATCTAATAGGAACCAGAGGGTGGTTGGTATGCAGCACATCAGGACACCTAGTGCATCAAGAGAATCCCTGTGGACCAAGCCAAATCTTCTCAAAAACCTAAGAATGTACAAATACTGATGTGCCTTCTTGATTTACCAGGATGCTGCCTGGATTTGGGAGTATGGATTATGAGGAGAGACTAAGGGAGCTAGAGCTTTACTCATTGAAGAGAAGGAGGATGAGGGGAGACATGATAGAGGTGTACAAAATATTAAGAGGAATAGATAATGGACAGCCAGCGCCTCTTTCCCAGCGCACCAATGCTCAATACAAGAGGGCATGGCTTTAAGGTAATGGGGGGGAGAAGTTCAAGGGAGACGTCAGAGGGAGGTTTTTCACCCAGAGAGTGGTTGGGGCATGGAATGCGCTGCCTGGGGTGGTGGTGGAGGCTGATACGTTGGTCAAGTTCAAGAGATTGTTAGATAGGCATGTGGAGGAATTTAAGATAGAGGGATATGTGGGAGGAAGGGGTTGGATAGTCTTAGGAGTGGTTTGAAGGTCGGCACAACATGGTGGGCCGAAGGGCCTGTATTGCACTGTATTATTCTATGGTTCTATCATCGCATCAGTGTGGAGGGATCAGGAGAGGTTGCTGGTGACATGGATGCCTGGGAACTTGAAGTTGTCGACCATCTCCACAGCATTGATGCGGACAGGGTTGTGTTCACCTCTGCCTTCCTTAGGTCAACAACTAACCAACAACCAACTCTTGCTGACACTATGATCCAATAATGGATGCTGAAACGCTATGTTATGGGACAGGATTAGACTGGGATCAAGTGGACTCCTACACTTGAATGGCACTCAAGCACACCCACACCAGACTTCAACCTGAAGGATACGATCACTTGCAAGGTGAGGTTGAATTTGGTAAGTGTGGCAAGGTGTCAGAATCTGAATCAGAATCAGATTTATTATCACTGACGTATGACATGAAATGTGTTGTTTTGCGGCAGCAGTACAGCGCAAGACATAAAGATCTATAAATTACAAAAATAAATAAATAGTGCAAAAAAAAGGAACAATGAGGTAGTGTTCATGGGTCCATGGACCATTCAGAAATCTGCTGATGGAGGGGAAGAAGCTGCTCCTGAATCATTGAGTGTGGGTCTTCAGGCTTCTGTACCTCCTCCCCGATGGTAGTCACGAGAAGAGGGCATGTCCCGGATGGTGAGGGCCCTTAGTGATGGATGCTGCCTTCTTGAGGCACCGCCTCTTGAAGATGTCCTCGATGGTGGGGAGGGTTGTGCCCGTGATGGAGCTGGCTGAGTCTATAAACCTCTGCAGCCTCTTGCGATCCTGTGCATTGGTGCGTCCATACCAGACGGTGATGCAACCAATCAGGATACTTTCCACCGTATATCTCTAGAAATTTGTAAGTCTTCGGTGACATACCAAATCTCCTTAAACTTCTAATGAAGTAGAGCCACTGGCGTGCCGTCTTCATGATCGCATCAATATGTTGGGCCCAGGACAGATCCTCTGAGATGTTGACACCCAGGAACTTGAAGCTGCTCACCCTTTCCACCGCTGACCCCTCAATGAGGACTGGTGTGTGTTCTCCCGACTTCCCCTTCCTGACGTCCACAATCAGTTCCTTGGTCTTGCTGACATTGAGTGCGAGGTTGTTATTGCAACACCACTCAACCAGCTGATCTATCTCACTCCTGTACGCCTCCTCATCGCCATCTGAGATTCTGCCGACAACAGTGGTGCCATCAGCAAATTTATAGATGGCGTTTGAGCAGTGCCGAATCACACAGTTATGAGCGTAGAGAGAGCAGTGGGCTAAGCACGCATCCTTGAGGTGCGCCTGTGTTGGTAGTCATCGAGGAGGAGATGTTATCACCGATCTGCACTGACTGTGGTCTCCCTATAATGAAGTCCAGGATCCAGTTGCAGAGGGAGGTACAGAGGCCCAGGTTTTGAAGCTTGGTTACTGGTACTGAGGGAATGATGGTGTTGAATGCCGAGCTGTAATCGATTAACAGCAGCCCGGTGTATATCTTGCAGTTGTCTAGGTGCTCTGAAGTAGAGTGGATTATTATTTGTTCAAACTCAAGTTCAAGTTTATTGTCATGGGCATACATGCCCAGGGTATAAATGCCATGACAGCTAGCTTTTCGCAGCAGCAGCACAGAACTTTACAAACAGGACGAACATAAATTACGTAAACTTAAATTAACATAAGTTATACAACAAAATAAACAAAAATCACAGAACATCAGTGCAAGTTGAGGGAAATATAGTCCGAGGTAGAATTACGGTGTTTCAGTTCGGTTCAAGAAACTGACGGCAGTGGGGAAGAAGCTGTTGTTGAACCGTGAGGTGTGGGGTCTTCAGGCTCCTGTACCTCCTGCCTGATGGCAGCAACGAGAAGAGGGTGGGGCCCAGATGGTGGGGGTCCCTGATGATGGATGTCGCCTTCCTGAGACATCGCCTCTTGAAGACGTCCTCAATGGTGGGGAGAGCTGTACCCACGGTGGAACTGGCTGTGAGTTCACCACTCTCTGAAACCTCTTGGAATGGAGTTTCCATACTAGGCATTTAATCAGAATCCTGAAGAAGGGTCCTGACCCGAAACGTTGACCGCCTGCTTTTCTCCACAGATGCTGCCTGGCCTGCTGAGTTCCTCCAGCATCATTGTGTTTTTCATCTAGATTCCAGCATCTGCAGTCCTTTATTTCTCTTATTTAATTATGGTTTAACCATTTAAACCAGTGAAACAGCCCATTGTTGAGGGAGAATCATTGGATCTTAATTCTTCTTTTAGCAAATAGAGACAGGCCTCCTATCCTGTTGGGCGCAGACAAATCTTGTGCCATGTTGCGAAGCCAGGACGTGTCCTGGACAATTGCATGTAGAGGAAGGGTCAATTCTTCCTCAGGAGGCTAAAGAAATTCAGTTTGCCCCCTTTGACTCTCACCAACTTTTATCGATGCACCATAGAAAGCATCCCATCTGGATGTATCACGGCTTGGTATGGCAACTGCTCTGCCCAGGACCGCAAGAAACTGCAGAGACACAGCCCAGCGCATCACGGACCCCAACCTCCCCTCCTTGGACTCTGTCTTAACCTCTCGCTGTCTTGGTGAAGCAGCCAGCATAATCGAAAACCCCACCCACCCGGGTCATCCTCTCTTCTCTCCTCTTCCATCAGGTAGAAGATACAAGAGCCTGAGGGCACGTACCACCAGACTTAAGGACAGCTTCTACCCCACTGTGATAAGACTATTGAATGGTTCCCTTATACGATGGGATGGACTCTGACCTCACGATCTACCTTGTTGTGACCTTGCACCTTATTGCACTGCACTTTCTCTGTAGCTGTGTGACACTTTACTCTGTGTTGTTATTGTTTTTACCTGTACTACATCAATGCACTCTGTACTAACCCAATGTAACTGCACTGTGTAATGAATTGACCTGTACGATCGGTTTGCAAGACAAGTTTTTCACTGTACCTCGGTACAAGTGACAATAGTAAACCAATACCAATACCAATACCAACTGGAGGAGATCATGATCCGAATGGGAATGGGATTGCTCTGTGTGCCTATGGCTTGAGTGGTCTCCTTCTGCTCAGCAAGAATATATGAGTGAATTTGATAAGGGGTTTTGGAACATGAGGAAAAGCTGGAGGCGGGGCAGTGTATCCGTGAGGTTGAATGTAACACAGCCGACGAGGTCCAGGAGATGGTCACCCCACAACGTAAGTGTCTGCGGGCGGAGGGGGAATGGATGATGCTTGACAGACCAGGACTAGGCAGGTAGTATAGAGGTCCCTCAGGTGACAGTGTCATGGAGTCATAGAGTCATACTGCATGGAAACAGGCCTTTCAGCCCAACTCAACCATGCCGACTCAAGTTGCCCATCTGAGCCAGTCCCATTTGTCTGTGCTTGGCCCATTTCCCTCTAAACTTTTCCTATACATGAACCCGTCCAAGTGTCTTTTCAACAGTGTAATTCCTCAACCACTTCCTCTAGCAGCTCGTTTCACATACCCACCACCCTCTGGGTGAAAAAGTTGCCCCTCAGGTTCCTTTAAAATCTTTCCCCCCTCACCTTAAATCTATGTCCTCTAGTCATAGACTCCCCTACCCTTGGAAAAAGACTGACCATCCACCTTATCTACGCCTCTCATGATTTTATAAACCTCTATCAGGTCACCCCTCAATCTCCTACACCACAGAGAAAAAAATCCTAGCCTATCCAGTCACTCCTTATAAGCCTTTCAGTCCTGGTAGCATCCTCGTGAATCTACTCTGCACCCTGTCCAGCTTGTTGACAGCCTTCCTATAGCTGGGTGACAAGAACGAGGCACAATACTCCAAGTGTGGTCTCATCAGTGACTTGTACAGTTGCAACATGACGTCCCAACCCCTGCACCCAATGCTTTGACTGATGAAGGCAAGTGTGCCAAACACGTTCTTCATCACCCTCCCTACCTGTGTCGCCACCTTCAGGAAACTATGTACCTGTGGCTTGTGCTGTTTAACCAGTGTTCACAGGCACGGTAGTGTAGCGGTTAGTGTAACGCTTTACAGCGCCAGCAATCCCGGGTTCAATTCCGGCTGCCATCTGTAAGGAGTTTGTATGTTCTCCCCATGTGTCTGCGTGGGTTTCCTCTGGGTGCTCCGGTTTCCTCCCACATTCCAAAGACGTACAGGTTAGGAAGTTGTGGGCATGCTATGTTGGTGCTGGAAGCGTGGCGACACTTGCGGGCTGCCCCCAGAACACACAACGCAAGAGGTGCATTTCACTGTGTGTTTCGATGTACATGTGACTAATAAAAATCTTATCTTATTGTATCTTATCTCACTTCTGAATACTGAAGGAAGAGAGCAAACTCCACAACAGTAAAGGTGATCCAGTGATATAGGATGTGTGCTGGAAAGAAAGAAGAACTAAGGCAACACACGTCGAGTTTATTGTCATGTGCACAAGTGCAGTGAGGTACAGGTACAGTGAAAAACTTGCTTGCAGCAACATCACAGGCACATAAGTACAGACAAGAGACAATATAAATTATACATAATTATACATAAATTATACCTCACAATTAAAAAAAAGATTGCAAAACGAAGACAGTGCAAAAAAAACACACAATCAGACAAGTCCCTGGTAGTGCAAGAGGTGGTCCGTAGTGTTCTGTGCTGAGGTCGGATTAACATTGTGCAGGTCGGTTCAAGAACCTAATGGTTGTAGGAAAGTAGGAAATTATAGTGAGAGATTCAATGATTTGGAGGTTTGATAGACATCTTTGTGGCCACAAGCATAATTCCAGGATGGTTTGCTGCCTCCCAGTTGCCAGGGTTAGGCGTGTCATAGAACAGCTTCACACTTCACAGGTAGACGTGATGGTGAAGAAGGCTTTCGGCACGCTGGCCTTCATCAGTCAGGGCACTGAGTATTGGAGTTGGATGTTACATTGCAGTTGTACAAGATGTTGGTGAGGCCGCATTTGGAATATTGTGTTCAGTTTTTGTCACCCTGCTATAGGAAAGATGCCATTAAGCTGGAAAGAGTGCAGAGGTTATTTATGAAGATGTTGCTGGGATTTGAGGGACTGAGTTATGGAGAGAGGTTGAGCAGGTTGAGACTTTTTTCCTTGGAGCGTAGGAGAGTGAGGGGCATAGAAAGGTGAATGCACTCAGTTTTTTTCCCAGGGTTGAGGAACCAAGAACTAGAGGATATAGGTTTAGGATGAGAGGGGAAATATTTAATAGGAATCTGAGGGGCAACTTCTTCACACAGAAGGTGGTCAGTACATGGAATGAGCTGCCAGGTACTCGGACAGGTACATGGATGGGAAAGGTTTGGAGGGATATGGGCCAAATGCAGGCAAAAGGGACTTCCTTAGATGGGAATCTTGGTCGGCATGGACCATTTGGGCTGAAGGGCCTGTTTCAGTGCTGTATGATTTTGATACCAAGGGGAGCGGGTGAACAGGCAGGAGTTTTTTTTAAATTTTAATTTTATTTACAGTGTGGTAACAGGCCCTTCCAGCCCAACGAGTCCATGCCGCCCGTTTTAAACCCCAAATTAACCTACCCTTACGTCTTTGTAATGTGCGACATAAGTTCCAATGACATTGATGAAAAGAAGGTGGGTGTTCTGCAGGCAGAACACAGGGAGCTAGGGAGGAGATTAAAAAGCAGGAACTCAAAGGTACCAGTCTCCCAATGACTCCCTGTGCCAAGCGCCAGTCAGTACAGAAATAGGAGAATAGGACAGATGGAGGTGTGGCTGGAGAGATGGTGCTGGAGGGAGGGGTTTCTCGGGCATTGAGATGGTCTCTGGGGAAGGTGGGATTTACACAGGTCGGACAGGTTGCATCCAGGCAGTGTCAGGACCAATGTCCTCGATGTTGGGGAGAGTTTAAACCAGTCTGGCAGGAGAACGGAAAACTGACCATTGTTTCAGAAGGGAGAGGGGCAAAAATGGACCTGGAAGGTGAGTGTTCAGTAAATGCTTGGAAGACAAAGAGTGGGTGAAACATTTCGACGATTTTGTGCTCTAATGCAAGGAGTTTGGGGAATAGAGGTAAAGACCTGGGGAGTGGTCATTACAGAAGATAAGACTTTTATTAGTCACATGTATATCGAAACACACAGTGAAATGCATCTTTTTGCATAGGGTGTTCTGGGGGCAGCCCACAAGTGCCGCCACGCTTCTGGCACCAACATAGCATGCCCACAACTTCCTAACCTGTATGCCTTTGGAACGTGGGAGGAAACCGGAGCACCCGGAGGAAACACACAGACACGGGGAGAACGTACAAGCTCCTTACAGACAGCGGCCAGAATTGAACCCGGGTCACTGGTGCTGCAATAGTGTTACGCTAACCGCTACACTACTGTTGGCACAAACATGACTGTAAGAGAGGCTGAAATGGGCGCTCAGTGTTACAGATTTTTGAGGAGGGCCAGACCCAGAGATAATGAGAGAATCAGCAAAAGCTGAGGGAGACAGAAGGGAGAATCAATCTAAGAAGAATGAATGAATTGGAGGATTGAGGATTGGTTGCAAGAGTGAGAGAGGAGAATTTTCAGGAGTGTATCTGTGGTATAAGAGAGAGAGAATTATTGAGAGAGTTAATCAATCATGAGAGAGACACAGAATGATGTACAATGGACCAGATAGAATCAATTGTCAGCGGGGAGTGGGAATCAGCTCCAGAGGAGAGAGGAAGCAGTTACAGTAAAGGTAGTGAGAGTGAATTACAGGGGATGGAGGGGGAATCATCAGTGTTCGTTACAGGATGGTGAAAAGGGGTGTTATGGAAGGACGATGTATGGATTAGAGAGGTGAAGCATAGGGGAGAAGGAGATGGACAATAGGTAGAAAAGAATTGAGAAAAGTATCAGTTAAATGGAGGTGAAAGAATAAATTAGAGGTGAAGGGGAGAGAGAGAGAGGGAGAGAGAGGTAGAGAGAGACGGAGAGAGAGAGAGGGAGAGAGAGAGGTAGAGAGAGGGGGAAAGAGAGAGGTAGAGAGGGAGAGGTAGAGAGAAAGGGAGAGAGAGGTAGAGGGAGAGGGTAGACAGAGAGGGGGGAGTGAGAGAGAGAGAGAGGGAGAGAGAGAGAGAGAGAGATGGAGGGAGAGATAAAACTCTGACCTGTCTGGCTTCAGTCTCTGACACAGTTTCAACAAAACCCAACATAAACTTGAGCAGCAGCAGCTCCCCACCTGCTGTCTGGGCAATTAACATCCCTCAGTACTCAAGACTGATTTCAACCATTTCAGATAACCAACCTTTCCAGTTTGTGTCAGAACTGGCCAGTGCCGAAGAAAGGCCATCAGCTTGTGATGTTAACCGTTTCCCTCTCTCTTTTGATGTTGTCTTGTCTGTTGGTTATTTCCAGAATCCTGTTTTATTTCAGATCGAACACTGCCTTTGCAGGAAATACCCCACAATTCCAGCGTTCTCGTGTATCTTCATCGGTCCCCTTCTGTTTATACCACGTCCAGACAGACTGGCTGCAATTCACTGGTTTTCCCCAGCCTGTCTCAGCAGGCACCATCGCCACCTGCGTCACTCAGTGTCGCCTGGTCTCTAGCTGACCACAGACCCTCTCCAACCTTTGCCTGTTCTGTAACAGAACATAGAACATAGAACAGTACAGCACAGTACAGGCCCTTTGGCTCCATCTATTCCCCTCTCTACTTCACATTGTGTTCAGTTCTGGTCACCTCACTGTAGGAAGGATGTGGAAGCTTTAGAGAGGGTGCAGAGGAGATTTACCAGGATGTTGCCTGGATTGGAGAGCATGTCTTATGAGGATAGGTTGAGTGAGCTGGGGCTTTTCTCTTTGGAGAGAAGGAGGATGAGAGGTGATTTGATAGAGGTGCACAAGATGATAAGAGGCATAGATCGAGTGGACAGTCAGAGACTTTTTCCCAGGGCGACGATGGCTACCAGGAGGGGGCATAATTTTAAGGTGATTGGAGGAAGGTATAAGGGTGATGTCAGGGGTAAGTGGTGGGTGCATGGAATGCACTGCCGGCAGAGGCTGTGGGAGCAGATACATTAGAGACATTTAAGAGACTCTTAGATAGCCACACGAATGATAGAGAAATGGAGGGCTATGTGGGAGGGAAGGGTTAGATAGATCTTAGAGCAGGATAAAATGTCGGCACAACATTGTGGGCTGAAGGGCCTGTACTGTGCTGTAATGTTCGATGTTCTATGTTCACCTCCCATAACCGTCCATTTTTCTTTCATCCATATGCCTATCTAAGAGTATCTTAAATGACCCTATCATATCAGTTCCTGCCACCACCCCCGGCAGTGTGTTCCAGGCTCCGTGTAAAAAACCTACCTCTGACATCTCCCCTGAACTTTCCTCCACGCACCTTAAATGAGCGACGTCTGGTGTTGGCCACTGCCACCCTGGGGAGAACATGAATGTTTTCTAGCTATTCCTAGAAGCGATGTAAGGTCATTGATCTGAAATATTGACTGGTTTTCTCTCTGCAGATGGCTCCTGACCTGCTGAGGCTTTTCAACAGTTTCTGTATTCTTTCTTGAATGATGGATGATGAATTATATGAGAAGCAGAGAATGAATTACAGGGAGAATCAGTTATGGGAAAGAGAGTGAGTGAGAGAGAAATAATCAATTACAGAAGACGGTGAGAGAGACAAGGGGTAACAGAATCAATTACAGGAAAGAGGCTGAGAGGGAGATAGCAATTAGAGAATAAACAATTACAGGTTAGAGAGTGAATGTGAGAGAAAGAGAGAGAGAGAAAGAGAGAGAGAGAGAAAGAGAGAGAGAGAAAGAGAGAGAGAGAGAGTCAGTTACAGGAGAGATAGATAGATAGATAGAAAGGCAGACAGACAAATAGACAAACAGATAGATAGACAGACAGATGGACAGATAGATGAAGAAGCAGATATATCAACAGACAGACTGACAGACAGGTGGACAGAGACAGATAGATAGACGGACATATATATGGATAGATAGATAGATAGATAGATAGATAGATAGATAGATAGATAGATAGATAGATAGATAGATAGACAGATAGATAGATAGATAGATAGATAGATAGATAGATAGATAGATAGATAGATAGACAGATAGAGAGACAGACAACTGATTACAGGAGAGCGAGTGAGAATCGATTGCAGGAGAATAGAAAATATAACGGGTGCAAAGTTACAAAACAGTAAGGAGAGGATCAGTTATGGGGCAGAGATGGGGAATGAGAACGGGAGAAGACTGAGTGAATACATCGGGAGAGTGAGAATCGTTTACTGGATTCAGAGGGTGTCAGTGAGAAAGAGAATGAATTACAGGAGAGAGGGGATCGACTGTAGGGGCAGCAGAGCACCAATTACAGTAGAGAGGGGATAATTAGAGGGGAGGGGGAGACGGTCAGTTATAGGAGAGAAAAAACTAAATTACAGAAAAGAAGGATAGAACCAACTGCAGGAGAGAGCGTCATTGACAGGGAGGGAGAGTCAGCCACAGGAGAGCGAAAGGGAATCTCGTTCAGGGGACCAACCATGGAGGAGGAGGAATAAATTACTGGAGAGGTGATCAATGACTGAATTAAGAGAGAGAATTGACTATTGGTGTGAGAGAGAGATTGAATTACAGCAGAGGGGAGGAGGATGAATTATAGAAGAGAAACAATCTCAGGAGTGAGAGAGAAAACCAAATATATGGAAGAAAGAGTAAATGACAGGGTTAAGAGTGAGGATCAACTGTAGGGAATCAGACACAGTTTGAGACAGAAAATATATGCGAGAGATCAAGTATCAATAGAGTGGTATTGGTATTGGTTTATTATTGTCACTTGTACTGAGGTACAGTGAAAAACTTGTCTTGCACACCGATCGTACAGGTCAATTCATTACACAGTACATTGAGGTAGTACAAGGGAAAACAATAACAGAATGCAGAGTAAAGTGTCACAGTTACAGAGAAAGTGCAGTGCAGGCAGACAATAAGGCGCAAGGCCATAACGAAGTAGATTGTGAGGTCAAGGGTCCTTCTTATTGTACTAGGGGACCGTTCAATAGTTTTATGACAGCGGGATAGATGCTGTGGTCAGTGGTAGAGTCTGCAATGGTAGGGAATAAATTACAGTAGAGAGAATCAAATATTGGCGACAGAGTGAGTTTGAACTGCAGAAGAGAGACAGAATCATTTATGGGAGAGAGAGAGACAGTAACAATTACAGAACTGAGGAATAGGATTAATTATAGAATCATAGAGCACTACAGCACAGAAACAGGCCCTTCGGCCCATCCAGTCCATGCCAACCTGATCTTCTGTCCAGTCCCATCTACCTGCACCCGGACCATATCCCTCCAAACCCCTCCCATCCATGTACCTATCCAAACCTCTCTTAAATGTTACAATCGAACTCACATCCACCACTTCCACTGGCAGCTCGTTCCACACTCGCACCACCCTCTGAGTGAAGTAGTTCCCCCTCATATTTCCCTTAAATATTTCACCTTTCACCCTAAACCTACATCCTGTATTTCTAGTCTCCCCCAACCTGAGGGGAAAAGGCCTGCATGCATTCATCCTATCAATACCCCTCATAATTTTGTATACCTCTATATGATCTCCCCTCATTCTCCTGCGCTCCAGGGAGTAAAGTCCTAACCCATTCAACCTTTCCCTATAACTCAGGTCCTCAAGTCCCTGCAACATCTGTGTAAATTTTCTCAGCACTCTTTCAAGCTTATTGATATCTTTCCTGTAGGCAGGTGACCAGAACTGCACACAATACTCTAAATTTGACCTCACCAATGTCTTGTACAACTGCAGCATAACGTCCCAGCTCCTATAAAGCAGTTAGAGACAAGAATTAAATTCAAGAAAAGGAATACTGGTTACAGGAAGAGTGAGACACAAGTGGAGTGACGGAATGACAGGAGAGACAGAGTTTCAATTATGAGAGGTGGTGAATCACTTCCAGAAGAGGGAGACACAAACAAATACACGGCTGACAAATTAGGAGAGTGAGAGAGAACATGGTCGGAGTGAAATAGAGACATATCTCAGGAGTGAGAGGGAGAATCAGTTATAGGAGTGAGGATGTCTATTTGTTCTCTAATCGTCTCCCCCTCTTTAATTAATCCTTTCTGTTCTTTATCCAATTGTAGGATGAGCATCAGAATCAGAATCAGGATTATTATCACTGACATACGACGTAAAATGTGTTGTTTTGCGGCAGCAGTACAGGGCGACATAAAATTACTGTAAATTACAAAACTAAATAAATAAGATTTCTTTATTAGTCACATGTACATTGAAACACACAGTGAAATGCGTCGTCTTTTTGCGTTACTGCGTATGCGCTGGGGACAGCCCGCAAGTGTCGCCACTCTTCCGGCGTCAACGTAGCTCCCACGCAGGCAGGGGAGAGGTGAGTCCAGGTGAGAGGGGGAAGGTAGGTGGGCAGGGGAGGGGGACAAGATGTAATAAACTGCGAGGTGATGGGTAGAAGAGGCTGAGGGCTAAAGAAGGAGGAATCCGGTAGGAGAGGGCAGTGGACCATGGAATAAAGGATCGGTGAGGGGAGGAGAGGAGATGGGCAGGTCATCAAGGCGAGGGAAGGGAGCCATAGGAATAAGGGAAGACAAAGGAGTTGGGGGGGGGCAGAAAAAGAAGGGGGGTGGGGTTACCGGAAATTAGAGAAATTGATGTTAAGGTTGGACACTCCCAAGGCGGAATACAAGGTGTTGTTCCTCCAACCTGCGTCTGGTCTCAACGTGGCAGTAGAGGAGGCCGTGGATAGACGTGTCAGTGTGGGAGTGGGATGTGGAATTGAAGTGGGCGGCCACCGGGAGGTCCTGGCCGTTGCGGCGGATGGAGCGGTCGCCCAATCCGCGTCGGGTCTCACCGGTGTACAGGAGGCCGCACCGGGAGCACCGGATGCAATAAATGACACTCTCGGACTTGCAGGTGAAGCGCTGCCTCACCTGGAAGGATTGTCTGGGACTTTGACACTGTTGTACCTGCCTCAACCACTTCCTCTAGCAGCTCATTCCATATACCCACCACCCTCTGCGTGAAAAAGTTGCCCCTCAGGTTCCTTTTAAATCGTTCCCCTCTCACCCTAAACCTATTTAGACTCCCCTACCCTGGGGAAAAGACTGTTACCGTCCACCTTATCTATATCTCTCATAATTTTAAGCACTTCTATCATTCTCCTACTTTCCAAGGAATAAAGACCCAGCCTGGACAACCTCTCCCTATAACTCAGGCCCTCTCGTCCTGGCCACATCCTCGTAAATCCTCTCTGCACTCTTCTATCTATCCAGTTTAACCACAATTTTCCTATAACAGGGTGACCAAAACTGTACCCAGTACTCTGAGTGCGGCCTCACCAACGACTTGTACAACTGCAACATAACGTCCCAACTCCTATACTCAATGCCCTGACTGATGAAGGCCAGGTTGTTGTTTGGACTGGAGGCAAGTATACAGTGGAGTACCCCAGAGGCTGGTACGAGCACCACCGCTAATATTTTAGTGTCAGGCTACAGGGCAACAATTTCCAAATTTGAAGAGGGACATGGTAAAACTGGGGATAGGATCGGGGAGAGGGAGCAGGGGGGGCCACATCAGACACAATGGGGTCAATCGAGTCCCTCTGTGCCTGAACGTTTTGTCATTCTGAGTAGATATATTTTTAATTTCTCTTCCATTTCTTTATTCACCAAGCTCAGAAATCAGTCGTGTATCAGTTATTGTCCAGTAACAGAAGAGAATTCATTCCTGTAGAAAGAGAAAAGAGAATGTGAGAATGTTGCAGGAGACAGAGAGAGAGAGAGAACCAATTACTGTGAAGAGAGAGATGACCCATTGTAGGAGATAGAGAGAGAGAGAGAGAGAGAGAGAACCAATTACTGTGGAGAGAGATGACCCATTATAGGAGATAGAGGGAGAGAGAGAGAGTGAGAGAGAACCAATTACTGTGAAGAGAGAGATGACCCATTATAGGAGATAGAGGGAGAGAGAGAGAGAGAGAGAGAGAACCAATTACTGTGAAGAGAGAGATGAACCATTATAGGAGATAGAGGGAGAGAGAGAGAGAGAGAGAGAGAGAGAGAGAGAGAGAGAGAGAGAGAGAGAGAGAGAGAGAGAGAGAGAGAGAACCAATTACTGTGAAGAGAGAGATGACCCATTGTAGGAGATAGAGAGAGAGAGAGAGAGAGGGAACCAACTGTGAAGAGAGAGATGACCCATTATAGGAGATAGAGAGAAAGAGAGAGAGAGAGAGAGAGAGGTGGGGGGAAGAAAGGGGGGAAGGTGGAGAGAGGGACAGAGGGGGACATGGAGAGGCAGGTACAGAGAAAGTGGGAGAGAGAGATGGAGAGAGAGAAAAATTACAATGAAGATCTATTCTAGGAGATAGAGAGGGAGAGAGGGAGAAAGGTGTTGGAGAGACAGGGGATGTGGAGGGACAGGTACAGAGATAGTGGGAAAGAGAGATACAGAGAGAGAGAAAGAGAGAGAAAATTACAATGAAGAGAGAAGATCTATTATAGGAGAGAGAAGTGGTGAGACAGAGATGGAGAGAAAGAGGGAGAGATACAGAGAGAGTGGGAGAGAGAATCAACATGAAGAGAGAGAAAATCCATTGTAGGGGAGAGAGGGAGAGAGAGGATCGTATGGAGATGAAGAGGGGGAAGATTGAAAGTGAGAGAGAGAGAAAACTGATTACAGTGAAGAGAGGAGATTAATTAAAGCAGGAAAGAGAGAAGAAGTGAAAGAAAATCTATTACTGGAGACAGGAAGTAAATAAATTACAATATAGAATTATAAATATGGGAGAGTGAGAGATTAATTACAGGAGAGAGATGGAGAGAGAGAGAAAAAAGTACAGGAGAGAGAATCATTTAGAGGAAAGCGAGAGAGAGACTGAATTACTAGAGAGAGAGAGAGAGAGAGAGTGGAATTAACTGCAGCTGTGGGAGAGAGAATCAAAACTGGGTGAGTGTTGTTATGGACTCAGTGAAAGTCCCTTTAAGATAGAGAGTGTGTGTGTATGTGTGTGTGGGGCGTGCTTACGTCAATAGAAGATAAAGGATGTAATGACGTTGTTGAAGAGGTCAGAAGAAGAAGAAAGAGAGAGAGAGAGAAGGGAGAGAGACACCAGCCTGCTTGTTTTCTCTATCGATGGATGAGAAACAATAACTGTGTTTGCCACTGAAATCCATGTATGGAAGTTGGAAGTAATCCGGTGGAGTTCACTTTGTTGCTGACCTGTAGAAGGAAACAGGTATTTGTGTGTGGACGACCACAGTTCGGATGCTTTTCGGGGTGAGGAAGTCACTCCCGAGTAAACACTGAAGTGTCGTTTGGGTTCCATCGTGGAACATTCGGATTTCGTATGTACTCTCTCTATGTTTTTCTACATCTACATCTTATCTTCAGACAACGGTGGTTGTTGAAGAAGCCCTTGCTCATGTTTCACCTTATGGCTTGCGGAACTGAACTTTAAGAACCATTCAGGAACTGGGAGTTTTGGACTTTGTCACACACACACACGAAGAGTTTAGTTTTGGGGTTAACGTTCGAGGTTTAACATTCTTGAATTCTAACATACTAACATTTTTACTTTTATTTTATGTATTATCATAAGTAGTGATTAATAAAATAGTTTTTAACACTGAATCATGCTCAGTGTGTTTCTTTTGTTGCTGGTTTGTGACAGTGTACAAAATTACAGGAGAGATAGAGAATGCTCCGTTACTGGAGGAAGAGAGAACTGTTCATATATAGGAGAGCAGAGAGTCAATTACACTGGTGAGTGGTGAGTTATACAGTCAAAGCAAGAACATTACAGGAGAGAGATAATTACAGACAAGAGATTAAAGCAGTGAGAATATAAAACAATGACAGGAGAGCGGGAAGGAGAGTCACGTAGAGGGGGCAGTGAGGATGGGAGGGCTTTAAGTTGGAGGCGTTTCAGCTGCAGTTTTGCCATGGGGGAGAAGGGAAGGAGCATTTAAGATGGAGGTCCGCAGATGGCCAAAAATACAGAGAGTAAAATGACGCAGGGGGAAGGAACACATGACGGACGCTTTGTGAGGCTTTCGGAGGATCAGAATAGGTTAGGTACAGAGTAAAACTTGAAAACTGTAACAGGCAGAAGAAATACAGCCACGTGGAGAGGCATTGGTTACAGGACAGTGAAGTAACTGATTACAGGAGAATATCAGTTACAGGATTAAGAGGAACAATTATTTACAGATGAGAGCAGGAGAAATTCAGTTACAGGAGCCTGTGAATCGGTTATAGGAGAGAGATAATTAACTACAGAATAGGGGAAAGAGGGAGAAGCAAGAGCAGGAGGGAGATCGAAAAGTGCAGGAGAGAGCATGAAAATCAGACGGGATTAGAAGGGGATGTGGGGATAAATTACAGGACGGGGAGGGAATTTATTATGGGATTTATTGTAAAAATCAATTACAGGAGAGGAAGAATCAATTAGAGGAAAATAATCAGTTATACAATGAAAGAGAGATCAGTTGCAGCTGAAAGAGTTGGATAGGGAGAGAGAAAGAGATTCAAGGACAGGAATAAAAAAGAAAGTCCATTGCAGGAGAGACCAAGTGGTAAATGCAGAAAAGGGAGAAAGTCTTGACTTGATAGAGGTGCACAAGATGATAAAAGGCAGAGATCGAGTGGACAGTCAGAGACTTTTTCCCAGGGCGACAATGGCTAACATGAGGGGGCATAATTTTAAGGTGATTAGGGGAAGGTATAAGGGGGATGTCGGGGGTAAGTTTTTTTACACAGAGAGTGGTGGGTGCTTGGAACGCACTGCCAGCAGAGGTTGTGGGGGTAGATACATTAGGGATATGTGGGAGGGAAGGGTTAGATAGATCTTAGAGCAGGATAAAAAGTCGGCACAACATTGTTGGCTGAAGGTTCTATGTTCTGTAATGTTCTATGTTCTATTACAGCAGAGACAGAGAGAAATAGTTATAGGTATAAGAGAGTGAGAGAGAGAGAGATTCAATTACAGGAGAGTTATGAACCAATCAGGGAGAATTAGGACTTTATTCTTTGGAGCACAGAAGAATGAGGGGAGATTTGATAGAGGTTTACAAAATTATGAGGGGTATAGACAGAGTTAATGCGAATAGGCTCTTTCCACCTAGATCAGGAGAGATAAGTACAAGAGGACATGGCTTTAGGGTGAAAGGGGAAAGGTTTAGGGGGAATATTAGGGGGAACTTCTTCACTCAAAGAGTGGTGGGAGTATGGAACGGGCTGCCATCTGATGTAGTAACTGTGGGCTCACTCTTGAGCTTTAAGAATAAATTGGATAGATACAACGATGGGAGTGGTCTGGAGGGTTATGGACTGGGTGCAGGTAAATGGGACTAGCGGAATAACGTTTCGGCACAGACTAGAAGGGCCGAACGGCCTGTTTTTTCTGTGCTGTAGTGTTCTATGATTCTATGTTCTGTGAATAGGAGAGAAAATTAATCACATATGAGGGAGATATTTGGCCACAGAAGAGCAGCAGAGTTTGAATGACAGGAACATCTAGATTTAGTTTTAGGGGCTAAAGCTTAGGAGCTGCAAGGATTATCAGTGGGAGTATATTTTCTGTGGTATTAATCTTAATGCAGTTAGATTTAGCGCAGTTATGGAAAAGGACAAAGGTCTAAATCGAGGAGGAGTGATTTAGCAACTGGTAACATTGAAGGTCAACCACAGAAGCCATTTGAGAGGGAGATTGGAAAGAGCTTGGGTAAATATCCCCACAAGTACAGCAGGTGGGATGGCTAATGCAGAGCCTCTGAAATGACAAGGTCCAGAGAGGACCGGGTAAAGTAGAAAAGGAAGGTTTACGTCAGACACTGGCAACTTAATACAGAAGAAAGTCTGCGGGACTGTAGGAAATGTAGGAATGAAATTGAAAGGGAAATTAGAAAAGCAAAGAAAATGTATGAAAAACCACTGGCAGGTAAAATCAAAGGAAAATCAAGACTTCTATATTAAATAGGAAAGGGGGTAACTTAGGAAAGAATGGGTCTATTAAGGATTAAAAGACCCATTACTTGTGTGTGGAGATAGAAGATGTGTGGAAAATATAAAATATTGGATGGGATAAACATAGTAAAAGAAAATGGTTAAATGCCAGGCCCAGATGGAATGTATCCCAGGCTGTTTAAAGAAGTAAGGGAGGGAATTGTGCAGAGGGTGCAGAGGAGATTTACCTACATGACAGAGTGTTTCAGTTATGAGGAGAGACTGGAGAGGCTGGGACTGTTTACCCTGGTGCCAAAGAGGGTAAGAGGGGACATGATTAAGGTATATAAAATTATGAGGGGTATAGATAAGGTAGATTCACATTATCATAGATTTAGGATAAAGGGTAAGACACTTAGAGGGGATCTGAGCGAGACCTCCTTCACGCAGAGAGTGGTGAGTACCAGGAACACACTGCCTGAGAGAGTGGGGGAAACAGAGCCACTGACAGCATTTAAGAGGTGTCTAGATGAGTAATTGAATTACCGAGGCATAGAAGGCTACAGGCCAAGTATTGGAAGATAGGAGTATACGGAATTGAAATTAGAATTGGTTTATTATTGTTGCATGTACCGAGGTACAGTGAAAATCCTGTCTTGCATACTGTTCATACTGATCAATTCATTACACAGTGCATTGACATAGTACAAGGTGAAACAACAACAGAATGCAGAATAAAGTGTAACAGCTGCAGGGAAAGTGCAGTGCAGGCAGACAATAAGGAGCAAGGTCATAATGAGGTAGATTGTGAGGTCAAGAGCCTAAGGGACCGTTCAATAGTCTTGTAACAGTAGGCTAGAAGCTGACCTTGAGCCTGGTGGTACGTGCTTTCAGGCTTTTGTATCTTCTGCCCAATGGGAGGGGGGAGAAGAGGGAATGTCCGGGGTGGGAGGGGTCTTTGATTATGTTGGTTGCTTTACCGAGGCAGTGAGAAGTGGAGACAGAGTCCATGGAGGGGAGGCTGGTTTCCGTGATGTGCTGAGCTGTGTCCACAACTCTCTGGCATTTCTTGCAGTCACGGGCAGAGCAATTACCAAGCCATGATCCATCCAGACAGGATGCTTTCTATGGTGCATCGATAAAAATTGGTAAGGGTCAATGAGGACATGCTGAATTTCTTTAGCCTCCTGAGGAAGTAGAGGCGCTGGTGAGCTTTCTTGGCTGTGGTGTCTATGCTGTTGGACCAGGACAGGCTATTGGTGATGTTTACTCCTAGGAACTTGAAGCTCTCAACCCTCTCGACCTCAGCACCGCTGATGCAGACAGGAACATGTGCAACAAGCTACAGGAGGAGTACATAGTGGGCCGAATGGCCTGTTTCCATGTGTACAACTCTATGACTCTACGGAATTGTCTTGGGAAATGAGCCAGGCCACGTAGAGCAAACTTCAGTGGGGGGAACATGTTGGAAACAGCGAGCATAATATCTTAAGGTACAGAATAGCAATAGAGAAAGATATAAACCCCTCCAAGGTAAAACTAGTCATGCTGGAGACGGGCCAGCTTCACTGGGATGAGAACAGATCTGGTCTGTACAAACTGGAATCAAAACTTGGCAAAAGTGTGGGTGGACAATGGGAGGTCTGTAAGGTAGAGACGTTGTAGCTAAAATCTATTTATGTTCCCATGAGGGAGAAGGGGAGAGAAATGAAAGCCAGAGCTCACTGGATGACCAACATGATAGAGAGTAAAGCTGAAAAGGAAAAAGCACTTGACAGATGTCAGGTTGTTAAGGCAAGTGAGAACCAGGCTGTTTACAAGAAGCTCATGAGAGAAATAATCATAAAAGGGAAACAGAAGAGGAAAAGGGAGAATAAGGCAAGACTGCCAGCAAGTACAAAAGAAAATCCAAAGATATTCCATAGGCACATGTTTAGGAATAGGGTAAGGGATCTATTTATGGAGGCAGAAGGCATGGAAGAGGTACTTTACCTCAGTCTTCACTAAGGAAGAAACCTCAGTAAGACTGGAATCAGAAGCACAATTTTGAAACTTGCAAATGGAATTAAATGAAGGAGGAATGTCAATAACGAGAAGGAGGAGGTTACAGGAGGAGGTTAATAAACTTGCAGAATGGACAAGTATCTGACAAGTGAAGTTCAGCACCGATAAAGGTTTAGAGGGACATGGGCCAAATGCAGGCAAATGGGACGAGCTTGGACGGGCATCTTGTCAGCATGGAACCAAGGGCCTGTTTCTGTGCTGTCTGACTCTCTGACTAAATGCAAGGTGGTATGTTTTAGTGGATGGTTAGGGAAGAAACTCACAACTTGGAAGATGGGGTAGAGGAACAAAGGGATCTTGGATTTCATTATTTTTCCTACCACTTAAGCTGACTAGTCTATAACCATCAGGACATTTTATAAACTCTTTCTTAATGCAGGTTATTTGTCACTGCACCTTTTCCTGATAATGCATTGAATAGACCCCACCCACCCCGGACATTCTCTCTTCTCCCCCCTCCCATCGGGCAGAAGATACAAAAGCCTGAAAGCACGTACCACCAGGCTCAAGGACAGCTTCTATCCCGCTGTTATAACAATATTGAACGGTCCCCTAGTACGATAAGGATGGACTCCTGACCTCACAATCTACCTCATTATGACCTTGCACCTTATTGTCTGCCTGCACTGCACTTTCTCTGTAGCTTTAACACTTTATTCTGCATTCTGTTATTGTTTTCCCTTGCACTGATGTGATGAAATGATCTGTATGGATGGCATGCAAAACAAAGTTCTTCACTGTACCTCGGTACATGTGACAATAATAAACCAATTTACTAATTTTGCCAACATGTATAGCACCTCCATGGCTACCTTTCATTTGGAGTCTTTTCAAATGGAAGTCACTTAATCTGGACCTGGTGCATTATCTTTGAGTTTGGTTATTTTTAGCTTTACACTAATATCTTGTTTTGCATGCTTTTTGTTTCTTAACTGTCTGGTATAATTTATGTTCTGTGTGTTTGTTGTCTGTACCTATGTGCCTGTGATGCTGCTGTAAGCAAATTCTTCGTTGTTCCTGTACCTCACCGTACTTGAGCCCATGTCAATAAACTCGACTTGACCTTACTTAAAATTTCACCTTTCTCTAGCAGTACGGTGGAGCAGCTGGTAGAGCCGCTGTCTCACAGCCTCAGAGATCCGGGTTCAATCCCGACCTCGGGCGCTGTCTGCGTGGCGTTTGCACGTCCTCCCCGTGACTGCATTGCATTCACCCGGGTGCTCCGGTTTCCCCCCGCATCCCGAGGACATGTGGGTCGGTCAGTCAATTGGCCACTGTAAGTTGCCCCCTAGGGTGAGGGGTAGAATCTGGGGGTGGTTGGGGGGGGGGGCAGCTGATGAGAATGTGGGGAGAATAAAATGGGATCAGTGTAGGTTTAGTGTGAATGTGTGGTTGATGGTCAGCACAGATTCGGTGGGCCGAAGGGCCTGTTTCCATGCTGTATCTCTCTAAGACTTTCTAAACACTCATTCACCATTCAATACCACCTGTAAATACTGGAGCAGAAGAAGGATTGACTACTTCTCCATTGCCCTATTATCTCCTCTATCCTTTAACGTCCTTCTTTCTATCTGATTTCCCTTCCTTAGTTGATGTGCCTGCAAAATATTTTGCTGCTTTATGTTGCCTGATGACTTAACTTCATAATTCCACTTTGCCTCCCTCGATTTAAAAATTTCTTTTCAAATCCTTTTGTATTTTTTTTATTGTTTGCTCCTCTATTGTCTGCATACTTATTGAGTGCCCCTTCTCTTATTCTGCATTGTTTCCAATCATCCACAGAGCCTCAGGAGTGTTTAGACTCTTCTTTCCTGACAGAAAAATGTACCTTCCCAAATTCTGTTGAACGTTGGTGTGGATGCTTCTATTGTTGGTCCGCATGGAAGTTTCTCAATATTATCTCACCAGGTTCCTATTCCCAGTCCATCAAAGTCACCTCTTCTTCAATGTCTTCATCAATTTAGATGTTATTTAAACATATGTAACACTTGGACATAAGAGGTTGGTGAGGCCGCACTTGGAGTATTGTGTACAGTTTTGGTTATCCTGTTATAGGAAAGAGAGCAGCAAAGATTTACCAGAATGTTGCCCGGACTTGGGGGCCTGAGTTACAAGGAGAGGTTGCTTAGACTAGGACTTCATTCCCTGGAACGTAGGAGATTGAGGGGTGACCTGATAGAGGTGTATAAGATCATGAGGGGCATAGACAGAGTGAAAACACACAGTCTTTTTCCCAGAGAGAGGGGTGCTAAAAACAAGAGGGCAGAGGTTTAAGATCGGAGGCGAGAGGTTTAAAAGGGACATCAGGAGCAGCTCCTTCACGCAAAGGGTGGTGCGTATTTGGAATGAGCTGCCAGAAACAGTGGTTGAGGTGGGCACATCGGCAACATTTAAAAGCCATCTAGATAAGTCCATGGATAGGAGAGGTTTAGAGGGCTCTGGGCCAAATGCGGGCAGATGGGACCAGCTCGCTGGGCGACACAGTGGTCATGGACAAGTTGGGCAGAAGGGCCTGTTTCCATGCTGTATGACTCTATGACTCTACTTCTGTTATCATGTTAAAGCTTATTATCTTCTGATTACTATTAACAAGATGTTCCTCTGCTTTTAATTCTTTTATTCGCTCTGTTTCATTCCTCATTATTAGATCCAAAGATGAATTCTCATTTGTTGGAATTCTTATGTTGGGTTTGAAAGCAGTTACCACAGGAAATGCAATAACTCATCTTCCTTTACCCACCCTCGCAGTCCAATTAATACCAACCCCCACACTACTTTTGTGAGTTTTTTTACACATTCCCCTAAAACATTTCTTCCTCTGCCACTATCAGATGATCTCTTTCACCCCCCCTCCCCTGGATCCACCTATCTCTTGCCAGCTCTTGCTCCACCCCTTCGCTTCACATTTTACACCAGCTATCTCTCCTCTTATCTTCCAGTCCTGATGAAGGGTCTCGACCCGAAACGTCGACTGTCCGTCTCCCTCCGCAGATGCTGCCCGACCCGCTGAGTTCCTCCAGCGTTTTGTGTGTTGCTCTACATTCCAGCGTCTGCAGTGTCTTAGAAGAGTGAGCAATGACTTGATTGGAACTTGATTGGATCCTGAGGTATCTTGACCGGGTGGGTGTAGAGAGAGTGTCTCCTTTTGGGGGACAGTCTAGAATTAGGGAGGGCACCTTTTAAAAATAAGGGGTCACCCATTTAAGACAGAGAAGTGTGATTTCTTTTCCTTGTCAGTCTCTGGAACTCTTCCTTAAAGGGCGATGAGTCTTTGAGTATTTTTTAAGATGCAGGCAGATGGGACTAGCTCACTGGGTAACACAGTCGGCACAGGCAAGTTGGGCCGAAGGGCCTGTTTCTATGCTGTATGAATCTACGACTCTACCTATGTACTCTTCTGTTTTCATGTTAAAGTATTTTATCTTATGGTTACTATTAACAAGATGTTCCTCTGCTTTTAATTCTTTCATTTGCTCAGTTTCATTCCTCATTATTAGATCCAAATATGAATTCTCATTTGTTGGAATTCATTTATTTATACATTCGATAAGGAAGGTGTGGAAGATGACCAGGGTTAAGGAGGAACGTATAGTTGAGGTTACAGGCAGATCAATCATGACTTTATTAAATGACCAGTCAGATTTGAAGTTCTTGGTGGTTTTTCCTTATGACGTTAAATGAAGGAGTGGGGCTGGGTCCTGCAAAATGGGCTGAATGGCCTTCTCCTGATCCTCTAACACTAAGCAGGGGTGAGGGTAGGGGAAGTGTCACATCATTTTATTGTCAAAGTTATCTGAAGGAGTGAATGATTGTGTTTATGTGTCAGGCTGTGAGCAAGGTCAGAGACATCAACAGAGGACTGGAGTTTCAGATTTTATTCATTGTCTATGCGGCTAAAGAAATTGCAACCACTGCTTAAGCTCATGTATAATTTTGTCAGAAATTGCCCAGAAATCTTTTCATATGTAAACTCTGCATTCAAAGGCTCGCATGATCTT
Organism: Pristis pectinata; assembly: GCF_009764475.1. Lineage (NCBI taxonomy): Eukaryota > Metazoa > Chordata > Chondrichthyes > Rhinopristiformes > Pristidae > Pristis > Pristis pectinata. The sequence goes on from NC_067405.1 coordinate 145,115,256, forward strand.
TAGCTTTAGAGGAGCAGACAACCGATAATTCAAAAACTCATCCGGCCGAGATTCACTGCCAATTGATGCGTTTCACTGACGGTTCTCTCCTTGTGAACGAAAGTGAGTGTGTCGATGGGTGTGCAAGTCAGTGCCGGAGTTATTGTGGGGTGTGGGAGGGAGAGATCGAGGGGAAGATTGAGATTGTGGAGGAGAGGGAGAGCAGGAGTGAGAAGAGGACTTAAACAGCGAGAGCTTGGAGAGTGAGAGTGGGGGGGGGGTCACAGAGTCATAGATTCACACAGCACTGAAACAGGCCCTTCTGCCCAACTGGTCCATGCCGACCAAGATTCCTGACTAAGCTGGTTCCATTTGCCTGCGTTTGGCCCACATCCCTCTAAACCTTTCCTATCCACGTACCTGTCCAAGTATCTTTTAAATGTTGTTAATGTACCCACCTCAACCACTTCCTCTGGCAGCTCGTTCCACGTACTGACCACCCTCTGGATGAAAAAGTTGCCCCTCAGGTTCCTATTAAATCTCTCCCCTCTCACCTTAAACCTATGCCCTCTAGTTCTTGATTCCCCAACCCTGGGAAAAAGACTATGTGCATTCACCCTATCCATGCCCCTCATGATTTTATACAGCTCTATAAGATCACCCCTCATTCTCCTACGCTCCAAAGAATAAAGTCCTAGCCTGTCCAACCTCTCCCTATAACTCAGTCCCTCGAGTCCTGGCAACATCCTCGTAAATCTCCTCTGCACTCTTTCCATCTTTCCTATAACAGGGTGACCAAATCTGAACACAGTATTCCAAACGCGGCTTCACCGACGTGTTGTACCACGGCAACATAACAAGGAGGGAGAGGGGGAGTGAGGAGGCTTAAACAGAGTGAAAGTCAAGGGCCAGGGTGAGAGTGAACAGAAGCAAGAAGTCGTGAGAGTGAGGATAGGAGTGAGACTGTGAGTGAGAGGGAGAGAGAGAGAGAGAGTGAGTTGAGTCAGAGTGAAGACCCAATAAGGAAAGTTAAAGACTTTAAGTTTATTGATACATGCACAATGAAAAACTTACTTGCAGCAGCATCACAGGCACATAGCATCAGATAAGCAGCATTCACAAGAAAAACATAAATTAAACTTAAATTGTACACAGTTTTTACAAGAAAGGACACAATTAGGACAAAAAAAAATCAAAGTCCATTTCAGTGCAAAGTGATGAAAGTGGTCCTAGTGTTGCTAAACTCTAGTGATCTTGTGCAGGTTGGTTCAAGAACCAAATGGTTGAAGGGAAGTAGCTGTTCCTGAACCTGGTGGTGCGGGACTTCAGGCTTCTGTACCTCCTGCCCGATGGGAGTTGCGAGAAGATGGCACGGTCTGGATGGTGGGGGTCTTTGATGATGGATGTTGCCTTCTTGAGGCGGCACCTCCTGTAGGTACCCCCAGTGGTGGGGAGGGATGTGCCCGTGATGTATTGGGCAGAGTCTACTACTCTCCGCAGCTTCTTACGCTCCTGCACATTCAAATTGCCGTCCCAGACCATGGTGCAACCAGTCGGGACACTTTCAACAGTACATCCGTAGATGTTTGTTAGAGTGTTTGGTGACAAACTGAACCTCCTTAAACTTCTAAGAAAGCAAAGACGTTGTAAGAAAGTAAAGGAGTAGATACTTTTTGGGAATTTGTTTAAATCCATTCCTTTTGTTGTTTCGTTTTACAATCATATCTGATATCATTACAGCAAGGAGTTACAAACTGTGCTGAATGTTCAGTAGCAGACAGTTTAGGAGAGATTACTCTGTACTGATGTTAAAGTGAGTTTGGGGCCTGCGGTCTAGTTATGGCACTGTCAAGCTGATATCCACATTAAGTCAGTGCTACTGAAGATTGGCTGGCTAACCAGATCATCCAGATCATTATCTAGAGACTGTTAACTGAGACCACGTAGTAGGGTACAGACGTTACTGTACAGAATCAGGCCATTCAGCCCTGCTGCTCTGTGCTGGTCCTTAAACACTACACCCTAATTCATCAAATCCCCACTGACCTCCTTCTAAACCTGCACCTTCCCACGTGTTTATCTGACAGAAACAAGACAAGATGCTGGAGGGACTCAGAGGGTCAGGCATCATCTGCAGAGGGAAGTGGACAGTTGACGTTTTGGGACGAGACCCTTCATCCGGACTGAAAGATAAGAGGGGAGATAGACAGTACAAAGAGGGGAGGGGAAAGCATGGAGCACGAGCCGGCAGGTGATGGGTGGATCCGGGTGAGGAGGGGGTGATAGGCAGACGGAGGAGGGGAGAGTGGGAACAGCCACAGAAGCTGGGAGGTGATGGGAGGGGAAGGTGCAGCATGGAACCAAATAAGGGAGGCGGGGAGGGCAGGTGGGGGAGGGGACCCGGCGGGAGGGGTGTGTGGGTGACGGGCAGATGGAGTGGGTGGGGGAGAGGTAAGAAACAGGGTGATGGGGGGTTTTGGAAAGGGGTGTGCGTGAGAGGTGCCGTGAGAGGAGCTGTGAGAGGTGCCGTGAGAGGTGCCGTGAGAGGTGCCGTGAGAGGAGCTGTGAGAGGTGCCGTGAGAGGTGCCGTGAGAGGTGCCGTGAGAGGAGCCGTGAGAGGAGCCGTGAGAGGTGCCGTGAGAGGTGCCGTGAGAGGTGCCGTGAGAGGAGCCGTGAGAGGTGCCGTGAGAGGTGCCGTGAGAGGTGCCGTGAGAGGAGCCGTGAGAGGTGCCGTGAGAGGAGCCGTGAGAGGTGCTGTGAGAGGTGCCGTGAGAGGAGCCGTGAGAGGTGCTGTGAGAGGTGCTGTGAGAGGTGCTGTGAGAGGTGCTGTGAGAGGTGCCGTGAGAGGAGCTGTGAGAGGTGCTGTGAGAGGTGCTGTGAGAGGTGCTGTGAGAGGTGCTGTTCCAACTAATGTAAAAAAATGAGCTAATAAATCTCATTTGTACTTTTGGTATTGGTATTGGTACTGCTATTGGTATTGGTATTGGTTTATTATTGTCACTTGTACCGAGGTACAGTGAAAAACTTGTCTTGCATACCGATCGTACAGATCAGTTCATTACACAAGGCATTGAAGTAGTACAGGGTAAAAACAATAACAGACTACATAGCAAAGTGTTACAGCTACAGAGGAAGTGCAGTGCAGGCAGACAATAAGGTGCAAGGTTATAACAAGGTAGATCGTGAGGTCAAGAGTCCATCTCATTGTATAAGGGAACTTTTCAATAGACATCACCGTGGGATAGAAGCTGTCCTTGAGCCTGGTGGTACGTGCCCTCAGGCTCCTGTATCTTCTGCCTGATGGGTGGGAGGAGAAGAGAGAATGTCCGGGGTGGGTGGGGTCTTTAATTATGTTGGCTGCTTTACCGAGGCAGTGGGAAGTGTAGACAGAGTCCATGGAGGGGAGGCTGGTTTCCGTGATGTGCTGAGCTGTGACCACAACTCTCTGCAGTTTCTTGCGGTCCTGGGCAGAGCAGTTGCCGTACCAAGCAGCGATGCATCCAGGTAGGATGCTTTCTATGAAGCATCGATAAAAGTTGGTGAGTGTCAAAAGGGACATGCCAAATTTCTTTAGCCTCCTGAGGAAGTAGAGGCACTGGTGAGCTTTCTTGGCCGTGGCATCTATGTGGTTGGACCAGGACAGGCTATTGGTGATGTTCACACCAAGGAAATTGAAGCTCTCAGCCCTCTTGATCTCAGCACCATTGATGTAGACAGGTGCATGTACACCGTCCGCTTTCCTGAAGTCAATGACCAGCTCTTTTGTTTTGTTGACATTGAGGGAAAGGTTGTTGTCATGAAACCATTCCACTAAGCTCTCTATCTTCTTCCTGTACTCCGACTCATCATTATTTGAGATACGGCCCACTACGGTGGTATCATCTGCAAACTTGTAGATGGAGTTAGAGCAAAATCTGGCCACGCAGATTAACATGTCTCTCATGCCCTTCCCAGTTGCACAGAGAGCTGGGGATGTTATAATTGTACAGGGTCCTGCTGCACAATTTTGGTCTCATTATTTAAGAAAGGATATACTCAAGTTGGAGGCAGCCCAGAAGAGATTTGTCAGGCTAACTCCTGAGATAAAGGGTTGTCCCATCATATGATACTGAAGAAATTAGATCTGTATTCTTTGAAGTTTAGAAGAATGAGAGGTGATCTTACTGTAATGTATTAGGTCCTGAGGGGACGTGACAGGTAAATGTTGAGATGTTTCCATTGGTAGGAGAGTGAACTGGGTGAACAAGGGTTATAGTTATAAGATCAGAATCAGAATCAGGTTTATTATCACTGACATATGTCGTGAAATGTGTTGTTTTGCGGCAGCAGTACAGCGCAAGACATAAAAATTACTATAAGTTACAAAAATAAATAAATAGTGCAAAAGAGGAATAACGAGGTAGTGTTCACAGGTTCATGGACCGTAAAGAAATCTGATGGCGGAGGGGAAGAAGCTGTTCCTGAATCATTGAGTGTGGATCTTCAGGCTCCTGTACCTCCTCCCTGATGGTAGTAACGAGAAGAAGGCATGACCCGGGTGGTGAGGGTCCTTAGCGATTGATGCCGCCTTCCCGAGGCACCGCCTCTTGAAGATGTCCTCGATGGTGGGGAGGGTTGTGCCCGTGATGGAGCTGGCTGAGTCTACAACCCTCAGCAGCCTCTTTCAATCCTGTGATCGGGGGCAGTCATTTAAAACTGGGGAACTACTTCTTTCAGAGGGTAGTGAATCTCTGGAAGTCTCTATCCCAGATGGTTTGGGAGGCTGGATCCCTTGGGAGATTTAAAGAGGCAGTAGATACATTTTTGAAAGATCAGGGAATTGAAGGCTGTGGGGAACCGGCAAGGAGAGGAGATGAGACTTGAGGCAGATCAGCCGTGATCATACCGAATGGCGGGGCAGGCTTGAGGGGCCGAGTGGCCTACTCCTGCTCCTATTATCTTGTGTTCTTATGATCCATTGAGCCTCTACCATTTGCCAACCTTGTCTGGACAGTCAACACTCTGCAAGAATTGGAGACACGAGACTGCAGATGCTGGAATAGGGAGCTACACACGACGTGCTGGAGGGACTCAGCGGGTCGGGCAGCATCTGTGGAGGGAAATGGATGGTCGACGTTTCGGGTCGAGACCCTTCGTCTGGACAACTCCAAGAGTTGTTCATTCTGCCTAGACTTCTGAGCAATGCAAGTCTTGCCTCTTTTTGACCTCATTGGCATTGATAGTAGGTGGGACTCCGAAACTGCAGAGGGCATCTCAGCTGACTGCTGTCTGATTGTCCATAGCACCATAGAACACTACAGCACAGAAAACAGGCCATTCAGCCCTTCTAGTCTGTGCCAAAACTTTAGTCCGCCAGTCCTATTGACCTGCACCCAGTCCATAACCCTCCAGATCTCTCCTGTCCATGTATCTATCCAATTTATTCTTAAAGCTTAAGAGTGAGCCCGCAGTTACCACGTCAGATGGCAGCCCGTTCCACACTCCCACCACTCTCTGAGTGAAGAAGATCCCCCGTCAGTCAAAAATCGTCACTGGTAGAGGACTCCAAATGTGGGTGGGGATTGTAGGGGTCGGGTTAACACCAAAGGTACAAGAAGATGGTAATTAACTTCTAGACCGGTCTTTGTCACTTGAATTGCCTTCTAGAGACCCGTGGAGGTGCATTTTGGTAGGACAAATTAGGAAACTATGCACATGTAGAATATAGAACACAGAATACAGCACAGGAACAGGCCATTCAGCCCATGATGCTTGTGCCAAACATGACACCAAATTAAACTAATCTGCCTGCACGTGATCCACATCCCTCCGTTCCCTGCCTGTTCACGTGTCCGTCTAAATGCCTCTTAAGTGTTGCTATCGCATCTGCCTCCACCACCTCCCCTGGCAGCCCGTTCCAGGCACCCACCGCCCTCTGTGTAAAAAATCTGCCTCGTTTAAACTTTCCCCCTCTCACCTTAAACCTCTGCCCTGTGGTATTTGACATTTTCACTCTAGGAAAAAGACTCTTGAGTATCTATTCCTCTTATAATTTTCCTCCCACGTTCCAAAGACGTACGGGTTAGGAAGTTGTGGGCATGCTATGTTGGCGCCGGAAGCGTGGAGACACTTATGGGCTGCATTCAGGACAGCGTACACAAAAGATGCATTTCACTGTGTGTTTCAATGCACATGTGACTAATAAAGATATCTTAACTTACCTTAAACCTGTGCCTTCTAGTATTCAACATTTCTACCCTGAGAAAAAAGATTCTGACTGTCTACCCTATCTCTGCCTCTCAGAAATTTATAAACCTATCAGGTCTTCCCTCAGACTCTGACGCTCCAGAGAAAACAACCCAAGTTTGTCCGACCTCTCCTTATAGCTCATACTCATAATCCAGGCAGCATCCTGGTGAACCTCTTCTTCACCCTCTCCAAAGCCTCCACATCCTTCCTGTAATGGAGTGACCAGAACTGCTCAGAATACTCCAACCATTGGCCTAACTAGGGTTTCATACAGCTGCAACATGACATCTTTACATTCAACACCTCGACCAATGAAAACCCCACACCTTGGAAAATAGTATAAATAGAGGACAGAACGTTAAAAAGGGAAGGAAAGAAAGAAGTAGAATTAAAAAAACAAAGTTATTTTCAATAGATGAAACCTTAGTTTTACAGCATGCAACACAGTGCAAACTTCTGGTCTCTGTGTTACATTGGTTAGCATGGACAGGGTGGGCCAAAAGGCCTGTTTCTGTGCTGTACGATCCTGTGATAATGATTCTATGATACTCAGGCACTAAAGTAGATACAGAGAAAAAAAATCCACTGGAACTGTACTTCTAAAGAAAGTCTTGAACAGGATGAACCCGACTTCTGGAGAAAAACAGATCTTTGCAATCATAAGCTGGTTGAATTGGGAGAGACCTAAATCACATGCCATTAAGATAGGGGAGTCCCTAATTAATTCAATAGGGAATTCAGAAAACAGAACATTTCCCAAAGAGTTTAGTGAATGTGGGACTTGCCAACACAGGAAGGAATTGAGCTGAATAGGATGTCAGATACATAGAATAGCGTGTGTCCCTGGAGAAGGAGCACGTGGTATCCACGGGTGGATATAGACACATGAATGGTAGAGAAATGGCTATATGGGACTGAAGGGTTCGATAGATCTTAGAGCAGGATAAAATGTTGGCACAACATTGTGGGCCGAAGGGCCTGTACTGTGCTGTAATGTTCTATGTTTGATGTTCTACACTGGGGGCTTTCCGGGACCGGTGGGCACCACAAGGGCTTGAGTGCATTCTGGAGAGTGATGACCGTGTTATGGTTTGTAACTGTTGACTGTAAATAGTGTGAATCATGGAATATCGCAGCATTGTAACGGTGTGATATTGTAATCACTGAATAAACCTCCTTTGGAAAAGGGAAAATAAAACTCAGTTGGAATAAGTTGTTTCTGTGTGAAATCCAGCCCACTGCAAAAATTGGACCAGGCGCTGCTGGCCAAGGTCCCTGCTGGCACATCCAGTGTTTTCCAGTGTCGGCTGCGCACTATGCCACCCCTTGGTTAAAGCCCATTATTCCTTTTGCTTTGTACTATTTATCTATTCTTGTTATTTATAGGTTTTTATGTCTTGCACTGTACTGCTGCTGCAAAACAACACATTTCACGTCATATGTCAGTGATAATAAACCTTATTTTGATTCTGGTCAAAGCCCATTTCTGGCCTTCCTGACGTGAACAGGGGATCCAAGGTACAAACTGCGGAGTTGTAGAACAGAATCCTCCCATTAGAAGCATTTAGCACTCGTTCGTTGTGCTTCTCGCTGTTTACAGGCATGGTCTGCTGACATCGGGAAGCCTGGCTGGGCAGATTCAGAACTGACTGCACAAACAACCCCTGCAGAGTGATCTTAAACCAACTGCGGGGGTTCACTCCAGTGTTGTGAAGCGGAGGCATTCATTCAATGGGTGCCTCGCTGGCGACACCAGTGGTAGCACTCCCCTACTTCAGGTGTTAGCGTCGGTCAGAGAGTCAGAGAGCAATACAGCATGAATACAGGCCCTTCGGCCCAACCAGTCCATGCCGTCCACGGTGCCCATGCAGCTAGTCCCAATTTCCTGCATTCAGCCCATATCCCTCCAAGCCCTGCCCCTCCATGTACCTATCCAAGTGCTGCTTAAATGACACTGTTATACCTGCCTCACCCACTTCCTCTGGCAGCTCGTTCCATATACTCACCACCCTCTGTGTGAAGAAGTTGCCTCTCAGGTCCATTTTAAATCTTCCCCTCTCACCCTAAACCTATGCCCCTTAGTGTTAGACTCCCTTACCCTGGGGAAAACACTGTTCCTTTATCCATGTCGCGGCACAGTAGCGTAGCGGTGAGCGCAAAGCTATTACAGCGCCAGCGATCGGGGTTCTCCTGTGTCTGCGTGGGTTTCCTCCCACATTCTAAAGACGTACAGGTAGGTTAATTTGGGGGTTTAAAATGGGCGGCGCGGACTCGTTGGGCTGGAAGGGCCTGTTACCACACTGTAAATAAAATTCTAAAAAAAAGTGGATACCCTATCTATGCCTCTCATAATTTTAAATATTTCTGTAAGGAAGCCCTTCATTCTCCTATGTTCCAAGGAGGAAAGATCTTGGAGTTGTTAAGTCAAGTCAAGTCGAGTTTATTGTCATGTGCACAATACAGTGAAGTACAGGTACAATGAAAAACTTACCTGCAGCAGCATCACAGGCAGGTAGGTACAGACAGCACACAGAACATAAATGCACATAAATTCTACAAGACAGTGAAGAAAAAAACCGCAAAGCAAGACCTCAGTGCAAAGAAACCACAATCAGAGACAAGTCCACGGCAGTGCAAGAGGTGGTCCGTAGTGTCCTGTTGCTGAGGTAGGGTTAGGGTTGTGCAGGTCGGTTCAAGAACCTGACGGTTGAAGGGAAGTAGCTGTTCCTGAACCTTTTGGTGTGGGACTTTAGGCTTCTGTACCTCCTGCCCGATGGTAGCTGCCAGAAGATGGCATGGCCTGGATGGTGGGGATCCTTGACGATAGATGCCTCCTTCTTGAGGCAGCGCCTCCTGTAGATGCTGTCAGTGGCGGGGAGGGCTGTGCCCTTGATGGACCGGGCTGTGTCCTCTACTCTCTGTGGCCTTTTGTGTTCCTGTGCATTGGAATTGCCCTACCAGGCCGTGATGCAACCAGTCAGGATACTTTCAACGGTTCATCTGTGAAAGTTTGTTGGAGTGTTCGGTGACATGACAAACCTCTTGAAGCTTCTAACTGCCCACTTTTTGTCGGTGGGACATCTTGAAGCTCAAGGCAAATTGAGGCCCATCAGCGAAGTGCCTACTCCCACAGGATTTTCAGAGACACCTGCACACCCTCCAATGAACGATGCACTCACACACTCGCCTGCTCCAAGGCCGCCGTTAATCTGACGTTGATGTTCTGTGGGAAGACCTTTGACTGCGGTCTTGAGCTTGGACCATTCCTTCCCTGGAGGTGAAGGGCAATGTTGACTCTGAGCTTCACAAAATCAATGAATGGTCAAGTACAGAAGGAAGCCGTTTGGTTCATCAACTCTGTACTGGCTCCATGTAGGGGCAGCCCAGCTAGTCCTGCTCACTCAAGATTCTTTTCTTTCAGATAATGATTCAGTTCCTGTCTGAATGCCAGAATTAAATCTGCCCTCACCGCTCCCCTGGCAGTGCATTCCCAACCCTCTAACCTCACTGCATAAAAAGGCTTTTCCTCATGATACTTGTATAAAGCAAAGTCGAGTTTACTGTTACATGCACAAGTACATGTCTGCACAGGTGCAATGAAAAACTTACTTGCAACAGCATCACAGGTACATAAGATCAGATAAGGTTTCTTTATTAGTCACATGTACATCGAAACACACAGTGAAATGCATCTATTTGCATAAAGTGTTCTGGGGGCAACCCGCAAGTGTCGCCACGCTTCTGGCACCAACACAGCATGCCCACAACTTCCTAACCCGTACGTCTTTGGAATGTGGGAGGAAACCGGAGCACCTGGAGGAAACCCACGCAGACACGGGGAGAACTTACAAACTCCTTGCAGTCAGTGGCCAGATTTGAACTCAGATCGCTGGTGCTGTAGAGCTTTACGCTAACCGCTACACTATTGTGCCTGATACTGTACATAGCATCTGATGCAGAACATTCACAAGAAGACATAATTTATGTTTAACTTATACCAAATTCTTACAAGAAAGAACACAATTAGAACAAAAAACAACAAAGTCCATTGTAGTTCAAAGTGGTCAAAGTGGTCTCAGTGTTGCTGTACTGAGGTAGTGATTAGGGTTGTGCTGGTTGGTTCAAGAACCGAATGGTTGAAAGGAAGTAGCTGTTCCTGAACCTGGTGGGGTGGGGACTTCAAACTTCTGTACCTTCTGCCTGACAGTAGCTGTGAGAAGATGGCACGGCCCGGATGGTGGGGATCTTTGATGATAGATGTTGCCTTCTTGGTAAATTAGCTTGGTAAATTGGTTTATTATTGTCATATATACTGAGGTACAGTGAAAAACTTGCATACTGTTCATACAGATCAATGCATTACAACAGTGCATTGAAGTAGTACAAGGTAAAACAATAACAGAATGCAGAATAAAGTGTTACAGTTACAGAGAAAGTGCAGTGCAGGCAGACAATGTGCAAGGCTGTAACAAGGGAGATTGTGAGGTCAAGAGTCCATCTTATTGTACAATGGAACCATTCAGTAGTCTTATAACAGTGGGATAGAAGCTGTCCTTGAGCCTGGTGGTACGAGCTTTCAGGCTTTTGTATCTTCTGCCCATAGGAGGGGGAAGAAGAGAGAATGTCCAGGGTGGGTGGGGTCTTTGATTATGTTGGCAGCTTTACAGAGGCACAAGATGTGTAGAAGGTCGTGAGGGGATCTGATGGAGGTATTTAAAATCCTGAAGGGTATAGATAGCGAGAAACTGTCCCTGTTGGCAGAGGGGTGAAGAACCACTGAGCATGGAACGCCGGGGTTTGGCTAAATTATCAAGAGTGGCTCGGGGGTGAAGTTGAAGCAGGAGTTCGCCTCTGTCTCCAGTACTGTACGGCACTGCAAACAGCCCGATATCTCACAGCCTTTGAATGTTCACCAGGCGGGGACTTCTCCTTTGTGTTGATGAGCAGTGGCTAGTCCTGCTGTTATAATTCTCCCAGAAGGTTTTCTAACACACTCAAGTTGCCTTTACATCAGCAGGAATGTGATTAAGTGATACAGCCTGTAAAAACCTGGGAGGAAGTTAAGTGTCTATGAGTGAATAATTCGGTGTTACTGTGCAGTCTCTGTAGCAAACACTAAATTCACTTGTTTCCTGCTGTATAAATAATCTTTTTGGCTCAGTATTACATTACCCAATCGCCCGGTCTGAATGTTGACTGCCAAACACAGTGTGTTCGCAATTGCGAGTTTTTTCACTGCCTCCTCATTGAAAATTTGATTCTGGCTGTTTCAGCGACATCTTCTGCCTTAGCCCTGGCGTTAATCTGTCAATTGGCTATGGGACTGAGTAGTCCAAGTTTCACTGGCAGCTACACATCAGAAGTCCCGTAAGTATCAGCAGAACCCACTCGTTAGTAGCCAGATGGCTCCCTTCTGCCCTTACCTTTAAGGATCTGTGGTTGCCTTTAACAGGTGTTGCGCAACACAATCTTGGTCATTGAGTCATATGGCATGGAAACAGGCCCTTCAGCCTGACTCCTCCATGCTGACCATGATATCCACCAAACTGGTCCCACTTGTCTGTAAGGAGTTTGTACGTTCTCCCCGTGTCTGCATGGGTTTCCTCCAGATGCTCCGGTTTCCTCCCACATTCCAAAGACGTACAGGTTAGGAAGTTGTGGGCGTGCTATGTTGGCGCTGGAAGCGTGGTGACACTTGCGGGCTGCCCCCAGAGCACTCTACGCAAAAGATGCATTTCACTGTGTGTTTCGATGTACATGTGACTAATAAAGAAATCTTATCTTATCTTAAGTTGCCTGCATTTGGCCAATATCCCACTAAACCCCTCCTAGCCATGTGCTTATCCAAATAGCTTTTAAATGTTGTTAAATGTACCTGCCTCCACCACTTCCTCTGGCAGCTCGTTCCATAAACACAGCACTCTCTGGGTGAAGAAGTTACCGCTCAGGTCCCTTTTAAATCTTTCCCCTCTCACCTTAAACCTATGCCCCCTAGTTTTCAGTTCCTGGGAAGAAGGCTGTGTGAGTTCACACTATCTATGCCCCTTATGATTTTATACACCTCTATAATCAGAATCAGGTTTATTATCACCATCTTATATGAAGTGAAATGTGTTGTTTTGTGGCAGCAGTACAGTGCAAAGACATAAAATTACTATAAATTACAAAAATAAATAAATGATGTAAAAAAAAGGTAGTGTAACGCTATTACAGCGCCAGCAACCCAGGTTCAATTCTGGCCGCTGTCTGTAAGGAGTTTGTATGTTCTCCCTGTATCTGCATGGGTTTCCTCCGGGTGCTCCAGTTTCCTCCCAATTTCCAGAGACGTACAGGTTAGGAAGTTGTGGGCATGTTATGCTGGCACCGGAAGCGTGGCGAAACTTGCGGGCTGCCCCCAGAACACTCTACACAAAAGGTGTATTTCACTGTGTGTTTCGATGTACGTGTGACTAATAAAAAAATCTTATCTTATTCCTCTTACAATGTTCATGGGTTCATGGACCATTTAGAAATCTGATGATGGTGATGATTAAGGTTGCCCCTCAATCTCCTCGTTCCAAGGAATAAAGTCCAGCCTCTCCCTATAACTCAGGCCCTCGAGACCTGGCAGCATCCTCGTAAATCTCCTCCGTCATACGTTAATGGTGGCACTCTCCATTCTCTTGTTCCTTGAGGGACATAGATAAGGTGGATGGTCAGAGTCTTTTCCCCAGAGTAGGGGAGTCTAAAACTATAGGTCTAAGGTGAGAGGAAAAAGATTTAAAAGGGGGACATGAAGTGGCAAGTTTTTGACCCAGGGGGTGCTGTGTATGTGGAACAAGCTGCCAGAGGAAGTGGTAGAGGTGGGTACAATTACAGCATTTAGAAGACACTTGGACAGGTACATAGATAGAAAAGGTTTAGAGGGATATGGGCCAAACACGGGCAAATGGGACTATCTCGGTTAGGCAACTTGGTAGGCATGGGCAAGTTGGACCAAGGGCCTGTTTCCATACACTATGAATCTATGACTCTATGATTCCCACTCCAGACACCTGAACACCAAGGCTGATATGGCAGGAGGGAGCCCACACGGCCTTGTTTAAAAACAATGTTAAAGCAAGTCCTGATCTGCTGATAAAGGGGTAAATGATTGTCCCAACAAGAGTGGGGTAACTTTCGGGCATCCCAGCCAGAATTTACCTTTAAGCCAAAAGCACAAAACACAATTCTCAGGTCATTTGCCTCCCCTTCTATTGTGGGATCTTGCTGTGTGTGTAAACTGGGTGCCACATTCCACACACCGCCGTCACAGTGAAGCACTTGTAGTGATGCTGAGCTTCTGGGTGATGCCATTTCTTTCTTCGATGTCAGAACCAGTGCAAAAATGGGATCGAGATTGATCTTTCTGGTTGCTGGGACTACACAGGGACTGGACCTTAAAATCGCCAGCAAACCACCTGGTCATGACTTAGAGGGTGATCTTGATTAACCCAGAGCTGGTGTCCAGAATCAGAATCAGGTTTATTATCACTGACTTGTATGATGTGAAATGTGTTGTCTTGTAGCAGCAGTACAGTGCAAGACATAAAATTACTACAAATTACAAAAATAAATCAATAGTGCAAAAAAAAGGAATAACGAGGAAGTGTTCACGGATCGTTCAGAAATCTGATGGCGGAGGGGAAGGAGCTGTTCCTGAATCATTGAGTGTGGGTCTTCAGGCTCCTGTACCTCCTCCCCGACGGTAGTAACGAGAAGACGGCATGTCCCGGGTGGTGAGGGTCCTTAGTGATGGATGACACCTTCTTGAGGGACCGCCTCTTGAAGATGTCCTTGATGGTGGGGAGGGTTGTGCCTGCGATGGAGCTGGCTGAGTCTACAACCCTCTGCAGCCTCTTGAGATCCTGTGCATCCTGTTACGGGGTGAGGTGCAGATATTCCACAATCTATGAACCTTCGGTACTTTATGACCTATTTGATTTATGGATTTCTTTAACAAAGTGTAGTCTGGGAACTGAGAAATGGCTGCATTGATTGAACTTTGAACTTTGCAAAATTCCGAAGGATAATGGTGAAAGGCATATCTCAGAATAACTGGGCGGACCACCTGGGTCAACATCGGAGCGGAGGTCGAACATCTACCCTTGTCTTGTCAAACACAAGAGCAGAGTACAGTGTACCCAGTACTGTACTCAGTATTGAGTACAGTAGTTGGAACATCACGTTACAGGTGCACAGATGTAAGGCCACATATGGAGTACTGCGTACAGTTCTGGTCACCTTGCTATAGGAAGAATGTCATTAAACTGGAGACAGAGCAGAAAAGATGTCACTGGAGCCGGAGGGTTTGAGTTACAGGAGAGGCTGGATAGGCTGGGACTGTTTTCTTGGGAGTGAACGAGGCTGAGGGGTGACCTTATAGACATTTATAAAATCATGAGGGGCATGGATAAGGTGGATAAGTCTTTTCCCCAGGGTAGGGAAATCTATAACTAGAGGGCATAGCTTTAGGGTGAGAGGGGAAAGATTTAAAAGGGACCTGAGGGGCAAATTTTTCACACAGAAGGTGGTGAGTATATGGAACGAGCTGCCAGAGGAAGTGGTTGAGGCAGGTACAATCATGAGATTTAAAAGGCACTTGGACAGGTACGTGGCTAGGAAAAGTTTAGAGGGATATGGGCCAAACGTTGGCAAATGGGACTAGTTCAGATGGGGCAACTTAGTTGGCATGGACCGGTTGGGCTGAAGGGCCTGTTTCTGTGCTGTATGTCTCTACGACTCTGTGACTATGACTCATGACTCGGCTAACTTTGTTCTCCCAGATACCTGTCAATAGGCTGTTCACAAACACACTTTACCACAATACAGGCAAACTCCATGTTATGGGGGACGGAGGGGGAGCATCCATAGAAAACAGCCTGTGTCACGATTTTCCATAACCCCAAACCCTGTCAGCTGCACATGCATCAAGAAATGTGAATAAAAATATGTTATTTATTTACATTTTTTTCGCTTAAATTTCATAAGGACGGATTTTTATTTCCAATCCCAGATTTGTTGTTAGTGATCTGTGAGCTCCGTAAGGGCGGATTTCTGTAGTCGTAATGGCAGTAACATGAAGATCATCTGGTCAAATCACGTAGGTGCCATGGCCAAGAAAGTGCACCAGTGCCTCTACTTTCTCAGGAGACTAAAGAAATTTGGTTTGTCCCCTTTGACACTCACCAACTTTTACCGATGCACCATAGAGAGCATCCTATCTGGATGTGTCATGGCTTAGTATGGCAACTGCTCTGCCCAGGACTGCAAGAAGCTGCAGAGAGTTGTGGACACAGCCCAGTGCATCACGGACACCAGCCTCCCCTCCTTGGACTCTGTCTTTACCTCTCGTTGTCTTGATGTAGCAACCAGCATAATCAAAGACCCCACCCACCCGGGACATTCTCTCTTCTCTCCTCTTCCATCAGGTAGAAGATACAGGAGGCTGAGGGCACGGACCACCAGACAAGGACAGCTTCTACCCCACTGTGATAAGACTATTGAACGGTTCCCTTATACAATGAGATGGACTTTAAGCTCACGATCTACCTTGTTGTGACATTGCACCTTATTGCACTGCACTTTCTCTGTGGCTGTGACACTTTACTCTGTACTGTTATTGTTTTTACCTGTACTACATCAATGCACTTTGTACTAACTCAGTGTAACTGCACTGTGTAATGAATTGACTTGTGCGATCGGTTTGTAAGACAAGCTTTTCACTGTACCTCGGTACAAGTGACAATAATAAACCAACACCAATACCAATCACTGCCTCGGTGAAGCAGCCAACACAATCAAAGACCCCACCCACCCTGGACATACTCTCTTCTCCCCCCTCCCATTGGGCAGAAGATACTAGAGCCTGAAAGCAAGTACCACCAGGCTCAAGGACAGCTTCTATCCCGCTGTTATAACAATATTGAATGGTCCCCTAGTACGATAAGGATGGACTCCTGACCTCACAATCTACCTCATTATGGCCTTGCACGTTATTGTCTGTCTGCACTGCACTTTCTCTGTAACTGTAACACTTTATTCTGCATTCTGTTATTGTTTTCCCCATACGACCTCAATGCACTGATGTGATGAAATGATCTGTACGGACGGCATGCAAAACAACGTTTTTCACTGTATCTCGGTACATGGGACAATAATAAAACAATTTACCCATCCATCTCTCCATCATACCACCATTTGGAGAGCAGCCAATTGACCAAGATAAGCTGCCTCTTTAACCTTTTTAAACAAGAGATGGGAACTGGCGAATTCTTACTTACTTACTTGTTCAGGACAACAGGAGGCTATTTGGCCCATCGGGTCCATGCCTGCAATCTGATTCCTTCTATCTTCTTTTTCCTGCAACCCTGTAACATATTCTCAAACATGGTCACCAAATCTCCTTTGGTACTATTGCAGTTACCCACACTACACTGGCCAGTTCACCTACCAGATTACATAGAACGTAGAACACTGCAGCACCATACAGGCCCTTTGGCCCACAATGTTGTGCCGACATTTTATCCTGCTCTAAGATCTATCTAACCCTTCCCTCCCACATAGCCCTCCATTTCCTTATCATTCATGTGGCTATCCAAGAGTCTCTTAAATGTCCCTAATGTATCTGCCCCCACAACCTCTGCCGGCAGTGCGTTCCACACACCCACCACTCTCTGTGTAAAAAGCTTACCCCTGACATCACCCTTATACCTTCCTCCAATCACCTTAAAATTATGCCCCCTCTTGTTAGCCATTGTCGCACTGGGAAAAAGTCTCTCACTGTCCACTCGATCTATGCCTCTTATCATCTTGTACACCTCTATCAAGTCACCTCTCATCCTCCTCCTCTCCAAAGAGAAAAGCCCTAGCTCGCTCAACCTATCCTCATAAGACATGCTCTCCAATCCAGGCAACATCCTGGTAAATCTCCTCTGCACCTTCTCTAAAGCTTCCACATCCTTCCTACAATGAGGCAACCAGAACTGAACACAATACTCCAAGTGTGGTCTGACCAGAGTTCTATAGAGCTGCAACATTACCTGGCAGCTCTTGAACTCAATACCCTGACTAATGAAGGCCAACACTCCATACGCCTTCTCAACAACCCTATTGACCTGCGCGGCAACCTTGAGGGATCTATGGACGTGGACCCCAAGATCCCTCTGTTCCTCCGCACTGCTAAGAGTCCTGCCGTTAACCTTGTACTCTGCCTTCAAATTCAATCTCCCGAAGTGTATCGCTTCACACTTCTCCGGGTAGAACATAGAACATAGTATATAGAACATTGAACACAGAACATTGAACACAGAACCTAGAAAAGAACAGGAACAGGCCCCTGCGGCCCACGATGTTGTGCTGAACTAATTAAACTAATAATTAAACAATTAACTAAACTAATCCCTTCTGCCTACACAACGCCCATATCCCTCCATTCTCTGCACATTCACATGCCTGTCTAAGACCCTTTTAAACGCCTCTATTGTATCTGCCTCCACCACCACCCCTGGCAGCCCGTTCCAGGCACCCACCACTCTCTGTGTAAAAAACTTGCCCTGTACATCTCCTTTGAACTTTCCCCCTCTCACCTTAAATGCATGGCACTAGCATTAGGCATTTCGACCCTGGGAAAAAGATACCGGCTGTCTACTCTGTCTATACCTCTCATAATCTTATAAACTTCTATCAGATTTCCCCTCAGCCTCTGCCGCTCCAGAGAAAACAACCCAGGTTTGTCCAACCTCTCCTCATAGCTCATGCCCTCCAATCAAGGCAGCATCCTGGTGAACCTCTTCTGCAACCTCTCCAAAGCCTCTATATCCTTCCTGTAATGGGGCGACCAGAATTGGATGCAATACTCCAGATGCGGCCTAATCGGAGTTTTATAGAGGGCAGATTTATTATCACTGGCTTATATGACAAGAAATTTGTTGTTTGAGGCAGCAGTGCAAAAAAAAGTGCAGGCACAGTAGTGTAGCGGTTAGCATAACGCTATTACAGCGCCAGTGACCCGGGTTCAATTCCCGCCGCTGTCTGTAAGGAGCTTGTACGTTCTCCCCGTGTCTGCGTGGGTTTCCTCCGGGTGCTCCGGTTTCCTCCCACGTTCCAAAGATGTACAGGTTAGGAAGTTGTGGGCATGCTATGTTGGCGCCCGAAACGTGGCGACACTTGTGGGCTGCCCCCAAAACACTCTACGCAAAGATGCATTTCACTGTGTGTTTCGATGTACATGTGACTTATCTTAAAAAAAGAGTGCAGAGGAGATTTGCGAGGATTTGCCGGGACTTCAGGGATTGGTTATAAAGAGAGGTTGAGCAAGTTGGGACTGTTTTCATTGGAGCATTGGACAATGAGGGGTGATCTTAAAGAGGTGTATAAAATCATGAGGGGCATAGATAACTTCCTGACTCTTGAACTCAGTGCCTCGACTAATAAAGGCAAACATGCCATACGCCTTCTTTACCACCCTGTCAACTTGTGCGGCCACTTTCAGTGAGCTACGGACTTGGATTCCAAGATTCCTTCTCACTAAGAGGTCCAGTGAGTCTGAGTTTCACTGCTGCATGGATCCCACAGATTTAGAACAGGTCAAGGACGACGTGTGGATGGACCTCGCAGACATGGTTGCATGCTGTTGAGAATTGCTCCATCACATCACTCAGGCAGCCTAACAACACTGCACTCATTCAATCAGGCTGTTCACTGGCTTTGCTGGTGTATTTCACTCACTAAAGTGATTGATTTGGTCAGTGGCTTTGACCATTCCTTTTCCTCCACAGATGCTGCTCGACTTGCTGAGTTTCTCCAGCAGATTGTTTGTTGCTGGTGGATTTTATCCGCAGTTTTCCCTGGACTAATGCCCTGGCCTCTAGCAAAGGACACACAAGCAAAGGGATGGAGCTCGGAAAGGTCTAATCATAGAGTCACAAAGTTAGACAGCACAGAAACAGGCCCTCAAGCCCAACTGGTCCATGCCAACCAAGATTCCCATCTAAGCTGGTCCCATTTGCCTGTGTTTGACCCATATCCCTCTAAACCTTTCCTATACATGTGCCTGTCCAACTGTCTTTTAAACCTTGTAATTATACCCACCTCTACCACTTCTTCTGGCAGCTCGTTCCATACACCCACCACCCTCTGTGAGGAAAAGTTGCCCCTCAGGTCCGCTTTAAATCTTTCCCCTCTCACCTCACATCTAAGCTGTTTAGTTTTAGACTCCCCTACCCTGGGGAAAGGACTGTCTATGCCCCTAATGATTTTATAAACCCCTTGGAGTCATCCCTCAACCTCCTTCACTCCAGGGGAAACAGTCCCAGCCTGTCCAGCCTCTCCTTGTAACTCAACCCCTCCAGTCCCTGTGAATCTCTCCTGCACTGTCTCCTGCTTATTGGCTGATCTTCCAACTGAATTCCATTTTCCTAATTTATCCCCATACCTCCTGATGTCTTAATGTCCAGGAATCCAATGATTTTGAATGAACTCAATGAATTGATTCATGAATTGATTTATAAACCACTAGATAGGCCACAGTTGGGGGGCTGGTTTGCAGTTCTGGGCGCTACACAGTGGGAAGGATGCGATTGCATAGGAGGGTACGGAGGAGATTCACCAGGGTTGGAGCCTTTCAGTTACAGGGACTGGAGAGGCTGAGATTGTTTACCGTGGAGCGGAGGGGAGACCTGCTCGAGGTATACAAAAGCATGAGGGGCACAGATAGATAGAAGAAAAAATTTCCCGTAGCAAATGTGTCTCAAACCAGAGGGAAAGGGGTTAGAGGTTTAAGATATCTTTATTAGTCACATGTACATCGAAACACACAGTGAAATGCATCTTTTGCGTAGAGTGTTCTGGGGGCAGCCCACAAGTGTCGCCACGCTTCCGGCGCCAACATAGCATGCCCACAACTTCCTAACCTGCACGTCTTTGGAATGTGGGAGGAAACCGGAGCACCCGGAGGAAACCCACGCAGACACGGGGAGAACGTACAAACTCCTTACAGACAGCGGCGGGAATTGAACCCGGGTCGCTGGCGCTGTAAAGCGTTACGCTAACTGCTACACTAGAGGGGATTTGAGGAAGAACCTTTTTCACCCAGAAGGGGCGGTGAAGAATCAAGTCAAGTCACGTTGAGTTGGCGCCGGAAGCGTGGCGACACTTGCGAGCTGCCCCCAGAACACTCTACGCAGAAGATGCATTTCACTGTGTGTTTCGATGTACATGTGATTAATAAAGATATCTTATCTTATTGTCATGTGCATAAGTACGGTGAGGTACAGGTACAATGAAAAACTTGCTTGCAGCCAACATCACAGGCACATAGGTACAGACAACACACAGAATATAAATCATACACAAAATTATACCACACTGCGAAAAACAAAAATTGTGCAAAAGCAAAACCTCAGTGCAGACAAAAACACAAAGACTCTCACAACATTTAAGAAGCAGAAAAATAAAAGACTGCAAATGCTGGAATCTAGGCAGGCACGGCAGTGTAGCAGTTAGCGTAACACTTTACAGCACCAGCGACCTGGGTTCAATTCCGGCCTCTGTCTGTAAGGAGTTTGTACGTTCTCCCCGTGTCTGCGTGGGTTTCTTCCGGGTGCTCCGATTTCCTCCCACATTCCAAAGGCGTATGGTTTAGGAAGTTGGGGGCACGCTATGTTGGCGCCGGAAGCATGGCGACACTTGCGGGCTGCCCCCAGAACACACCACGCAAGAGATGCATTTCACTGTGTGTTTCGATGTACATGTGACTGATAAAGATACCTTTTCTTAGATGAAAAACACGATAATGTTGGAGGAATTCAACAGGCCAGGCAGCATCCGTGGAGAAAGGCAGGTGGCCAACGTTCCACTCAGACTCGGTTCCAGAGCCTTGTGACCTTCCTCACTCCCCGAAACGTTGACCGCCTGCTTTTCTCCACGGATGCTGCCTGGCCTGCTGAGTTCCTCCAGCATCATTGTGTTTTTCACATTTAAGAAGTATCTGGATAAACACTTGAATCACCAATGCATGGACGGCTACATACAAAGTGTAGGTGGGTGCTTGATGGTTAGCATGGACTCAAGTGGGCTGAAGGGCCTGTTTCCACACTGAATTGCCAGTCTGAGCACTAAACTCCGGCTTAATACCCAAAGGAGAGCAGGTCCTGTCAACCTCACTGACCCTCTTACATATCGTCACCCACTCCCATTCAAAGAAAGCAAACGTTTTCTTAAAAAAAATGAATAGTGCAGTTTCAGAGTTTCTCTCAAACCTTTTTGGAAGTGGTACAAAGGTTGTACATGTTTGCCAAATGTAGTTATTAACTTGAAGAGATTTATGGAGCTTTCATATAAAAATGAAATGTTGGGAATATTTATCTGCACCACAATTCTGTGACCCACACTGTTGCTGCTGTCTGTGTCTTGAAGGCAATAATTGGGTTCCGTTTGTCACCTAACCTGGATTCTATCACTAATTTACACTTCTGATCCCCAGGACCGTGGGGAATGGGGCCCAGGAGGTCAGCTAGTCTCCTGCAGCTGGCCATAACTGGTTCTCTAATTTGAAAGCGCTCCTCTTAAAACCTCCATTTAAAAACAGTAAATCTTTCCAGCAGAGAGTTATGTAGAATGCACCGCACAGGAACTGCCACGATCCATCTCGGCCGTGTTCTTGCCCTGTTCAAACGTTCTCCTGTTCCCTTTCTCTCTCTCAGAAGCTTGTTCCATTTCCCATTACGTGCACTTTCACTGTTGCTCTCAGCAGCTCCCTGTGGGAATGAGTTCCAGGTTCTCAACCCT